>NW_027206723.1:0-300174 GCF_032191515.1 Phaenicophaeus curvirostris
GACAAGGGCAAAGAGGGGCGGACAAGGGCAAAGAGGGGCGGACAAGGGCAAAGAGGGGCGGACAAGGGCAAAGAGGGGCGGACAAGGGCAAAGAGGGGCGGACAAGAGCGGAGAAGACGGGACAAGGGCAAAGAGGGGCGGACAAGGGCAAAGAGGGGCGGACAAGGGCAAAGAGGGGCGGACAAGGGCAAAGAGGGGCGGACAAGGGCAAAGAGGGGCGGACAAGGGCAAAGAGGGGCGGACAAGGGCAAAGAGGGGCGGACAAGGGCAAAGAGGGGCGGACAAGGGCAAAGAGGGGCGGACAAGGGCAAAGAGGGGCGGACAAGGGCAAAGAGGGGCGGACAAGGGCAAAGAGGGGCGGACAAGGGCAAAGAGGGGCGGACAAGGGCAAAGAGGGGCGGACAAGGGCAAAGAGGGGCGGACAAGGGCAAAGAGGGGCGGACAAGGGCAAAGAGGGGCGGACAAGGGCAAAGAGGGGCGGACAAGGGCAAAGAGGGGCGGACAAGGGCAAAGAGGGGCGGACAAGGGCAAAGAGGGGCGGACAAGGGCAAAGAGGGGCGGACAAGGGCAAAGAGGGGCGGACAAGGGCAAAGAGGGGCGGACAAGGGCAAAGAGGGGCGGACAAGGGCAAAGAGGGGCGGACAAGGGCAAAGAGGGGCGGACAAGGGCAAAGAGGGGCGGACAAGGGCAAAGAGGGGCGGACAAGGGCAAAGAGGGGCGGACAAGGGCAAAGAGGGGCGGACAAGGGCAAAGAGGGGCGGACAAGGGCAAAGAGGGGCGGACAAGGGCAAAGAGGGGCGGACAAGGGCAAAGAGGGGCGGACAAGGGCAAAGAGGGGCGGACAAGGGCAAAGAGGGGCGGACAAGGGCAAAGAGGGGCGGACAAGGGCAAAGAGGGGCGGACAAGGGCAAAGAGGGGCGGACAAGGGCAAAGAGGGGCGGACAAGGGCAAAGAGGGGCGGACAAGGGCAAAGAGGGGCGGACAAGGGCAAAGAGGGGCGGACAAGGGCAAAGAGGGGCGGACAAGGGCAAAGAGGGGCGGACAAGGGCAAAGAGGGGCGGACAAGGGCAAAGAGGGGCGGACAAGGGCAAAGAGGGGCGGACAAGGGCAAAGAGGGGCGGACAAGGGCAAAGAGGGGCGGACAAGGGCAAAGAGGGGCGGACAAGGGCAAAGAGGGGCGGACAAGGGCAAAGAGGGGCGGACAAGGGCAAAGAGGGGCGGACAAGGGCAAAGAGGGGCGGACAAGGGCAAAGAGGGGCGGACAAGGGCAAAGAGGGGCGGACAAGGGCAAAGAGGGGCGGACAAGGGCAAAGAGGGGCGGACAAGGGCAAAGAGGGGCGGACAAGGGCAAAGAGGGGCGGACAAGGGCAAAGAGGGGCGGACAAGGGCAAAGAGGGGCGGACAAGGGCAAAGAGGGGCGGACAAGGGCAAAGAGGGGCGGACAAGGGCAAAGAGGGGCGGACAAGGGCAAAGAGGGGCGGACAAGGGCAAAGAGGGGCGGACAAGGGCAAAGAGGGGCGGACAAGGGCAAAGAGGGGCGGACAAGGGCAAAGAGGGGCGGACAAGGGCAAAGAGGGGCGGACAAGGGCAAAGAGGGGCGGACAAGGGCAAAGAGGGGCGGACAAGGGCAAAGAGGGGCGGACAAGGGCAAAGAGGGGCGGACAAGGGCAAAGAGGGGCGGACAAGGGCAAAGAGGGGCGGACAAGGGCAAAGAGGGGCGGACAAGGGCAAAGAGGGGCGGACAAGGGCAAAGAGGGGCGGACAAGGGCAAAGAGGGGCGGACAAGGGCAAAGAGGGGCGGACAAGGGCAAAGAGGGGCGGACAAGGGCAAAGAGGGGCGGACAAGGGCAAAGAGGGGCGGACAAGGGCAAAGAGGGGCGGACAAGGGCAAAGAGGGGCGGACAAGGGCAAAGAGGGGCGGACAAGGGCAAAGAGGGGCGGACAAGGGCAAAGAGGGGCGGACAAGGGCAAAGAGGGGCGGACAAGGGCAAAGAGGGGCGGACAAGGGCAAAGAGGGGCGGACAAGGGCAAAGAGGGGCGGACAAGGGCAAAGAGGGGCGGACAAGGGCAAAGAGGGGCGGACAAGGGCAAAGAGGGGCGGACAAGGGCAAAGAGGGGCGGACAAGGGCAAAGAGGGGCGGACAAGGGCAAAGAGGGGCGGACAAGGGCAAAGAGGGGCGGACAAGGGCAAAGAGGGGCGGACAAGGGCAAAGAGGGGCGGACAAGGGCAAAGAGGGGCGGACAAGGGCAAAGAGGGGCGGACAAGGGCAAAGAGGGGCGGACAAGGGCAAAGAGGGGCGGACAAGGGCAAAGAGGGGCGGACAAGGGCAAAGAGGGGCGGACAAGGGCAAAGAGGGGCGGACAAGGGCAAAGAGGGGCGGACAAGGGCAAAGAGGGGCGGACAAGGGCAAAGAGGGGCGGACAAGGGCAAAGAGGGGCGGACAAGGGCAAAGAGGGGCGGACAAGGGCAAAGAGGGGCGGACAAGGGCAAAGAGGGGCGGACAAGGGCAAAGAGGGGCGGACAAGGGCAAAGAGGGGCGGACAAGGGCAAGGCAAAGAGGGGCGGACAAGGGCAAAGAGGGGCGGACAAGGGCAAAGAGGGGCGGACAAGGGCAAAGAGGGGCGGACAAGGGCAAAGAGGGGCGGACAAGGGCAAAGAGGGGCGGACAAGGGCAAAGAGGGGCGGACAAGGGCAAAGAGGGGCGGACAAGGGCAAAGAGGGGCGGACAAGGGCAAAGAGGGGCGGACAAGGGCAAAGAGGGGCGGACAAGGGCAAAGAGGGGCGGACAAGGGCAAAGAGGGGCGGACAAGGGCAAAGAGGGGCGGACAAGGGCAAAGAGGGGCGGACAAGGGCAAAGAGGGGCGGACAAGGGCAAAGAGGGGCGGACAAGGGCAAAGAGGGGCGGACAAGGGCAAAGAGGGGCGGACAAGGGCAAAGAGGGGCGGACAAGGGCAAAGAGGGGCGGACAAGGGCAAAGAGGGGCGGACAAGGGCAAAGAGGGGCGGACAAGGGCAAAGAGGGGCGGACAAGGGCAAAGAGGGGCGGACAAGGGCAAAGAGGGGCGGACAAGGGCAAAGAGGGGCGGACAAGGGCAAAGAGGGGCGGACAAGGGCAAAGAGGGGCGGACAAGGGCAAAGAGGGGCGGACAAGGGCAAAGAGGGGCGGACAAGGGCAAAGAGGGGCGGACAAGGGCAAAGAGGGGCGGACAAGGGCAAAGAGGGGCGGACAAGGGCAAAGAGGGGCGGACAAGGGCAAAGAGGGGCGGACAAGGGCAAAGAGGGGCGGACAAGGGCAAAGAGGGGCGGACAAGGGCAAAGAGGGGCGGACAAGGGCAAAGAGGGGCGGACAAGGGCAAAGAGGGGCGGACAAGGGCAAAGAGGGGCGGACAAGGGCAAAGAGGGGCGGACAAGGGCAAAGAGGGGCGGACAAGGGCAAAGAGGGGCGGACAAGGGCAAAGAGGGGCGGACAAGGGCAAAGAGGGGCGGACAAGGGCAAAGAGGGGCGGACAAGGGCAAAGAGGGGCGGACAAGGGCAAAGAGGGGCGGACAAGGGCAAAGAGGGGCGGACAAGGGCAAAGAGGGGCGGACAAGGGCAAAGAGGGGCGGACAAGGGCAAAGAGGGGCGGACAAGGGCAAAGAGGGGCGGACAAGGGCAAAGAGGGGCGGACAAGGGCAAAGAGGGGCGGACAAGGGCAAAGAGGGGCGGACAAGGGCAAAGAGGGGCGGACAAGGGCAAAGAGGGGCGGACAAGGGCAAAGAGGGGCGGACAAGGGCAAAGAGGGGCGGACAAGGGCAAAGAGGGGCGGACAAGGGCAAAGAGGGGCGGACAAGGGCAAAGAGGGGCGGACAAGGGCAAAGAGGGGCGGACAAGGGCAAAGAGGGGCGGACAAGGGCAAAGAGGGGCGGACAAGGGCAAAGAGGGGCGGACAAGGGCAAAGAGGGGCGGACAAGGGCAAAGAGGGGCGGACAAGGGCAAAGAGGGGCGGACAAGGGCAAAGAGGGGCGGACAAGGGCAAAGAGGGGCGGACAAGGGCAAAGAGGGGCGGACAAGGGCAAAGAGGGGCGGACAAGGGCAAAGAGGGGCGGACAAGGGCAAAGAGGGGCGGACAAGGGCAAAGAGGGGCGGACAAGGGCAAAGAGGGGCGGACAAGGGCAAAGAGGGGCGGACAAGGGCAAAGAGGGGCGGACAAGGGCAAAGAGGGGCGGACAAGGGCAAAGAGGGGCGGACAAGGGCAAAGAGGGGCGGACAAGGGCAAAGAGGGGCGGACAAGGGCAAAGAGGGGCGGACAAGGGCAAAGAGGGGCGGACAAGGGCAAAGAGGGGCGGACAAGGGCAAAGAGGGGCGGACAAGGGCAAAGAGGGGCGGACAAGGGCAAAGAGGGGCGGACAAGGGCAAAGAGGGGCGGACAAGGGCAAAGAGGGGCGGACAAGGGCAAAGAGGGGCGGACAAGGGCAAAGAGGGGCGGACAAGGGCAAAGAGGGGCGGACAAGGGCAAAGAGGGGCGGACAAGGGCAAAGAGGGGCGGACAAGGGCAAAGAGGGGCGGACAAGGGCAAAGAGGGGCGGACAAGGGCAAAGAGGGGCGGACAAGGGCAAAGAGGGGCGGACAAGGGCAAAGAGGGGCGGACAAGGGCAAAGAGGGGCGGACAAGGGCAAAGAGGGGCGGACAAGGGCAAAGAGGGGCGGACAAGGGCAAAGAGGGGCGGACAAGGGCAAAGAGGGGCGGACAAGGGCAAAGAGGGGCGGACAAGGGCAAAGAGGGGCGGACAAGGGCAAAGAGGGGCGGACAAGGGCAAAGAGGGGCGGACAAGGGCAAAGAGGGGCGGACAAGGGCAAAGAGGGGCGGACAAGGGCAAAGAGGGGCGGACAAGGGCAAAGAGGGGCGGACAAGGGCAAAGAGGGGCGGACAAGGGCAAAGAGGGGCGGACAAGGGCAAAGAGGGGCGGACAAGGGCAAAGAGGGGCGGACAAGGGCAAAGAGGGGCGGACAAGGGCAAAGAGGGGCGGACAAGGGCAAAGAGGGGCGGACAAGGGCAAAGAGGGGCGGACAAGGGCAAAGAGGGGCGGACAAGGGCAAAGAGGGGCGGACAAGGGCAAAGAGGGGCGGACAAGGGCAAAGAGGGGCGGACAAGGGCAAAGAGGGGCGGACAAGGGCAAAGAGGGGCGGACAAGGGCAAAGAGGGGCGGACAAGGGCAAAGAGGGGCGGACAAGGGCAAAGAGGGGCGGACAAGGGCAAAGAGGGGCGGACAAGGGCAAAGAGGGGCGGACAAGGGCAAAGAGGGGCGGACAAGGGCAAAGAGGGGCGGACAAGGGCAAAGAGGGGCGGACAAGGGCAAAGAGGGGCGGACAAGGGCAAAGAGGGGCGGACAAGGGCAAAGAGGGGCGGACAAGGGCAAAGAGGGGCGGACAAGGGCAAAGAGGGGCGGACAAGGGCAAAGAGGGGCGGACAAGGGCAAAGAGGGGCGGACAAGGGCAAAGAGGGGCGGACAAGGGCAAAGAGGGGCGGACAAGGGCAAAGAGGGGCGGACAAGGGCAAAGAGGGGCGGACAAGGGCAAAGAGGGGCGGACAAGGGCAAAGAGGGGCGGACAAGGGCAAAGAGGGGCGGACAAGGGCAAAGAGGGGCGGACAAGGGCAAAGAGGGGCGGACAAGGGCAAAGAGGGGCGGACAAGGGCAAAGAGGGGCGGACAAGGGCAAAGAGGGGCGGACAAGGGCAAAGAGGGGCGGACAAGGGCAAAGAGGGGCGGACAAGGGCAAAGAGGGGCGGACAAGGGCAAAGAGGGGCGGACAAGGGCAAAGAGGGGCGGACAAGGGCAAAGAGGGGCGGACAAGGGCAAAGAGGGGCGGACAAGGGCAAAGAGGGGCGGACAAGGGCAAAGAGGGGCGGACAAGGGCAAAGAGGGGCGGACAAGGGCAAAGAGGGGCGGACAAGGGCAAAGAGGGGCGGACAAGGGCAAAGAGGGGCGGACAAGGGCAAAGAGGGGCGGACAAGGGCAAAGAGGGGCGGACAAGGGCAAAGAGGGGCGGACAAGGGCAAAGAGGGGCGGACAAGGGCAAAGAGGGGCGGACAAGGGCAAAGAGGGGCGGACAAGGGCAAAGAGGGGCGGACAAGGGCAAAGAGGGGCGGACAAGGGCAAAGAGGGGCGGACAAGGGCAAAGAGGGGCGGACAAGGGCAAAGAGGGGCGGACAAGGGCAAAGAGGGGCGGACAAGGGCAAAGAGGGGCGGACAAGGGCAAAGAGGGGCGGACAAGGGCAAAGAGGGGCGGACAAGGGCAAAGAGGGGCGGACAAGGGCAAAGAGGGGCGGACAAGGGCAAAGAGGGGCGGACAAGGGCAAAGAGGGGCGGACAAGGGCAAAGAGGGGCGGACAAGGGCAAAGAGGGGCGGACAAGGGCAAAGAGGGGCGGACAAGGGCAAAGAGGGGCGGACAAGGGCAAAGAGGGGCGGACAAGGGCAAAGAGGGGCGGACAAGGGCAAAGAGGGGCGGACAAGGGCAAAGAGGGGCGGACAAGGGCAAAGAGGGGCGGACAAGGGCAAAGAGGGGCGGACAAGGGCAAAGAGGGGCGGACAAGGGCAAAGAGGGGCGGACAAGGGCAAAGAGGGGCGGACAAGGGCAAAGAGGGGCGGACAAGGGCAAAGAGGGGCGGACAAGGGCAAAGAGGGGCGGACAAGGGCAAAGAGGGGCGGACAAGGGCAAAGAGGGGCGGACAAGGGCAAAGAGGGGCGGACAAGGGCAAAGAGGGGCGGACAAGGGCAAAGAGGGGCGGACAAGGGCAAAGAGGGGCGGACAAGGGCAAAGAGGGGCGGACAAGGGCAAAGAGGGGCGGACAAGGGCAAAGAGGGGCGGACAAGGGCAAAGAGGGGCGGACAAGGGCAAAGAGGGGCGGACAAGGGCAAAGAGGGGCGGACAAGGGCAAAGAGGGGCGGACAAGGGCAAAGAGGGGCGGACAAGGGCAAAGAGGGGCGGACAAGGGCAAAGAGGGGCGGACAAGGGCAAAGAGGGGCGGACAAGGGCAAAGAGGGGCGGACAAGGGCAAAGAGGGGCGGACAAGGGCAAAGAGGGGCGGACAAGGGCAAAGAGGGGCGGACAAGGGCAAAGAGGGGCGGACAAGGGCAAAGAGGGGCGGACAAGGGCAAAGAGGGGCGGACAAGGGCAAAGAGGGGCGGACAAGGGCAAAGAGGGGCGGACAAGGGCAAAGAGGGGCGGACAAGGGCAAAGAGGGGCGGACAAGGGCAAAGAGGGGCGGACAAGGGCAAAGAGGGGCGGACAAGGGCAAAGAGGGGCGGACAAGGGCAAAGAGGGGCGGACAAGGGCAAAGAGGGGCGGACAAGGGCAAAGAGGGGCGGACAAGGGCAAAGAGGGGCGGACAAGGGCAAAGAGGGGCGGACAAGGGCAAAGAGGGGCGGACAAGGGCAAAGAGGGGCGGACAAGGGCAAAGAGGGGCGGACAAGGGCAAAGAGGGGCGGACAAGGGCAAAGAGGGGCGGACAAGGGCAAAGAGGGGCGGACAAGGGCAAAGAGGGGCGGACAAGGGCAAAGAGGGGCGGACAAGGGCAAAGAGGGGCGGACAAGGGCAAAGAGGGGCGGACAAGGGCAAAGAGGGGCGGACAAGGGCAAAGAGGGGCGGACAAGGGCAAAGAGGGGCGGACAAGGGCAAAGAGGGGCGGACAAGGGCAAAGAGGGGCGGACAAGGGCAAAGAGGGGCGGACAAGGGCAAAGAGGGGCGGACAAGGGCAAAGAGGGGCGGACAAGGGCAAAGAGGGGCGGACAAGGGCAAAGAGGGGCGGACAAGGGCAAAGAGGGGCGGACAAGGGCAAAGAGGGGCGGACAAGGGCAAAGAGGGGCGGACAAGGGCAAAGAGGGGCGGACAAGGGCAAAGAGGGGCGGACAAGGGCAAAGAGGGGCGGACAAGGGCAAAGAGGGGCGGACAAGGGCAAAGAGGGGCGGACAAGGGCAAAGAGGGGCGGACAAGGGCAAAGAGGGGCGGACAAGGGCAAAGAGGGGCGGACAAGGGCAAAGAGGGGCGGACAAGGGCAAAGAGGGGCGGACAAGGGCAAAGAGGGGCGGACAAGGGCAAAGAGGGGCGGACAAGATCGGAGAATACGGGACAAGGGCAAAGAGGGGCGGACAAGGGCAAAGAGGGGCGGACAAGATCGGAGAATACGGGACAATGGCAAAGAGGGGCGGACAAGGGCAAAGAGGGGCGGACAAGATCGGAGAATACGGGACAATGGCAAAGAGGGGCGGACAAGGGCAAAGAGGGGCGGACAAGATCGGAGAATACGGGACAAGGGCAAAGAGGGGCGGACAAGGGCAAAGAGGGGCGGACAAGATCGGAGAATACGGGACAAGGGCAAAGAGGGGCGGACAAGGGCAAAGAGGGGCGGACAAGGGCAAAGAGGGGCGGACAAGGGCAAAGAGGGGCGGACAAGGGCAAAGAGGGGCGGACAAGGGCAAAGAGGGGCGGACAAGGGCAAAGAGGGGCGGACAAGGGCAAAGAGGGGCGGACAAGGGCAAAGAGGGGCGGACAAGGGCAAAGAGGGGCGGACAAGGGCAAAGAGGGGCGGACAAGGGCAAAGAGGGGCGGACAAGGGCAAAGAGGGGCGGACAAGGGCAAAGAGGGGCGGACAAGGGCAAAGAGGGGCGGACAAGGGCAAAGAGGGGCGGACAAGGGCAAAGAGGGGCGGACAAGGGCAAAGAGGGGCGGACAAGGGCAAAGAGGGGCGGACAAGGGCAAAGAGGGGCGGACAAGGGCAAAGAGGGGCGGACAAGGGCAAAGAGGGGCGGACAAGGGCAAAGAGGGGCGGACAAGGGCAAAGAGGGGCGGACAAGGGCAAAGAGGGGCGGACAAGGGCAAAGAGGGGCGGACAAGGGCAAAGAGGGGCGGACAAGGGCAAAGAGGGGCGGACAAGGGCAAAGAGGGGCGGACAAGGGCAAAGAGGGGCGGACAAGTGCGGAGAATACAGGACAAGGGCAAAGAGGGGCGGACAAGTGCGGAGAATACAGGACAAGGGCAAAGAGGGGCGGAGAAGGGCAAAGAGGGGCGGAGAAGGGCAAAGAGGGGCGGACAAGGGCAAAGAGGGGCGGACAAGGGCAAAGAGGGGCGGACAAGGGCAAAGAGGGGCGGACAAGGGCAAAGAGGGGCGGACAAGGGCAAAGAGGGGCGGACAAGGGCAAAGAGGGGCGGACAAGGGCAAAGAGGGGCGGACAAGGGCAAAGAGGGGCGGACAAGGGCAAAGAGGGGCGGACAAGTGCGGAGAATACAGGAGAAGGGCAAAGAGGGGCGGAGAAGGGCAAAGAGGGGCGGAGAAGGGCAAAGAGGGGCGGAGAAGGGCAAAGAGGGGCGGAGAAGGGCAAAGAGGGGCGGAGAAGGGCAAAGAGGGGCGGAGAAGGGCAAAGAGGGGCGGAGAAGGGCAAAGAGGGGCGGAGAAGGGCAAAGAGGGGCGGACAAGGGCAAAGAGGGGCGGACAAGGGCAAAGAGGGGCGGACAAGGGCAAAGAGGGGCGGACAAGGGCAAAGAGGGGCGGACAAGGGCAAAGAGGGGCGGACAAGGGCAAAGAGGGGCGGACAAGGGCAAAGAGGGGCGGACAAGGGCAAAGAGGGGCGGACAAGGGCAAAGAGGGGCGGACAAGGGCAAAGAGGGGCGGACAAGTGCGGAGAATACAGGAGAAGGGCAAAGAGGGGCGGAGAAGGGCAAAGAGGGGCGGAGAAGGGCAAAGAGGGGCGGAGAAGGGCAAAGAGGGGCGGAGAAGGGCAAAGAGGGGCGGAGAAGGGCAAAGAGGGGCGGAGAAGGGCAAAGAGGGGCGGAGAAGGGCAAAGAGGGGCGGAGAAGGGCAAAGAGGGGCGGAGAAGGGCAAAGAGGGGCGGAGAAGGGCAAAGAGGGGCGGAGAAGGGCAAAGAGGGGCGGAGAAGGGCAAAGAGGGGCGGAGAAGGGCAAAGAGGGGCGGAGAAGGGCAAAGAGGGGCGGAGAAGGGCAAAGAGGGGCGGAGAAGGGCAAAGAGGGGCGGAGAAGGGCAAAGAGGGGCGGAGAAGGGCAAAGAGGGGCGGACAAGGGCAAAGAGGGGCGGACAAGGGCAAAGAGGGGCGGACAAGGGCAAAGAGGGGCGGACAAGGGCAAAGAGGGGCGGACAAGGGCAAAGAGGGGCGGACAAGGGCAAAGAGGGGCGGACAAGGGCAAAGAGGGGCGGACAAGGGCAAAGAGGGGCGGACAAGGGCAAAGAGGGGCGGACAAGGGCAAAGAGGGGCGGACAAGGGCAAAGAGGGGCGGACAAGGGCAAAGAGGGGCGGACAAGGGCAAAGAGGGGCGGACAAGGGCAAAGAGGGGCGGACAAGGGCAAAGAGGGGCGGACAAGTGCGGAGAATACAGGAGAAGGGCAAAGAGGGGCGGACAAGTGCGGAGAATACAGGAGAAGGGCAAAGAGGGGCGGAGAAGGGCAAAGAGGGGCGGAGAAGGGCAAAGAGGGGCGGAGAAGGGCAAAGAGGGGCGGAGAAGGGCAAAGAGGGGCGGAGAAGGGCAAAGAGGGGCGGAGAAGGGCAAAGAGGGGCGGAGAAGGGCAAAGAGGGGCGGAGAAGGGCAAAGAGGGGCGGAGAAGGGCAAAGAGGGGCGGAGAAGGGCAAAGAGGGGCGGAGAAGGGCAAAGAGGGGCGGAGAAGGGCAAAGAGGGGCGGAGAAGGGCAAAGAGGGGCGGAGAAGGGCAAAGAGGGGCGGAGAAGGGCAAAGAGGGGCGGAGAAGGGCAAAGAGGGGCGGAGAAGGGCAAAGAGGGGCGGAGAAGGGCAAAGAGGGGCGGAGAAGGGCAAAGAGGGGCGGAGAAGGGCAAAGAGGGGCGGAGAAGGGCAAAGAGGGGCGGAGAAGGGCAAAGAGGGGCGGAGAAGGGCAAAGAGGGGCGGAGAAGGGCAAAGAGGGGCGGAGAAGGGCAAAGAGGGGCGGAGAAGGGCAAAGAGGGGCGGAGAAGGGCAAAGAGGGGCGGAGAAGGGCAAAGAGGGGCGGAGAAGGGCAAAGAGGGGCGGAGAAGGGCAAAGAGGGGCGGAGAAGGGCAAAGAGGGGCGGAGAAGGGCAAAGAGGGGCGGAGAAGGGCAAAGAGGGGCGGAGAAGGGCAAAGAGGGGCGGAGAAGGGCAAAGAGGGGCGGAGAAGGGCAAAGAGGGGCGGAGAAGGGCAAAGAGGGGCGGAGAAGGGCAAAGAGGGGCGGAGAAGGGCAAAGAGGGGCGGAGAAGGGCAAAGAGGGGCGGAGAAGGGCAAAGAGGGGCGGAGAAGGGCAAAGAGGGGCGGAGAAGGGCAAAGAGGGGCGGAGAAGGGCAAAGAGGGGCGGAGAAGGGCAAAGAGGGGCGGAGAAGGGCAAAGAGGGGCGGAGAAGGGCAAAGAGGGGCGGAGAAGGGCAAAGAGGGGCGGAGAAGGGCAAAGAGGGGCGGAGAAGGGCAAAGAGGGGCGGAGAAGGGCAAAGAGGGGCGGAGAAGGGCAAAGAGGGGCGGAGAAGGGCAAAGAGGGGCGGAGAAGGGCAAAGAGGGGCGGAGAAGGGCAAAGAGGGGCGGAGAAGGGCAAAGAGGGGCGGAGAAGGGCAAAGAGGGGCGGAGAAGGGCAAAGAGGGGCGGAGAAGGGCAAAGAGGGGCGGAGAAGGGCAAAGAGGGGCGGAGAAGGGCAAAGAGGGGCGGAGAAGGGCAAAGAGGGGCGGAGAAGGGCAAAGAGGGGCGGAGAAGGGCAAAGAGGGGCGGAGAAGGGCAAAGAGGGGCGGAGAAGGGCAAAGAGGGGCGGAGAAGGGCAAAGAGGGGCGGAGAAGGGCAAAGAGGGGCGGAGAAGGGCAAAGAGGGGCGGAGAAGGGCAAAGAGGGGCGGAGAAGGGCAAAGAGGGGCGGAGAAGGGCAAAGAGGGGCGGAGAAGGGCAAAGAGGGGCGGAGAAGGGCAAAGAGGGGCGGAGAAGGGCAAAGAGGGGCGGAGAAGGGCAAAGAGGGGCGGAGAAGGGCAAAGAGGGGCGGAGAAGGGCAAAGAGGGGCGGAGAAGGGCAAAGAGGGGCGGAGAAGGGCAAAGAGGGGCGGAGAAGGGCAAAGAGGGGCGGAGAAGGGCAAAGAGGGGCGGAGAAGGGCAAAGAGGGGCGGAGAAGGGCAAAGAGGGGCGGAGAAGGGCAAAGAGGGGCGGAGAAGGGCAAAGAGGGGCGGAGAAGGGCAAAGAGGGGCGGAGAAGGGCAAAGAGGGGCGGAGAAGGGCAAAGAGGGGCGGAGAAGTACGGAGAATACCGGACCAGGGCTAAGGGGGGCGGACCAGGGCTAACGGGGGCGGACCAGGGCTAAGGGGGGCAGACCAGGGCTAAGGGGGGCGGAGATGTGCAGAGAATACCGGACAAGGGCAAAGAGGGGCGGACCAGGGCTAAGGGGGGCGGAGATGTGCAGAGAATACCGGACAAGGGCAAATCCGGGCGGACAAGGGCAAAGCCGGGCGGACAAGGGCAAAGCCGGGCGGACAAGGGCAAAGCCGGGCGGACAAGGGCAAAGCCGGGCGGACAAGTGCGGAGAATACCGGACAAGGGCAAAGCCGGGCGGACAAGGGCAAAGCCGGGCGGACAAGGGCAAAGCCGGGCGGACAAGGGCAAAGCCGGGCGGACAAGTGCGGAGAATACCGGACAAGTGCGGAGAATACCGGACAAGGGCAAAGCCGGGCGGACAAGTGCGGAGAATACCGGACAAGGGCAAAGCCGGGCGGACAAGGGCAAAGCCGGGCGGACAAGGGCAAAGCCGGGCGGACAAGGGCAAAGCCGGGCGGACAAGGGCAAAGCCGGGCGGACAAGGGCAAAGCCGGGCGGACAAGGGCAAAGCCGGGCGGACAAGGGCAAAGCCGGGCGGACAAGGGCAAAGCCGGGCGGACAAGGGCAAAGCCGGGCGGACAAGGGCAAAGCCGGGCGGAGAAGTGCGGGGAATACCGGAAAAGGGCAAACACGGGCGGACAAGTGCGGGGAATACCGAAAAAGGGCGAAGACGGGCGGAAAAGTGCAAATAGGGGCGGACAAGGGCAAAGAGGGCCCGACCAGGGCAAAGAGGGCCCGACCAGGGCAAAGAGGGGCGGACAAGTTCGGAGAGTACGGGACAAGGGCACAGAGGGGCGGACAAGGGCCCAGATTGGCAGACAATTTCGGAGAATACGGGACAAGTGCCCAGAGGGGCGGACAAGGGCCCAGAGGGGCGGACAAGTTAGGAGAATACGGGACACGGGCCCAGAGGTGCGGACAAGTTAGGAGAACACGGGACACGGGCCCAGAGAACACGGGACACGGGCCCAGAGGGGCGGACAAGTTTGGAGAATACGGGACAAGGGCCCAGACGGGCGGACACGAGCCCAGAGGGGCGGACATGTTCGGAGAATACGGGACAAGGGCCCAGAGGGGCGGACACGGGCCCAGAGGGGCGGACAAGTGCGGATAATACGGGACAAGGCCACAGAGGGTCGGACACGGGCCCAGAGGGGCAGACACAGGCCCAGAGGGGCGGACAAGTGCGGATAATACGGGACAAGGCCACAGAGGGGCGGACAAGGGCAGAGAACACGGGACAAGGGGAAAGAGGGTCGGACAAGTGTGGAGAACACGGTACAAGGCCACAGAGTGGCGGACAATGGCGGAGAACACGGGACAAGACCACAGAGTGGCGGACAATGGCGGAGAACACGGGACAAGGCCACAGATTGGTGGACAAGGGCGGAGAACACGGGACAAGGGCACAGAGGGGCGGACAAGGGCGGAGAACACGGGACAAGGGCCCAAGTCGGGCCAGGAGGGGCCCAAGTCGGGGCGGGCAAGTGCGGAAAATACCGGACAAGTGCGGATAATACGGGACAAGGCCACAGAGGGGCGGACAAGGGCAGAGAACACAGGACAAGGCCACAGAGGGGCGGACAAGGGCGGAGACACGGGACAAGGGCCCAAGTCGGGCCGGGAGGGGCCCAAGTCGGGCCGGGCAAGTGCGGAAAATACCGGACAGGGGTAAGAGCAGGGCCGCACGGGGTAAGAGCAGGGCCGCACGGGGTAAGAGCAGGGCCGCACGGGGTAAGAGCAGGGCCGCACGGGGTAAGAGCAGGGCCGCACGGGGTGGAGGTGCAGTTCAGTCTCAACTCAGTACCTTGTATTAAACGTTCTGTTAGTCGAGCTTAACCAGCTTGAAGTGAAAGCACTTCCGGAGAAGACTCTACTGAGAGCCAGCATTTGATTGTAGCAGATTCCCCGCAGTCCTTGTGCTGAACGGTATGAAATTTCAAAGTGACACTTTAACCGCCATTCTGATGTTACTGTACACAAGCCGAGACTGAACATTCTACAAGCCTTGCTTTGCACTGAAAGCACTCTAAGAGAAGACATTCAGAAACAGCAGCATTCCATGCTAGCATCTTCCCTGCGGGAGACACTCTCTTTTCCCAAATCGCCTTATTAGGCGAAAGTAAGTCACAATTCAGTACCCTATACTAAACCATTCTGTTAGACATTCTTCTGCAGCTTGCAGTGAAGGCGCTTCCAGAGAAGACTCTAACAAAAGCCAGAATTTGATCATAGCAGCTTCCCTACAGTACTTCTCTGCATCCCCTCCATGGTTTCAGAGACTAGCAGAAACTACCACACTTAGGGCTGCTAGCTCTCCAAAGTAATGGATGCCCTTAGACTGCATGGTCTAGTCACATTAAAACATTAAGATAAGAACCGGGCCGCTATACCTTGGCTGACTCTTATCACCTCCTCCATGCACCAGGCAGAGCAGCTTGAACTGGACACAAATACACACGGAACACTAACACACAAGACCGATGTCGTGAACCGAGGACAAAAGAAGATTTGCAGCAACATGGAGGACTCTTGGACCACGCTTGCCAATGGGCAAGGCAATGGACAGGGCTCTGAGGAAGAACCTACGGTAGCCCTGGAAAAGCAAAGATGGTTCCAAAGAGATGTGGCTGCAACTGGCAAGATGAACGGGCAAGAAACCCTTTTAAAGTCCTAAAGATGCAGAGGATGAATGGAACAAGTCCCAGAACAGGGATCCAACAAAACGGAAGACTAACTATCCTGGATAATAAGGCCGGCTGCAAGGCTGCAGCAGAAGACAACTGACCGGATGCTTCCAAAACACAAGAGCGATCCACGCTTTAAAAATGTGAAGAAAGAAAAGCAGTGCCCCATCGACACTGCTTTGATCAGTACGAGCATTTGGGACCCTAGACATGGTGCCCAAGGCACATCCGGCATGCCTCGAGTACAAAAGAGGACATCAAGACCTGCAGAAAATTTCAGACACAGCACAGTGACTACACAAACTAGATAACAACAGATACAGGCTGGAACTGCCCTGCCCATGCAGGGTTTGGGCTCAGAAGTACGCCCCTCTGCCTTCACCTGCCCAAAGAGGACTCTCCCTGCACAGCCTAGGCTACCTTCAAAACCCCTCCCTGCTATCCCCAACCCGCCTCCCGCTTCCCAAATCTGGTCCCTCAACTTAGCTTTCAGAGGGCCACGAATGAAGCTGTCCTTGGCCAAAGCAGCTCAAATCACATCAGCTAACAGAAATAATCCTGCAGTCACTGGGTTCCTCTTCAGCATCTGCAAGGAAAACAAGGAGAAAAACACAGTGCCAAAACACGAGAACGATCCCGGCTTTAGGAGCACGATGCAAGAAAAGCAGTGCCCAATCGACAGTGCATTGATGGGTACAAGCATTCAGGACCCTAGATATGGTGCTCGAGGCATGTCCGGCATGCTGTAAAGGATCCCTCATTACAATGGTATGTGGCCAAGACTGGGATGATGTACGTGAGAGGATCACCTTTTAAATGTCTAAAGACACAAGATGCGTGGAAGAAGTCTTAGGCCTACAGGGATCCTTGAAAATACAAGACTAGCGATTGTGGCCACCAACACAGTCTGCAAGGTCACAGGAAAAGATGGCTGACTAGAAACTTTGAAAATGTGAAGCCAATCCACACTTAGGTTATGATGCAAGAAGAACAGTGCCTAATTGGTATTGTACCCATGAGTACAGGCATTCAAGACCCTCGAGATGCTGCTCAAGTCATATGCTGCATTCCTTTAAAGCAAAGGGGACATCAAGGCTTAAGAAACATGAAAGAGAAACAGAATATAAAGCACACAGCACAGACAAGCTGGAACGGCCCTACCTGGAACATGCTAGCTTTGGGCTGAGAAGTAACACCCTCCAGCTCTCCATGCCCAAAGGGGACATTTCCTGCACAGCCCTCTCCCCTAGGCTACTTTTAAAACTCCACCCTGCCATCCCCAGCCTTCTCCCCTCTGTCACACCCCACCCTTGCCCCCGTCCCTCAACTTAGCTTTCAGACCACCAGGAGGCTTCCTCAGCAGAAAAAACTCCAAGAGCATCAGCTCCCTGGGATGATCCTACAGTTGCCAGGTTCCACTTGGCCATCTGTAAGAAAACCAATGAGAAAACTAAAATAGTGCCAACAGCCAGCATTGCACTGATCAATGTCAGCACCTTACATGACAACTTGCTCTGCCTAACTGCCATGTTCTTCCACTCACTTGCTCCACAGCAGTTCTTATGTCAGATGCTGCAGCTGTTATCACCCAGGGTAATTAAATTAAGAGAATTACTCACACCTGTGAGAAGTCTGCCCCATGCTCCTTCTCCCTACTACCCAGCTCATCTCAAATGCTCTTCCCATTCCCAAGGTGGCCCACACAGTGCCTGCCAAACCAAAAGTAAATACTATGTTGCCAAATAATACTTTGCTCTTCTAGACATACTCAACTTCCTCCTCACCATCAGCCCCACAATGATGAGAAAAAGCCTGACTACCTCACCAGCACCCCAAAATTCTCTGCTGTCTGCTTACTTCTCCTCTCCTCCTCACCACTTAAGTTGTAGGACCAGTAGTGGTGATACCCAGGACAAAAGAAAGATGAGCCATGGAGATCCTAATTCTAGGAAGTTACCAGACTTTAGTCACAGGAGTAAACAAGAAGAACTTGAAAAAGAATATTCTTATCAAAACCCAGTAAAGATTATTAACACAGAAGACATAAAAACACAGGACACTCACCACACAGCAATGGAGACTGGAATTACAGAGGCAGTCAGCCAATGAAAAACTCGCAACAGTGGGATTTGACTGCTCTAAGACCTAAATTGGAAACTCAATGACCGTAAAAAAACACAATGGATAACAGGGACAAGGTAACAACTGCTGTAAGCAATAACAAAGCAAACCTCACTGGTAAGTTCAGGAAAAATCCAAAACTCTACTAAATAAGGGAGGCTTGTGTGCCCACAGACCAGATGAAAAAGAGTTGCTCAGCTGCTAACTGTTACGAGCCAAAACAATATCCAATCTCTTCCCTGAGAAATGCAAGCGAAACAAGCGGCAGAATCCTGCACTGTAGATAGGCAGTGAGTCCATATGTTTAAGTAGCAAGGTGTCTGATATTCATAGGATCACCCGGTTGGAAAAGACCCATTGGATCATTGAGTCCAACCATTCCTATCAATCACTAAACCACGTCCCTCAGCACTTCGGCCACCCGTCCTTTAAACACCTCCAGGGAAGGTGACTCTACCACCTCCTTGGGCAGCCTTTGCCCATCCCTAATAACCCTTTCAGTGAAATATTTTTTCCTGATGTACAGCCTGAACCTTCCCTGGCAGAGCTTGAGGCTATTCCCTCTTGTCCTGTCCCCTGTCACTTTGGAGAGGTGGCCAGCTTCCTTATCTCCACAACCTCCTTTCAGCAATGAGGTCTCCCCTCAGCCTCCTCTTCTCCAGGCTAAACACCCCCAGCCCTCTCAGCCACTCCTCATAAGGCTTATTCACCAGCCCCCTCACCAGCTACAGTACTCTTCTCTGGACATTCAGATGGATGGAGACAGGATGGATGCAAAGAAGTTGGTTGAGGAACACAATAAGTAGAAAGTATAAGGGAGCAGAGATCTCACAGCCCTAGAGATTACATTTCTTAGGGTAACTAATGCTTTTCAACTTGTGTCTCAACCTCATCGTTACCTCGTTGGCTACAGAGAGACTAGAACAACAGACACCTGAATGGCACTTGCATCTGACCACCAAACTGACCCAAGAAAGACTGATGAACCCATCTCCCTTTCCCCAAACCATTAAAGCCCTTTTCTACCCCTGAAGTATCAGAGAAGGAACCCTGCTCCTTCTTAACAGAACCTGCCCTATATTTTAACCCCCCTGACCCTTCTGTGTTGCTGTTCCTTGGGAGCTGGGCTCCTGAGCCCTTCCCAAGGCTCCCCTGGCCCCTTCTATCTTCCACCAACCCACAGACTCAACTTCCTACCACAGGCCAACAAGGCTCATTCCAGGTTATTATCACCCACAAGATGCCCATTACAAACTGCAGAGCCCCTAGGGCCAATACATCATGCCACACAGAATGAGGAACAACAACAAATCATCCCATAACTAAAAACTCCAGGCAAAGCACCCAGAAAAAAAACAAAGAAGGAAAACAAACCATTAAAACATCTTGCCCCCTCCAACACCCAATCAAAAATTACTGACAAAAAAGCCCCATAGTTACAGCTGTATGTGCTGCTTTGCCTGGACTCTTCCAAAGCTCATACCTCCTCCAACAGATGCCTCTGCTTCTTTAGAGGATCAGAAAAAAAAAAAAAAATCAAAAAAAAAAGCCAAAAAACACCACTTACCCAACTAGCCTAAAATATATAATGAATTGAAACAGCAGCAAAACTCTAACCTCAAGGATAAACCACAACCTAAATGACCTCCAGAGGCAAGGCCTGTAGCTTATATACCCCCTGGCCCTTCCCACCCACCACCTGTGACTGGGGTGTGGTGAAGCCCTCACAGGTATAAAGAGTGCCTGGGGAGCAGCTGTGTTTTATTAACTCTGCCTTACATTCTCAGCTAGAACAACACTACTATGTGTCTGAAAGCATCCTTACAAGAAATAACAGTATGCGTGCTGTCACTGCAACATTGCTAGTTGTGACAGTGATGGAACTAGGTAACGAACATTTTAGACCTGGACTTTTTTGTTCCTTTCATTTATCGTGCTGCTACAATTCCTGTTCCCAGGTATCCCTATACCCCTACTCTTTAATTTTTCTGTGCTCTTTTCTCTCTCTTTTTTCCCCCAGTCTTCAGTATCAGTTCTCTGTCCATACTTTTTTTCTCCTTTTCCATCTTTCGACCAATTTGCGTTCCTCATTCTGTTGATACTCCCCTTTGCTCCTCTTGCTGTTTCTGAATCTTTGTGCTAGTCCCTCCACTTTTTATAATCCTCTGTCTGTCTGTAGTGCTCCTAGTTCCTCTCAAAAAAGTCAGCGCTTTTTTATGTACACACATGGCCTTATGAGAAACAGCTGAGAGGACTGGGGTTGTTTAGTCTGGAGAAAAGGAGGCTGAGGGGAGACTTCATTGCTCTCTACAATTACCTGAAAGGAGATTGTAGAGAGGAGGATGATGGCCATTTCTCCAAAGTGACAGGGGACAGGACAAGAGGGAATGGCCTCAAGCTCCACCAGGGGAATCTGCAGCTTGCAGTGAAAGCGCTTCCAGAGGGAAGTCTAAAGAGGGCAAACACTTGATGGTAGCAGCTTCCCTGCGGGAGATATTCTATTTTCCAAAATCGCATTATTAGCCGCATTTAAGATACAATTCAGTACCCTATCCTAAAGCTTGCTGTTAGGAGGGAATCTGCAGCTTGCAGTGAAAGCGCTTCCAGAGGGGAGTCTAATGAGGGCAAAGATTTGATGGTAGCAGCTTCCCTGCGGGAGATACTCTCTTTGCCAAAATCGCATTATTAGGCGAAAGTAAGTTACAATTCAGTACCCTATCCTAAAGCTTGCTGTTAAGAGCGAATATGTGGCTTGCAGTGAAAGCGATTCCAGAGGGGAGTCTAACGAGGGCAAACATTTGATGGTAGCAGCTTCCCTGCGGGAGATACTCTCTTTGCCAAAATCGCATTATTAGGCGAAAGTAAGTTACCATTCAGTACCCTATCCTAAAGCTTGCTGTTAGGAGGGAATCTGCAGCTTGCAGTGAAAGCGCTTCCAGAGATGAGTCTAACGAGGGCAAACATTTGATGGTAGCAGCTTCCCTGCGGGAGATACTCTCTTTTCCAAAATCGCATTCTAAGCCGCAGTTAAGGTACAATTCAGTACACTATCCTAAAGCTTGCTGTTAGGAGGGAATCTGCAGCTTGCAGTGAAAGCGCTTCCAGAGGGGAGTCTAATGAGGGCAAACATTTGATGGTACCTGCTTCCCTGCGGGAAATACTCTCTTTTACAAAACCGCATTATTAGGCGAAAGTACGTTACAATTAAGTACCCTATCCTACAGCTTGCTGTTAGGAGGGAATCTGCAGCTTGCACTGAAAGCGCTTCCAGAGGGGAGTCTAATGAGGGCAAACACTTGATGGTAGCAGCTTCCCTGCGGGAGATACTCTCTTTGCCAAAATCGCATTATTAGGCGAAAGTAAGTTTAAGCAAGCTTTAGGGTAGGGTACTGAATTGTAACTTACTTTCGCCTAATAATGCGATTTTGGAAAAGAGACTATCTCCCACAGGAAAGATGCTACCATCAAATGTTTGCCCTCGTTAGGCTCCCCTCTGGAAGCGCTTTCACTGCAAGCTGCAGATTCCCTCCTAACAGCAAGCTTTAGGATAGGGTACTGAATTGTAACTTACTTTCGCCTAATAATGCGATTTTGGCAGAGTATCTCCCGCAGGGAAGCTGCTACCATCAAATGTTTGCCCTCGTTAGACTCCCCTCTGGAAGCGCTTTCTCTGCAAGCTGCAGATTCCCTCCTAACAGCAAGCTTTAGGATAGGGTACTGAATTGTATCTTAACTACGGCTAATAAGGCGATTTTGGCAAAGAGAGTATCTCCCGCAGGGAAGCTGCTACCATCAAATGTTTTCCCTCATTAGACTCCCCTCTGGAAGCGCTTTCACTGCAAGCTGCAGATTCCCTCCTAACAGCAAGCTTTAGGATAGGGTACTGAATTGTAACTTACTTTCGCCTAATAATGCGATTTTGGAAAAGAGAGTATCTCCCGCAGGGAAGCTGCTACCATCAAATGTTTGCCCTCATTAGACTCCCCTCTGGAAGCGCTTTCTCTGCAAGCTGCAGATTCCCTCCTAACAGCAAGCTTTAGGATAGGGTACTGAATTGTAACTTAACTGCGGCTAATAAGGCGATTTTGGCAAAGAGAGTATCTCCCGCAGGGAAGCTGCTACCATCAAATGTTTGCCCTCATTAGACTCCCCTCTGGAAGCGCGTTCACTGCAAGCTGCAGATTCCCTCCTAACAGCAAGCTTTAGGATAGGGTACTGAATTGTAACTTAACTGCGGCTAAAAAGGCGATTTTGGCAAAGAGACTATCTCCCTCAGGGAAGCTGCTACCATCAAATGTTTGCCCTCGTTAGACTCCCCTCTGGAAGCGCTTTCACTGCAAGCTGCAGATTCCCTCCTAACAGCAAGCTTTAGAATAGTGTACTGAATTGTAACTTACTTTCGCCTAATAATGCGATTTTAGCAAAGAGACTTTCTCCCGCAGGGAAGCTGCTACCATCAAATGTTTGCCCTCATTAGACTCCCCTCTGGAAGCGCTTTCACTGCAAGCTGCAGATTCCCTCCTAACAGCAAGCTTTAGGATAGGGTACTGAATTGTAACTTACTTTCACCTAATAATGCGATTTTGGCAAAGAGAGTATCTCCCGCAGGGAAGCTGCTACCATCAAATGTTTGCCCTCATTAGACTCCCCTCTGGAAGCGCTTTCACTGCAAGCTGCAGATTCCCTCATAACAGCTAGCTTTAGGATAGGGTGCTGAATTGTAACTTACTTTCGCCTAATAATGCGATTTTGGAAAAGAGACTATCTCCCGCAGGAAAGCTGCTACCATCAAATGTTTGCCCTCGTTAGACTCCCCTCTGGAAGCGCTTTCACTGCAAGCTGCAGATTCCCTCATAACAGCTAGCTTTAGGATAGGGTGCTGAATTGTAACTTACTTTCGCCTAATAATGCGATTTTGGAAAAGAGACTATCTCCCGCAGGAAAGCTGCTACCATCAAATGTTTGCCCTCGTTAGACTCCCCTCTGGAAGCGCTTTCACTGCAAGCTGCAGATTCCCTCCTAACAGCAAGCTTTAGGATAGGGTACTGAATTGTATCTTAACTGCAGCTAATAATGCGATTTTGGCAAAGAGATTATCTCCCGCAGGGAAGCTGCTACCATCAAATGTTTGCCCTCATTAGACTTCCCTCTGGAAGCGCTTTCACTGCAAGCTGCAGATTCCCTCCTAACAGCAAGCTTTAGGATAGGGTACTGAATTGTAACTTACTTTCGCCTAAAAATGCGTTTTTAACAAAGAGAGTATCTCCCGCAGGGAAGCTGCTACCATCAAATGTTTGCCCTCGTTAGACTCCCGTCTGGAAGCGCTTTCTCTGCAAGCTGCAGATTCCCTCCTAACAGCAAGCTTTAGGATAGGGTACTGAATTGTAACATAACTGTGGCTAATAAGGCAATATTGGAAAAGAGAGTATCTCCCGCAGGGAAGCTGCTACCATCAAATGTTTGCCCTCGTTAGACTCCCCTCTGGAAGCGCTTTCACTGCAAGCTGCAGATTCCCTCCTAACAGCAAGCTTTAGGATAGGGTACTGAATTGTAACTTATTTTCGCCTAATAATGCGATTTTGGCAAAGAGAATATCTCCTGCAGGGAAGCTGCTACCATCAAATGTTTGCCCTCATTAGACTCCCCTCTGGAAGCGCTTTCACTGCAAGCTGCAGATTCCCTCATAACTGCTAGCTTTAGGATAGGGTGCTGAATTGTAACTTACTTTCGCCTAATAATGCGATTTTGGCAAAGAGATTATCTCCCGCAGGAATGCTGCTACCATCAAATGCTTCCCCTCATTAGACTCCCCTCTGGAAGCGCTTTCACTGCAAGCTGCAGATTCCCTCCTAACAGCAAGCTTTAGAATAGGGTACTGAATTGTAACTTACTTTCGCCTAATAATGCGTTTTTAACAAAGAGAGTATCTCCCGCAGGGAAGCTGCTACCATCAAATGTTTGCCCTCATTAGACTCCCCTCTGGAAGCGCTTTCACTGCAAGCTCCAGATTCCCTCCTAACAGCAAGCTTTAGCATAGGGTACTGAATTGTATCTTAACTGCGGCTAATAATGCGATTTTGGCAAAGAGACTATCTCCCGCAGGGAAGCTGCTACCATCAAATGTTTTCCCTCATTAGACTCCCCTCTGGAAGCGCTTTCACTGCAAGCTGCAGATTCCCTCCTAACAGCAAGCTTTAGGATAGGGTACTGAATTGTAACTTACTTTCGCCTAATAATGCGATTTTGGAAAAGAGAGTATCTCCCGCAGGGAAGCTGCTACCATCAAATGTTTGCCCTCATTAGACTCCCCTCTGGAAGCGCTTTCTCTGCAAGCTGCAGATTCCCTCCTAAGAGCAAGCTTTAGGATAGGGTACTGAATTGTAACTTAACTGCGGCTAATAAGGCGATTTTGGCAAAGAGAGTATCTCCCGCAGGGAAGCTGCTACCATCAAATGTTTGCCCTCATTAGACTCCCCTCTGGAAGCGCGTTCACTGCAAGCTGCAGATTCCCTCCTAACAGCAAGCTTTAGGATAGGGTACTGAATTGTAACTTAACTGCGGCTAATAATGCGATTTTAGCAAAGAGACTTTCTCCCGCAGGGAAGCTGCTACCATCAAATGTTTGCCCTCGTTAGACTCCCCTCTGGAAGCGCTTTCACTGCAAGCTGCAGATTCCCTCCTAACAGCAAGCTTTAGGATAGGGTACTGAATTGTAACTTACTTTCGCCTAATAATGCGATTTTGGCAAAGAGAATATCTCCCGCAGGGAAGCTGCTACCATCAAATGTTTGCCCTCGTTAGACTCCCCTCTGGAAGCACTTTCACTGCAAGCTGCAGATTCCCTCCTAACAGCAAGCTTTAGGATAGGGTACTGAATTGTAACTTACTTTCGCCTAATAAAGCGATATTTCCAAAGAGAATATCTCCCGCAGGGAAGCTGCTACCATCAAATGTTTGACCTCATTAGACTCCCCTCTGGAAGCGCTTTCACTGCAAGCTGCAGATTCCCTCCTAACAGCAAGCTTTAGGATAGGGTACTGAATTGTAACTTACTTTCGCCTAATAATGCGATTTTGGCAAAGAGAGTATCTCCCGCAGGGAAGCTGCTACCATCAAATGTTTGCCCTCGTTAGACTACCCTCTGGAAGCGCTTTCACTGCAAGCTGCAGATTCCCTCCTAACAGCAAGCTTTAGCATAAGGTACTGAATTGTATCTTAACTGCAGCTAATATTGCGATTTTGGCAAAGAGAGTATCTCCCGCAGGGAAGCTGCTACCATCAAATGTTTGCCCTCATTAGACTCCCCTCTGGAAGTGCTTTCACTGCAAGCTGCAGATTCCCTCCTAACAGCAAGCTTTAGGATAGGGTACTGAATTGTAACTTACTTTCGCCTAAAAATGCGTTTTTAACAAAGAGAGAATCACCCGCAGGGAAGCTGCTACCATCAAATGTTTGCCCTCATTAGACTCCCCTCTGGAAGCGCTTTCACTGCAAGCTGCAGATTCCCTCCTAACAGCAAGCTTTAGGATAGGGTACTGAATTGTAACTTACTTTCTCCTAATAAGGCGTTTTTAGCAAAGAGAGTATCTCTCACAGGGAAGCTGCTACCATCAAATGTTTGCCCTCGTTAGACTCCCCTCTGGAAGCGCTTTCACTGCAAGCTGCAGATTCCCTCCTAACAGCAAGCTTTAGGATAGGGTGCTGAATTGTAACTTACTTTCGCCTAATAATGCGATTTTGGCAAAGAGAGTATCTCCCGCAGGGAAGCTGCTACCATCAAATGTTTGCCCTCGTTAGACTCCCCTCTGGAAGCGCTTTCACTGCAAGCTGCAGATTCCCTCCTAACAGCAAGCTTTAGGATAGGGTACTGAATTGTAACTTACTTTCGCCTAATAATGCGATTTTGGCAAAGAGAATATCTCCCACAGGGAAGCTTCTACCATCAAATGCTGGCTCTCGTTAGATTCCTCTCTTGAAGCACTTTTACTGCAAGCTGCAGATTCCCTCCTAACAGCAAGCTTTAGGATAGGGTACTGAATTGTAACTTACTTTCGCCTAATAATGCGATTTTGGCAAAGAGAGTATCTCCCGCAAGGAAGCTGCTACCATCAAGTGTTTGCCCTCATTAGACTCCCCTCTGGAAGCGCTTTCACTGCAAGCTGCAGATTCCCTCCTAACAGCAAGCTTTAGGATAGGGTACTGAATTGTAACTCACTTTCGCCTAATAATGCGATTATGGCAAAGAGAGTATCTCCCACAGGGAAGCTGCTACCATCAAATGTTTGCCCTCGTTAGATTCCCCTCTGGAAGCGCTTTCACTGCAAGCTGCAGATTCCCTCCTAACAGCAAGCTTTAGTATAGTGTACTGAATTGTAACTTACTTTCGCCTAATAGTGTGATTTTGTAAAAGAGACTATCTCCCACAGGTAAGCTGCTACCATCAAATGTTGGCTCTCGTTAGATTCCTCTCTTGAAGCACTTTCACTGCAAACTGCAGATTCCCTCCTAACAGCAAGCTTTAGGATAGTGTACTCAATTGTAACTTACTTTCGCATAATAATGCGATTTTGGCAAAGAGAGTATCTCCCGCAAGGAAGCTGCTACCATCAAGTGTTTGCCCTCATTAGACTCCCCTCTGGAAGCGCTTTCACTGCAAGCTGCAGATTCCCTCCTAACAGCAAGCTTTAGGATAGGGTACTGAATTGTATCTTAACTGCGGCTAATAAGGCGATTTTGGCAAAGAGAGTATCTCCCGCAGGGAAGCTGCTAACATCAAATGTTTGCCCTCATTAGACTCCCCTCTGGAAGCGCTTTCACTGCAAGCTGCAGATTCCCTCATAACTGCTAGCTTTAGGATAAGGTACTGAATTGTAACTTACTTTCGCCTAATAATGCGATTTTGGCAAAGAGAGTATCTCCCGCAGGAATGCTGCTACCATCAAATGCTTCCCCTCATTAGACTCCCCTCTGGAAGCGCTTTCACTGCAAGGTGCAGATTCCCTCCTAACAGCAAGCTTTAGGATAGGGTCCTGAATTGTAACTTACTTTCGCCTAATAAAGCGATTTTGGCAAAGAGAATATCTCCCGCAGGGAAGCTGCTACCATCAAATGTTTCCAATCGTTAGACTCCCCTCTGGAAGCGCTTTCACTGCAAGCTGCATATTCCCTCCTAACAGCAAGCTTTAGGACAGTGTACTGAATTGTAACTTACTTTCGCCTAATAATGCGATTTTGGCAAAGAGAGTATCTCCTGCAGGGAAGCTGCTACCATCAAATATTTGCCCTCATTAGACTCTCCTCTGGAAGCGCTTTCACTGCAAGCTGCAGTTTCCTTCCTAACAGCAAGCTTTAGGATAGGGTACTGAATTGTAACTTAACTGCGGCTAATAAGGCGATTTTGGCAAAGAGACTATCTCCCGCAGGGAAGCTGCTACCATCAAATGTTTGCCCTCATTAGACTCCCCTCTGGAAGCGCTTTCACTGCAAGCTGCAGTTTCCTTCCTAACAGCAAGCTTTAGGATAGGGTACTGAATTGTAACTTACTTTCGCCTAATAATGCGATTTTGGCAAAGAGAGTATCTCCCGCAGGGAAGCTGCTACCATCAAATGTTTGCCCTCATTAGACTCCCCTCTGGAAGCGCTTTCACTGCAAGCTGCAGATTCCCTCCTAACAGCAAGCTTTAGGATAGGGTACTGAATTGTAACTTAACTGCTGCTAATAAGGCGATTATGGCAAAGAGAGTATCTTCCGCAGGGAAGCTGCTACCATCAAATGTTTGCCCTCATTAGACTCCCGTCTGGAAGCGCTTTCACTGCAAGCTGCAGATTCCCTCCTAACAGCAAGCTTTAGGATAGGGTACTGAATTGTATCTTACTTTCGTCTAATAATGCGATTTTGGCAAAGAGAATATCTCCCGCAGGGAAGCTGCTACCATCAAATGTTTGCCCTCATTAGACTCCCCTCTGGAAGCGCTTTCACTGCAAGCTGCAGATTCCCTCCTAACAGCAAGCTTTAGGATAGGGTACTGAATTGTAACTTACTTTCGCATAATAATGTGATTTTGGAAAAGAGAGTATCTCCCGCAGGGAAGCTGCTACCATCAAATGTTTGCCCTCGATAGACTCCCCTCTGGAAGCGCTTTCACTGCAAGCTGCAGATTCCCTCCTAACAGCAAGCTTTAGGATAGTGTACTGAATTGTAACTTACTTTCGCCTAAAAATGCGATGTTGGCAAAGAGAGTATCTCCCGCAGGGAAGCTGCTACCATCAAATGTTTGCCCTCATTAGACTCCCCTCTGGAAGCGCTTTCACTGCAAGCTGCAGATTCCTTCCTAACAGCAAGCTTTAGGATAGGGTACTGAATTGTAACTTAACTGAGGCTAATAAGGCGATTTTAGCAAAGAGAGTATCTCCCGCAGGGAAGCTGTTACCATCAAATGCTTGCCCTCATTAGACTCCCCTCTGGAAGCGCTTTCACTGCAAGCTGCAGATTCCCTCCTAACAGCAAGCTTTAGGATAGTGTGCTGAATTGTAACTTAACTGCGGCTAATAAGGCGATTTTGGAAAAGAGACTATCTCCCGCAGGGAAGCTGCTACCATCAAATGCTTGCCCTCATTAGACTCCCCTCTGGAAGCGCTTTCACTGCAAGGTGCAGATTCCCTCCTAACAGCAAGCTTTAGGATAGGGTCCTGAATTGTAACTTACTTTCGCCTAATAAAGCGATTTTGGCAAAGAGAATATCTCCCGCAGGGAAGCTGCTACCATCAAATGTTTCCAATCGTTAGACTCCCCTCTGGAAGCGCTTTCACTGCAAGCTGCAGATTCCCTCCTAACAGCAAGCTTTAGGACAGTGTACTGAATTGTAACTTACTTTCGCCTAATAATGCGATTTTGGAAAAGAGAGTATCTCCCGCAGGGAAGCTGCTACCATCAAATGTTTGCCCTCATTAGACTCTCCTCTGGAAGCGCTTTCACTGCAAGCTGCAGATTCCCTCCTAACAGCAAGCTTTAGGATAGGGTACTGAATTGTAACTTAACTGCGGCTAATAAGGCGATTTTGGCAAAGAGACTATCTCCCGCAGGGAAGCTGCTACCATCAAATGTTTGCCCTCATTAGACTCCCCTCTGGAAGCGCTTTCACTGCAAGCTGCAGATTCCCTCCTAACAGCAAGCTTTAGGATAGGGTACTGAATTGTAACTTACTTTCGCCTAATAATGCGATTGTGGCAAAGAGAGTATCTCCCGCAGGGAAGCTGCTACCATCAAATATTTGCCCTCATTAGACTCTCCTCTGGAAGCGCTTTCACTGCAAGCTGCAGATTCCCTCCTAACAGCAACCTTTAGGACAGGGTACTGAATTGTATCTTACTTTCGCCTAATAATGCGATTTTGGCAAAGAGAGTATCTCCCGCAGGGAAGCTGCTACCATCAAATGTTTGCCCTCATTAGACTCCCCTCTGGAAGCGCTTTCACTGCAAGCTGCAGATTTCCTCCTAACAGCAAGCTTTAGGATAGGGTACTGAATTGTAACTTAACTGCTGCTAATAAGGATATTTTGGCAAAGAGAGTATCTCCCGCAGGGAAGCTGCTACCATCAAATGTTTGCCCTCATTAGACTCCCCTCTGGAAGCGCTTTCACTGCAAGCTGCAGATTCCCTCCTAACAGCAAGCTTTAGGATAGGGTACTGAATTGTAACTTACTTTCGCCTAATAATGCGATTTTGGCAAAGAGAATATCTCCCGCAGGGAAGCTGCTACCATCAAATGTTTGCCCTCATTAGACTCCCCTCTGGAAGCGCTTTCACTGCAAGCTGCAGATTCCTTCCTAACAGCAAGCTTTAGGATAGGGTACTGAATTGTAACTTAACTGAGGCTAATAAGGCGATTTTAGCAAAGAGAGTATCTCCCGCAGGGAAGCTGTTACCATCAAATGTTTGCCCTCATTAGACTCCCCTCTGGAAGCGCTTTCACTGCAAGCTGCAGATTCCCTCCTAACAGCAAGCTTTAGGATAGTGTGCTGAATTGTAACTTAACTGCGGCTAATAAGGCGATTTTGGAAAAGAGACTATCTCCCGCAGGGAAGCTGCTACCATCAAATGCTTGCCCTCATTAGACTCCCCTCTGGAAGCGCTTTCACTGCAAGCTGCAGATTCCCTCCTAACAGCAAGCTTTAGGATAGTGTAATGAATTGTAACTTACTTTCGCCTAATAATGCGATTTTGGCAAAGAGAGTATCTCCCGCAGGGAAGCTGCTACCATCAAATGTTTGCCCTCATTAGACTCCCCTCTGGAAGCGCTTTCACTGCAAGCTGCAGATTCCCTCCTAACAGCAAGCTTTAGGATAGTGTACTGAATTGTAACTTAACTGCTGCTAATAAGGCGATTTTGGCAAAGAGAATATCTCCCGCAGGGAAGCTGCTACCATCAAATGTTTGCCCTCATTAGACTCCCATCTGGAAGTGCTTTCACTGCAAGCTGTAGATTCCCTCCTAACAGCAAGGTTTAGTATAGGGTACTGAATTGTAACTTACTTCCGCCTAATAAAGCGATTTTGGCAAAGAGAGTATCTCCCGCAGGGAAGCTGCTACCATCAAATGTTTGCCCTCATTAGACTCCCCTCTGGAAGCGCTTTCACTGCAAGCTGCAGATTCCCTCCTAACAGCAAGCTTTAGGATAGGGTACTGAATTGTAACTTAACTGTGGCTAATAAGGCGATTTTGGAAAAGAGAGTATCTCCCGCAGGGAAGCTGCTACCATCAAATGCTTGCCCTCATTAGACTCCCCTCTGGAAGCGCTTTCACTGCAAGCTGCAGATTCCCTCCTAACAGCAAGCTTTAGGATAGGGTACTGAATTGTAACTTAACTGCGGCTAATAAGGAGAATTTGGCAAAGAGAGTATCACCCACAGGGAAGCTGCTAACATCAAATGTTTGCCCTCATTAGACTCCCGTCTGGAAGCGCTTTCACTGCAAGCTGCAGATTCCCTCCTAACAGCAAGCTGTAGGACAGTGTACTGAATTGTAACTTAACTGCGGCTAATAAGGCGATTTTGGCAAAGAGAATATCTCCCGCAGGGAAGCTGCTACCATCAAATGTTTGCCCTCATTAGACTCCCCTCTGGAAGCGCTTTCACTGCAAGCTGCAGATTCCCTCCTAACAGCAAGCTTTAGGATAGGGTACTGAATTGTATCTTACTTTCGCCTAATAATGCTATTTTGGCAAAGAGACTATCTCCCGCAGGGAAGCTGCTACCATCAAATATTTGCCCTCATTAGACTCTCCTCTGGAAGCGCTTTCACTGCAAGCTGCAGATTCCCTCCTAACAGCCATCTTTAGGATAGGGTACTGAATTGTAACTTACTTTCGCCTAATAATGCGATTTTGGCAAAGAGAGTATCTCCCGCAGGGAAGCTGCTACCATCAAATGTTTGCCCTCATTAGACTCCCCTCTGGAAGCGCTTTCACTGCAAGCTGCAGATTCCCTCCTAACAGCAAGCTTTAGGATAGTGTACTGAATTGTATCTTAACTGCGGCTAATAAGGCGATTTTGGCAAAGAGAATATCTCCCGCAGGGAAGCTGCTACCATCAAATGTTTCCCCTCATTAGACTCCCCTCTGGAAGCGCTTTCACTTCAAGCTGCAGATTCCCTCCTAACAACAAGCTTTAGGATAAGGTACTGAATTGTAACTTACTTTCGCCTAATAATGCGATTTTGGCAAAGAGATTATCTCCCGCAGGGAAGCTGCTACCATCAAATGTTTGCCCTCATTAGACTCCCCTCTGGAAGTGCTTTCACTGCAAGCTGCAGATTCCCTCCTAACAGCAAGCTTTAGGATAGGGTCCTGAATTGTAACTTACTTTCGCCTAATAATGCGATTTTGGCAAAGAGAGTATCTCCCGCAGGGAAGCTGCTACCATCAAATGTTTGCCCTCATTAGACTCCCGTCTGGAAGCGCTTTCACTGCAAGCTGCAGATTCCCTCCTAACAGCAAGCTGTAGGACAGTGTACTGAATTGTAACTTAACTGCGGCTAATAAGGCGATTTTGGCAAAGAGAATATCTCCCGCAGGGAAGCTGCTACCATCAAATGTTTGCCCTCATTAGACTCCCCTCTGGAAGCGCTTTCACTGCAAGCTGCAGATTCCCTCCTAACAGCAAGCTTTAGGATAGGGTACTGAATTGTAACTTACTTTCGCCTAATAATGCGATTTTGGCAAAGAGACTATCTCCCGCAGGGAAGCTGCTACCATCAAATGTTTGCCCTCATTAGACTCCCCTCTGGAAGGGCTTTCACTGCAAGCTGCAGATTCCCTCCTAACAGCAAGCTTTAGGATAGGGTACTGAATTGTAACTTACTTTCGCCTAATAATGCGATTTTGGCAAAGAGAGTATCTCCCGCAAGGAAGCTGCTACCATCAAGTGTTTGCCCTCATTAGACTCCCCTCTGGAAGCGCTTTCACTGCAAGCTGCAGATTCCCTCCTAACAGCAAGCTTTAGGATAGTGTACTGAATTGTAACTTACTTACGGCTAATAATGCGATTTTGGCAAAGAGAGTATCTCCCGCAGGAATGCTGCTACCATCAAATGCTTCCCCTCATTAGACTCCCCTCTGGAAGCGCTTTCACTGCAAGCTGCAGATTCCCTCCTAACAGCAAGCTTTAGGATAGGGTACTGAATTGTAACTCACTTTCGCCTAATAATGCGATTATGGCAAAGAGAGTATCTCCCACAGGGAAGCTGCTACCATCAAATGTTTGCCCTCGTTAGATTCCCCTCTGGAAGCGCTTTCACTGCAAGCTGCAGATTCCCTCCTAACAGCAAGCTTTAGGATAGGGTACTGAATTGTAACTTACTTTCGCCTAATAGTGTGATTTTGTAAAAGAGACTATCTCCCACAGGGAAGCTGCTACCATCAAATGTTGGCTCTCGTTAGATTCCTCTCTTGAATCACTTTCACTGCAAACTGCAGATTCCCTCCTAACAGCAGGCTTTAGGATAGTGTACTGAATTGTAACTTACTTTCGCATAATAATGCGATTTTGGCAAAGAGAGTATCTCCCGCAAGGAAGCTGCTACCATCAAGTGTTTGCCCTCATTAGACTCCCCTCTGGAAGCGCTTTCACTGCAAGCTGCAGATTCCCTCCTAACAGCAAGCTTTAGGATAGGGTACTGAATTGTAACTTACTTTCGCCTAATAATGCGATTTTGGCAAAGAGAGTATCTCCCGCAGGGAAGCTGCTACCATTAAATGTTTGCCCTCATTAGACTCCCCTCTGGAAACGCTTTCACTGCAAGCTGCAGATTCCCTCCTAACAGCAAGCTTTAGCATAGGGTACTGAATTGTATCTTAACTGCGGCTAATAAGGCGATTTTGGCAAAGAGAGTATCTCCCGCAGGGAAGCTGCTAACATCAAATGTTTGCCCTCATTAGACTCCCCTCTGGAAGCGCTTTCACTGCAAGCTGCAGATTCCCTCATAACTGCTAGCTTTAGGATAAGGTACTGAATTGTAACTTACTTTCGCCTAATAATGCGATTTTGGCAAAGAGAGTATCTCCCGCAGGAATGCTGCTACCATCAAATGCTTCCCCTCATTAGACTCCCCTCTGGAAGCGCTTTCACTGCAAGCTGCAGATTCCCTCCTAACAGCAAGCTTTAGGATAGGGTACTGAATTGTAACTTAACTGCGGCTAATAAGGCGATATTGGAAAAGAGAGTATCTCCCGCAGGGAAGCTGCTACCATCAAATGTTTGCCCTCATTAGACTCCCCTCTGGAAGCGCTTTCACTGCAAGGTGCAGATTCCCTCCTAACAGCAAGCTTTAGGATAGGGTCCTGAATTGTAACTTACTTTCGCCTAATAAAGCGATTTTGGCAAAGAGAATATCTCCCGCAGGGAAGCTGCTACCATCAAATGTTTCCAATCGTTAGACTCCCCTCTGGAAGCGCTTTCACTGCAAGCTGTAGATTCCCTCCTAACAGCAAGCTTTAGGACAGTGTACTGAATTGTAACTTACTTTCGCCTAATAATGCGATTTTGGAAAAGAGAGTATCTCCTGCAGGGAAGCTGCTACCATCAAATATTTGCCCTCATTAGACTCTCCTCTGGAAGCGCTTTCACTGCAAGCTGCAGATTCCCTCCTAACAGCAAGCTTTAGGATAGGGTACTGAATTGTAACTTAACTGCGGCTAATAAGGCGATTTTGGCAAAGAGACTATCTCCCGCAGGGAAGCTGCTACCATCAAATGTTTGCCCTCATTAGACTCCCCTCTGGAAGCGCTTTCACTGCAAGCTGCAGTTTCCTTCGTAACAGCAAGCTTTAGGATAGGGTACTGAATTGTAACTTACTTTCGCCTAATAATGCGATTTTGGCAAAGAGAGTATCTCCCGCAGGGAAGCTGCTACCATCAAATGTTTGCCCTCATTAGACTCCCCTCTGGAAGCGCTTTCACTGCAAGCTGCAGATTCCCTCCTAACAGCAAGCTTTAGGATAGGGTACTGAATTGTAACTTAACTGCTGCTAATAAGGCGATTATGGCAAAGAGAGTATCTTCCGCAGGGAAGCTGCTACCATCAAATGTTTGCCCTCATTAGACTCCCGTCTGGAAGCGCTTTCACTGCAAGCTGCAGATTCCCTCCTAACAGCAAGCTTTAGGATAGGGTACTGAATTGTATCTTACTTTCGTCTAATAATGCGATTTTGGCAAAGAGACTATCTCCCGCAGGGAAGCTGCTACCATCAAATGTTTGCCCTCATTAGACTCCCCTCTGGAAGCGCTTTCACTGCAAGCTGCAGATTCCCTCCTAACAGCAAGCTTTAGGATAGGGTACTGAATTGTAACTTACTTTCGCATAATAATGCGATTTTGGAAAAGAGAGTATCTCCCGCAGGGAAGCTGCTACCATCAAATGTTTGCCCTCGATAGACTCCCCTCTGGAAGCGCTTTCACTGCAAGCTGCAGATTCCCTCCTAACAGCAAGCTTTAGGATAGGGTACTGAATTGTATCTTACTTTCGTCTAATAATGCGATTTTGGCAAAGAGAATATCTCCCGCAGGGAAGCTGCTACCATCAAATGTTTGCCCTCATTAGACTCCCCTCTGGAAGCGCTTTCACTGCAAGCTGCAGATTCCCTCCTAACAGCAAGCTTTAGGATAGTGTACTGAATTGTAACTTACTTTCGCCTAAAAATGCGATGTTGGAAAGAGAGTATCTCCCGCAGGGAAGCTGCTACCATCAAATGCTTGCCCTCATTAGACTCCCCTCTGGAAGCGCTTTCACTGCAAGCTGCAGATTCCCTCCTAACAGCAAGCTTTAGGATAGTGTAATGAATTGTAACTTACTTTCGCCTAATAATGCGATTTTGGCAAAGAGAGTATCTCCCGCAGGGAAGCTGCTAACATCAAATGTTTGCCCTCATTAGACTCCCCTCTGGAAGCGCTTTCACTGCAAGCTGCAGATTCCCTCCTAACAGCAAGCTTTAGGATAGGGTACTGAATTGTAACTTACTTTCGCCTAATAAAGCGATTTTGGCAAAGAGACTATCTCCCGCAGGGAAGCTGCTACCATCAAATGTTTGCCCTCATTAGACTCCCCTCTGGAAGCGCTTTCACTGCAAGCTGCAGATTCCCTCCTAACAGCAAGCTTTAGGATAGGGTACTGAATTGTAACTTAACTGCTGCTAATAAGGCGATTTTGGCAAAGAGAATATCTCCCGCAGGGAAGATGCTAACATCAAATGTTTGCCCTCATTAGACTCCCCTCTGGAAGCGCTTTCACTGCAAGCTGCAGATTCCCTCCTAACAGCAAGCTTTAGGATAGGGTACTGAATTGTAACTTACTTTCGCCTAATAATGCGATTTTGGCAAAGAGAGTATCTCCCGCAGGGAAGCTGCTACCATCAAATGTTTGCCCTCGTTAGACTCCCCTCTGGAAGCGCTTTCACTGCAAGCTGCAGATTCCCTCCTAACAGCAAGCTTTAGGATAGGGTACTGAATTGTAACTTACTTTCGCCTAATAATGCGATTTTGGCAAAGAGAGTATCTCCCGCAGGGAAGCTGCTACCATCAAATGTTTGCCCTCATTAGACTCCCCTCTGGAAGCGCTTTCACTGCAAGCTGCAGATTCCCTCCTAACAGCAAGCTTTAGGATAGGGTACTGAATTGTAACTTAACTGTGGCTAATAAGGCGATTTTGGAAAAGAGAGTATCTCCCGCAGGGAAGCTGCTACCATCAAATGCTTGCCCTCATTAGACTCCCCTCTGGAAGCGCTTTCACTGCAAGCTGCAGATTCCCTCCTAACAGCAAGCTTTAGGATAGGGTACTGAATTGTAACTTAACTGCGGCTAATAAGGAGAATTTGGCAAAGAGAGTATCACCCACAGGGAAGCTGCTAACATCAAATGTTTGCCCTCATTAGACTCCCGTCTGGAAGCGCTTTCACTGCAAGCTGCAGATTCCCTCCTAACAGCAAGCTGTAGGACAGTGTACTGAATTGTAACTTAACTGCGGCTAATAAGGCGATTTTGGCAAAGAGAATATCTCCCGCAGGGAAGCTGCTACCATCAAATGTTTGCCCTCATTAGACTCCCCTCTGGAAGCGCTTTCACTGCAAGCTGCAGATTCCCTCCTAACAGCAAGCTTTAGGATAGGGTACTGAATTGTAACTTACTTTCGCCTAATAATGCGATTTTGGCAAAGAGACTATCTCCCGCAGGGAAGCTGCTACCATCAAATGTTTGCCCTCATTAGACTCCCCTCTGGAAGCGCTTTCACTGCAAGCTGCAGATTCCCTCCTAACAGCAAGCTTTAGGATAGCGTACTGAATTGTAACTTACTTTCGCCTAATAATGCGATTTTGGCAAAGAGATTATCTCCCGCAGGGAAGCTGTTACCATCAAATGTTTACCCTCATTAGACTCCCCTCTGGAAGCGCTTTCACTGCAAGCGGCAGATTCCCTCCTAACAGCAAGCTTTAGGATAGGGTACTGAATTGTAACTTACTTTCGCCTAATAATGCTATTTTGGCAAAGAGACTATCTCCCGCAGGGAAGCTGCTACCATCAAATATTTGCCCTCATTAGACTCTCCTCTGGAAGCGCTTTCACTGCAAGCTGCAGATTCCCTCCTAACAGCCATCTTTAGGATAGGGTACTGAATTGTAACTTACTTTCGCCTAATAATGCGATTTTGGCAAAGAGAGTATCTCCCGCAGGGAAGCTGCTACCATCAAATGTTTGCCCTCATTAGACTCCCCTCTGGAAGCGCTTTCACTGCAAGCTGCAGATTCCCTCCTAACAGCAAGCTTTAGGATAGTGTACTGAATTGTATCTTAACTGCGGCTAATAAGGCGATTTTGGCAAAGAGAATATCTCCCGCAGGGAAGCTGCTACCATCAAATGTTTCCCCTCATTAGACTCCCCTCTGGAAGCGCTTTCACTTCAAGCTGCAGATTCCCTCCTAACAACAAGCTTTAGGATAAGGTACTGAATTATAACTTACTTTCGCCTAATAATGCGATTTTGGCAAAGAGATTATCTCCCGCAGGGAAGCTGCTACCATCAAATGTTTGCCCTCATTAGACTCCCCTCTGGAAGTGCTTTCACTGCAAGCTGCAGATTCCCTTCTAACAGCAAGCTTTAGGATAGGGTCCTGAATTGTAACTTACTTTCGCCTAATAATGCGATTTTGGCAAAGAGAGTATCTCCCGCAGGGAAGCTGCTACCATCAAATGTTTGCCCTCATTAGACTCCCGTCTGGAAGCGCTTTCACTGCAAGCTGCAGATTCCCTCCTAACAGCAAGCTGTAGGACAGTGTACTGAATTGTAACTTAACTGCGGCTAATAAGGCGATTTTGGCAAAGAGAATATCTCCCGCAGGGAAGCTGCTACCATCAAATGTTTGCCCTCATTAGACTCCCCTCTGGAAGCGCTTTCACTGCAAGCTGCAGATTCCCTCCTAACAGCAAGCTTTAGGATAGGGTACTGAATTGTAACTTACTTTCGCCTAATAATGCGATTTTGGCAAAGAGACTATCTCCCGCAGGGAAGCTGCTACCATCAAATGTTTGCCCTCATTAGACTCCCCTCTGGAAGCGCTTTCACTGCAAGCTGCAGATTCCCTCCTAACAGCAAGCTGTAGGACAGTGTACTGAATTGTAACTTAACTGCGGCTAATAAGGCGATTTTGGCAAAGAGAATATCTCCCGCAGGGAAGCTGCTACCATCAAATGTTTGCCCTCATTAGACTCCCCTCTGGAAGCGCTTTCACTGCAAGCTGCAGATTCCCTCCTAACAGCAAGCTTTAGGATAGGGTACTGAATTGTAACTTACTTTCGCCTAATAATGCGATTTTGGCAAAGAGACTATCTCCCGCAGGGAAGCTGCTACCATCAAATGTTTGCCCTCATTAGACTCCCCTCTGGAAGGGCTTTCACTGCAAGCTGCAGATTCCCTCCTAACAGCCATCTTTAGGATAGGGTACTGAATTGTAACTTACTTTCGCCTAATAATGCGATTTTGGCAAAGAGAGTATCTCCCGCAGGGAAGCTGATACCATCAAATGTTTGCCCTCATTAGACTCCCCTCTGGAAGCGCTTTCACTGCAAGCTGCAGATTCCCTCCTAACAGCAAGCTTTAGGATAGGGTACTGAATTGTAACTTAACTGCGGCTAATAAGGCGATTTTGGCAAAGAGAATATCTCCCGCAGGGAAGCTGCTACCACCAAATGTTTGCCCTCATTAGACTCCCCTCTGGAAGCGCTTTCACTGCAAGCTGCAGATTCCCTCCTAACAGCAAGCTGAAGGACAGTGTACTGAATTGTATCTTAACTGCGGCTAATAAGGCGATTTTGGCAAAGAGAATATCTCCCGCAGGGAAGCTGCTACCATCAAATGTTTCCCCTCATTAGACTCCCCTCTCGAAGCGCTTTCACTGCAAGCTGCAGATTCCCTCCTAACAACAAGCTTTAGGGTAAGGTACTGAATTATAACTTACTTTCGCCTAATAATGCGATTTTGGCAAAGAGATTATCTCCCGCAGGGAAGCTTCTACCATCAAATGTTTGCCCTCATTAGACTCCCCTCTGGAAGCGCTTTCACTGCAAGCTGCAGATTCCCTCCTAACAGCAAGCTTTAGGATAGGGTACTGAATTGTAACTTAACTGCGGCTAATAAGGCGATTTTGGCAAAGAGAATATCTCCCGCAGGGAAGCTGCTACCATCAAATGTTTGCCCTCATTAGTCTCCCCTCTGGAAGCGCTTTCACTGCAAGCTGCAGATTCCCTCCTAACAGCAAGCTTTAGGATAGGGTACTGAATTGTAACTTAACTGCGGCTAATAAGGCGATTATGGCAAAGAGAATATCTCCCGCAGGGAAGCTGCTACCATCAAATCTTTGCCCTCATTAGACTCCCCTCTGGAAGCGCTTTCACTGCAAGCTGCAGATTCCCTCCTAACAGCAAGCTTTAGGATAGGGTACTGAATTGTAACTTACTTTCGCCTAATAATGCGATTTTGGCAAAGAGAATATCTCCCGCAGGGAAGCTGCTACCATCAAATGTTTGCCCTCATTAGACTCCCCTCTGGAAGCGCTTTCACTGCAAGCTGCAGATTCCTTCCTAACAGCAAGCTTTAGGATAGGGTACTGAATTGTAACTTAACTGAGGCTAATAAGGCGATTTTAGCAAAGAGAGTATCTCCCGCAGGGAAGCTGTTACCATCAAATGTTTGCCCTCATTAGACTCCCCTCTGGAAGCGCTTTCACTGCAAGCTGCAGATTCCCTCCTAACAGCAAGCTTTAGGATAGTGTGCTGAATTGTAACTTAACTGCGGCTAATAAGGCGATTTTGGAAAAGAGACTATCTCCCGCAGGGAAGCTGCTACCATCAAATGCTTGCCCTCATTAGACTCCCCTCTGGAAGCGCTTTCACTGCAAGCTGCAGATTCCCTCCTAACAGCAAGCTTTAGGATAGTGTAATGAATTGTAACTTACTTTCGCCTAATAATGCCATTTTGGCAAAGAGAGTATCTCCCGCAGGGAAGCTGCTACCATCAAATGTTTGCCCTCATTAGACTCCCCTCTGGAAGCGCTTTCACTGCAAGCTGCAGATTCCCTCCTAACAGCAAGCTTTAGGATAGTGTACTGAATTGTAACTTAACTGCTGCTAATAAGGCGATTTTGGCAAAGAGAATATCTCCCGCAGGGAAGCTGCTACCATCAAATGTTTGCCCTCATTAGACTCCCATCTGGAAGTGCTTTCACTGCAAGCTGTAGATTCCCTCCTAACAGCAAGGTTTAGGATAGGGTACTGAATTGTAACTTACTTCCGCCTAATAAAGCGATTTTGGCAAAGAGAGTATCTCCCGCAGGGAAGCTGCTACCATCAAATGTTTGCCCTCATTAGACTCCCCTCTGGAAGCGCTTTCACTGCAAGCTGCAGATTCCCTCCTAACAGCAAGCTTTAGGATAGGGTACTGAATTGTAACTTAACTGTGGCTAATAAGGCGATTTTGGAAAAGAGAGTATCTCCCGCAGGGAAGCTGCTACCATCAAATGCTTGCCCTCATTAGACTCCCCTCTGGAAGCGCTTTCACTGCAAGCTGCAGATTCCCTCCTAACAGCAAGCTTTAGGATAGGGTACTGAATTGTAACTTAACTGCGGCTAATAAGGCGATTTTGGCAAAGAGAATATCTCCCGCAGGGAAGCTGCTACCATCAAATGTTTGCCCTCATTAGACTCCCCTCTGGAAGCGCTTTCACTGCAAGCTGCAGATTCCCTCCTAACAGCAAGCTTTAGGATAGGGTACTGAATTGTATCTTACTTTCGCCTAATAATGCTATTTTGGCAAAGAGACTATCTCCCGCAGGGAAGCTGCTACCATCAAATATTTGCCCTCATTAGACTCTCCTCTGGAAGCGCTTTCACTGCAAGCTGCAGATTCCCTCCTAACAGCCATCTTTAGGATAGGGTACTGAATTGTAACTTACTTTCGCCTAATAATGCGATTTTGGCAAAGAGAGTATCTCCCGCAGGGAAGCTGCTACCATCAAATGTTTGCCCTCATTAGACTCCCCTCTGGAAGCGCTTTCACTGCAAGCTGCAGATTCCCTCCTAACAGCAAGCTTTAGGATAGTGTACTGAATTGTATCTTAACTGCGGCTAATAAGGCGATTTTGGCAAAGAGAATATCTCCCGCAGGGAAGCTGCTACCATCAAATGTTTCCCCTCATTAGACTCCCCTCTGGAAGCGCTTTCACTTCAAGCTGCAGATTCCCTCCTAACAACAAGCTTTAGGATAAGGTACTGAATTGTAACTTACTTTCGCCTAATAATGCGATTTTGGCAAAGAGATTATCTCCCGCAGGGAAGCTGCTACCATCAAATGTTTGCCCTCATTAGACTCCCCTCTGGAAGTGCTTTCACTGCAAGCTGCAGATTCCCTCCTAACAGCAAGCTTTAGGATAGGGTCCTGAATTGTAACTTACTTTCGCCTAATAATGCGATTTTGGCAAAGAGAGTATCTCCCGCAGGGAAGCTGCTACCATCAAATGTTTGCCCTCATTAGACTCCCGTCTGGAAGCGCTTTCACTGCAAGCTGCAGATTCCCTCCTAACAGCAAGCTGTAGGACAGTGTACTGAATTGTAACTTAACTGCGGCTAATAAGGCGATTTTGGCAAAGAGAATATCTCCCGCAGGGAAGCTGCTACCATCAAATGTTTGCCCTCATTAGACTCCCCTCTGGAAGCGCTTTCACTGCAAGCTGCAGATTCCCTCCTAACAGCAAGCTTTAGGATAGGGTACTGAATTGTAACTTACTTTCGCCTAATAATGCGATTTTGGCAAAGAGACTATCTCCCGCAGGGAAGCTGCTACCATCAAATGTTTGCCCTCATTAGACTCCCCTCTGGAAGGGCTTTCACTGCAAGCTGCAGATTCCCTCCTAACAGCCATCTTTAGGATAGGGTACTGAATTGTAACTTACTTTCGCCTAATAATGCGATTTTGGCAAAGAGAGTATCTCCCGCAAGGAAGCTGCTACCATCAAGTGTTTGCCCTCATTAGACTCCCCTCTGGAAGCGCTTTCACTGCAAGCTGCAGATTCCCTCCTAACAGCAAGCTTTAGGATAGTGTACTGAATTGTAACTTAACTGCGGCTAATAAGGCGATTTTGGCAAAGAGAATATCTCCCGCAGGAATGCTGCTACCATCAAATGCTTCCCCTCATTAGACTCCCCTCTGGAAGCGCTTTCACTGCAAGCTGCAGATTCCCTCCTAACAGCAAGCTTTAGGATAGTGTACTGAATTGTAACTCACTTTCGCCTAATAATGCGATTATGGCAAAGAGAGTATCTCCCACAGGGAAGCTGCTACCATCAAATGTTTGCCCTCGTTAGATTCCCCTCTGGAAGCGCTTTCACTGCAAGCTGCAGATTCCCTCCTAACAGCAAGCTTTAGGATAGGGTACTGAATTGTAACTTACTTTCGCCTAATAGTGTGATTTTGTAAAAGAGACTATCTCCCACAGGGAAGCTGCTACCATCAAATGTTGGCTCTCGTTAGATTCCTCTCTTGAATCACTTTCACTGCAAACTGCAGATTCCCTCCTAACAGCAGGCTTTAGGATAGTGTACTGAATTGTAACTTACTTTCGCATAATAATGCGATTTTGGCAAAGAGAGTATCTCCCGCAAGGAAGCTGCTACCATCAAGTGTTTGCCCTCATTAGACTCCCCTCTGGAAGCGCTTTCACTGCAAGCTGCAGATTCCCTCCTAACAGCAAGCTTTAGGATAGGGTACTGAATTGTAACTTACTTTCGCCTAATAATGCGATTTTGGCAAAGAGAGTATCTCCCGCAGGGAAGCTGCTACCATTAAATGTTTGCCCTCATTAGACTCCCCTCTGGAAGCGCTTTCACTGCAAGCTGCAGATTCCCTCCTAACAGCAAGCTTTAGCATAGGGTACTGAATTGTATCTTAACTGCGGCTAATAAGGCGATTTTGGCAAAGAGAGTATCTCCCGCAGGGAAGCTGCTAACATCAAATGTTTGCCCTCATTAGACTCCCCTCTGGAAGCGCTTTCACTGCAAGCTGCAGATTCCCTCATAACTGCTAGCTTTAGGATAAGGTACTGAATTGTAACTTACTTTCGCCTAATAATGCGATTTTGGCAAAGAGAGTATCTCCCGCAGGAATGCTGCTACCATCAAATGCTTCCCCTCATTAGACTCCCCTCTGGAAGGGCTTTCACTGCAAGCTGCAGATTCCCTCCTAACAGCAAGCTTTAGGATAGGGTACTGAATTGTAACTTAACTGCGGCTAATAAGGCGATATTGGAAAAGAGAGTATCTCCCGCAGGGAAGCTGCTACCATCAAATGTTTGCCCTCATTAGACTCCCCTCTGGAAGCGCTTTCACTGCAAGGTGCAGATTCCCTCCTAACAGCAAGCTTTAGGATAGGGTCCTGAATTGTAACTTACTTTCGCCTAATAAAGCGATTTTGGCAAAGAGAATATCTCCCGCAGGGAAGCTGCTACCATCAAATGTTTCCAATCGTTAGACTCCCCTCTGGAAGCGCTTTCACTGCAAGCTGTAGATTCCCTCCTAACAGCAAGCTTTAGGACAGTGTACTGAATTGTAACTTACTTTCGCCTAATAATGCGATTTTGGAAAAGAGAGTATCTCCTGCAGGGAAGCTGCTACCATCAAATATTTGCCCTCATTAGACTCTCCTCTGGAAGCGCTTTCACTGCAAGCTGCAGATTCCCTCCTAACAGCAAGCTTTAGGATAGGGTACTGAATTGTAACTTAACTGCGGCTAATAAGGCGATTTTGGCAAAGAGACTATCTCCCGCAGGGAAGCTGCTACCATCAAATGTTTGCCCTCATTAGACTCCCCTCTGGAAGCGCTTTCACTGCAAGCTGCAGTTTCCTTCGTAACAGCAAGCTTTAGGATAGGGTACTGAATTGTAACTTACTTTCGCCTAATAATGCGATTTTGGCAAAGAGAGTATCTCCCGCAGGGAAGCTGCTACCATCAAATGTTTGCCCTCATTAGACTCCCCTCTGGAAGCGCTTTCACTGCAAGCTGCAGATTCCCTCCTAACAGCAAGCTTTAGGATAGGGTACTGAATTGTAACTTAACTGCTGCTAATAAGGCGATTATGGCAAAGAGAGTATCTTCCGCAGGGAAGCTGCTACCATCAAATGTTTGCCCTCATTAGACTCCCGTCTGGAAGCGCTTTCACTGCAAGCTGCAGATTCCCTCCTAACAGCAAGCTTTAGGATAGGGTACTGAATTGTATCTTACTTTCGTCTAATAATGCGATTTTGGCAAAGAGAATATCTCCCGCAGGGAAGCTGCTACCATCAAATGTTTGCCCTCATTAGACTCCCCTCTGGAAGCGCTTTCACTGCAAGCTGCAGATTCCCTCCTAACAGCAAGCTTTAGGATAGGGTACTGAATTGTAACTTACTTTCGCATAATAATGCGATTTTGGAAAAGAGAGTATCTCCCGCAGGGAAGCTGCTACCATCAAATGTTTGCCCTCGATAGACTCCCCTCTGGAAGCGCTTTCACTGCAAGCTGCAGATTCCCTCCTAACAGCAAGCTTTAGGATAGGGTACTGAATTGTATCTTACTTTCGTCTAATAATGCGATTTTGGCAAAGAGAATATCTCCCGCAGGGAAGCTGCTACCATCAAATGTTTGCCCTCATTAGACTCCCCTCTGGAAGCGCTTTCACTGCAAGCTGCAGATTCCCTCCTAACAGCAAGCTTTAGGATAGTGTACTGAATTGTAACTTACTTTCGCCTAAAAATGCGATGTTGGAAAGAGAGTATCTCCCGCAGAGAAGCTGCTACCATCAAATGCTTGCCCTCATTAGACTCCCCTCTGGAAGCGCTTTCACTGCAAGCTGCAGATTCCCTCCTAACAGCAAGCTTTAGGATAGTGTAATGAATTGTAACTTACTTTCGCCTAATAATGCGATTTTGGCAAAGAGAGTATCTCCCGCAGGGAAGCTGCTAACATCAAATGTTTGCCCTCATTAGACTCCCCTCTGGAAGCGCTTTCACTGCAAGCTGCAGATTCCCTCCTAACAGCAAGCTTTAGGATAGGGTACTGAATTGTAACTTACTTTCGCCTAATAAAGCGATTTTGGCAAAGAGACTATCTCCCGCAGGGAAGCTGCTACCATCAAATGTTTGCCCTCATTAGACTCCCCTCTGGAAGCGCTTTCACTGCAAGCTGCAGATTCCCTCCTAACAGCAAGCTTTAGGATAGGGTACTGAATTGTAACTTAACTGCTGCTAATAAGGCGATTTTGGCAAAGAGAATATCTCCCGCAGGGAAGCTGCTACCATCAAATGTTTGCCCTCATTAGACTCCCCTCTGGAAGCGCTTTCACTGCAAGCTGCAGATTCCCTCCTAACAGCAAGCTTTAGGATAGGGTACTGAATTGTAACTTACTTTCGCCTAATAATGCGATTTTGGCAAAGAGAGTATCTCCCGCAGGGAAGCTGCTACCATCAAATGTTTGCCCTCGTTAGACTCCCCTCTGGAAGCGCTTTCACTGCAAGCTACAGATTCCCTCCTAACAGCAAGCTTTAGGATAGTGTAATGAATTGTAACTTACTTTCGCCTAATAAAGCGATTTTGGCAAAGAGAGTATCTCCCGCAGGGAAGCTGCTACCATCAAATGTTTGCCCTCGTTAGACTCCCCTCTGGAAGCGCTTTCACTGCAAGCTGCAGATTCCCTCCTAACAGCAAGCTTTAGGATAGGGTACTGAATTGTAACTTACTTTCGCCTAATAATGCGATTTTGGCAAAGAGAGTATCTCCCGCAGGGAAGCTGCTACCATCAAATGTTTGCCCTCATTAGACTCCCGTCTGGAAGCGCTTTCACTGCAAGCTGCAGATTCCCTCCTAACAGCAAGCTTTAGGATAGGGTACTGAATTGTAACTTAACTGTGGCTAATAAGGCGATTTTGGAAAAGAGAGTATCTCCCGCAGGGAAGCTGCTACCATCAAATGCTTGCCCTCATTAGACTCCCCTCTGGAAGCGCTTTCACTGCAAGCTGCAGATTCCCTCCTAACAGCAAGCTTTAGGATAGGGTACTGAATTGTAACTTAACTGCGGCTAATAAGGAGAATTTGGCAAAGAGAGTATCACCCACAGGGAAGCTGCTAACATCAAATGTTTGCCCTCATTAGACTCCCGTCTGGAAGCGCTTTCACTGCAAGCTGCAGATTCCCTCCTAACAGCAAGCTGTAGGACAGTGTACTGAATTGTAACTTAACTGCGGCTAATAAGGCGATTTTGGCAAAGAGAATATCTCCCGCAGGGAAGCTGCTACCATCAAATGTTTGCCCTCATTAGACTCCCCTCTGGAAGCGCTTTCACTGCAAGCTGCAGATTCCCTCCTAACAGCAAGCTTTAGGATAGGGTACTGAATTGTAACTTACTTTCGCCTAATAATGCGATTTTGGCAAAGAGACTATCTCCCGCAGGGAAGCTGCTACCATCAAATGTTTGCCCTCGTTAGACTCTCCTCTGGAAGCGCTTTCACTGCAAGCTGCAGATTCCCTCCTAACAGCCATCTTTAGGATAGCGTACTGAATTGTAACTTACTTTCGCCTAATAATGCGATTTTGGCAAAGAGATTATCTCCCGCAGGGAAGCTGTTACCATCAAATGTTTACCCTCATTAGACTCCCCTCTGGAAGCGCTTTCACTGCAAGCGGCAGATTCCCTCCTAACAGCAAGCTTTAGGATAGGGTACTGAATTGTAACTTACTTTCGCCTAATAATGCTATTTTGGCAAAGAGACTATCTCCCGCAGGGAAGCTGCTACCATCAAATGTTTGCCCTCGTTAGACTCTCCTCTGGAAGCGCTTTCACTGCAAGCTGCAGATTCCCTCCTAACAGCCATCTTTAGGATAGGGTACTGAATTGTAACTTACTTTCGCCTAATAATGCGATTTTGGCAAAGAGAGTATCTCCCGCAGGGAAGCTGCTACCATCAAATGTTTGCCCTCATTAGACTCCCCTCTGGAAGCGCTTTCACTGCAAGCTGCAGATTCCCTCCTAACAGCAAGCTTTAGGATAGTGTACTGAATTGTATCTTAACTGCGGCTAATAAGGCGATTTTGGCAAAGAGAATATCTCCCGCAGGGAAGCTGCTACCATCAAATGTTTCCCCTCATTAGACTCCCCTCTGGAAGCGCTTTCACTTCAAGCTGCAGATTCCCTCCTAACAACAAGCTTTAGGATAAGGTACTGAATTATAACTTACTTTCGCCTAATAATGCGATTTTGGCAAAGAGATTATCTCCCGCAGGGAAGCTGCTACCATCAAATGTTTGCCCTCATTATACTCCCCTCTGGAAGTGCTTTCACTGCAAGCTGCAGATTCCCTTCTAACAGCAAGCTTTAGGATAGGGTCCTGAATTGTAACTTACTTTCGCCTAATAATGCGATTTTGGCAAAGAGAGTATCTCCCGCAGGGAAGCTGCTACCATCAAATGTTTGCCCTCATTAGACTCCCGTCTGGAAGCGCTTTCACTGCAAGCTGCAGATTCCCTCCTAACAGCAAGCTGTAGGACAGTGTACTGAATTGTAACTTAACTGCGGCTAATAAGGCGATTTTGGCAAAGAGAATATCTCCCGCAGGGAAGCTGCTACCATCAAATGTTTGCCCTCATTAGACTCCCCTCTGGAAGCGCTTTCACTGCAAGCTGCAGATTCCCTCCTAACAGCAAGCTTTAGGATAGGGTACTGAATTGTAACTTACTTTCGCCTAATAATGCGATTTTGGCAAAGAGAGTATCTCCCGCAGGGAAGCTGCTACCATCAAATGTTTGCCCTCATTAGACTCCCCTCTGGAAGCGCTTTCACTGCAAGCTGCAGATTCCCTCCTAACAGCAAGCTGTAGGACAGTGTACTGAATTGTAACTTAACTGCGGCTAATAAGGCGATTTTGGCAAAGAGAATATCTCCCGCAGGGAAGCTGCTACCATCAAATGTTTGCCCTCATTAGACTCCCCTCTGGAAGCGCTTTCACTGCAAGCTGCAGATTCCCTCCTAACAGCAAGCTTTAGGATAGGGTACTGAATTGTAACTTACTTTCGCCTAATAATGCGATTTTGGCAAAGAGACTATCTCCCGCAGGGAAGCTGCTACCATCAAATGTTTGCCCTCATTAGACTCCCCTCTGGAAGGGCTTTCACTGCAAGCTGCAGATTCCCTCCTAACAGCCATCTTTAGGATAGGGTACTGAATTGTAACTTACTTTCGCCTAATAATGCGATTTTGGCAAAGAGAGTATCTCCCGCAGGGAAGCTGATACCATCAAATGTTTGCCCTCATTAGACTCCCCTCTGGAAGCGCTTTCACTGCAAGCTGCAGATTCCCTCCTAACAGCAAGCTTTAGGATAGGGTACTGAATTGTAACTTAACTGCGGCTAATAAGGCGATTTTGGCAAAGAGAATATCTCCCGCAGGGAAGCTGCTACCACCAAATGTTTGCCCTCATTAGACTCCCCTCTGGAAGCGCTTTCACTGCAAGCTGCAGATTCCCTCCTAACAGCAAGCTGAAGGACAGTGTACTGAATTGTATCTTAACTGCGGCTAATAAGGCGATTTTGGCAAAGAGAATATCTCCCGCAGGGAAGCTGCTACCATCAAATGTTTCCCCTCATTAGACTCCCCTCTGGAAGCGCTTTCACTGCAAGCTGCAGATTCCCTCCTAACAGCAAGCTTTAGGATAGGGTACTGAATTGTAACTTACTTTCGCCTAATAATGCGATTTTGGCAAAGAGATTATCTCCCGCAGGGAAGCTTCTACCATCAAATGTTTGCCCTCATTAGACTCCCCTCTGGAAGCGCTTTCACTGCAAGCTGCAGATTCCCTCCTAACAGCAAGCTTTAGGATAGGGTACTGAATTGTAACTTAACTGCGGCTAATAAGGCGATTTTGGCAAAGAGAATATCTCCCGCAGGGAAGCTGCTACCATCAAATGTTTGCCCTCATTAGTCTCCCCTCTGGAAGCGCTTTCACTGCAAGCTGCAGATTCCCTCCTAACAGCAAGCTTTAGGATAAGGTACTGAATTGTAACTTACTTTCGCCTAATAATGCGATTTTGGCAAAGAGAGTATCTCCCACAGGGAAGCTGCTACCATCAAATGTTTGCCCTCATTAGACTTCCGTCTGGAAGTGCTTTCACTGCAAGCTGCAGATTCCCTCCTAACAGCAAGCTTTAGGATAGGGTACTGAATTGTAACTTACTTTCGCCTAACAATGCGTTTTTGGCAAAGAGACTATCTCCCGCAGGTAAGCTGCTACCATCAAATCTTTGCCCTCATTAGACTCCCCTCTGGAAGCGCTTTCACTGCAAGCTGCAGATTCCCTCCTAAGAGCAAGCTTTAGTATAGGGTACTGAATTGAAACTTACTTTCGCCTAATAATGCGATTTTGGCAAAGAGAGTATCTCCCGCAGGGAAGCTGCTACCATCAAATGTTTGCCCTCATTAGACTACCCTGTGGAAGCGCTTTCACTGCAACCTGCAGATTCCCTCCTAACAGCAAGCTTTAGGATAGGGTCCTGAATTGTAACTTACTTTCGCCTAATAAAGCGATTTTGGCAAAGAGAATACCTCCCGCAGGGAAGCTGCTACCATCAAATGTTTGCCCTCCTTAGACTCCCCTCTGGAAGCACTTTCACTGCAAGCTGCAGATTCCCTCCTAACAGCAAGCTTTAGGATAGGGTACAGAATTGTAACTTACTTTCGCCTAATAATGCGATTTTGGCAAAGAGAGTATCTACCGCAGGGAGGCTGCTACCATCAAATGTTTGCCCTCATTAGACTCCCCTCTGGAAGCGCTTTCACTGCAAGCTGCAGATTCCCTCCTAACAGCAAGCTTTAGGATAGGGTACTGAATTGAAACTTACTTTCGCCTAATAATGCGATTTTGGCAAAGAGAGTATCTCCCGCAGGGAAGCTGCTACCATCAAATGTTTGCCCTCATTAGACTACCCTGTGGAAGCGCTTTCACTGCAACCTGCAGATTCCCTCCTAACAGCAAGCTTTAGGATAGGGTCCTGAATTGTAACTTACTTTCGCCTAATAAAGCGATTTTGGCAAAGAGAATACCTCCCGCAGGGAAGCTGCTACCATCAAATGTTTGCCCTCCTTAGACTCCCCTCTGGAAGCACTTTCACTGCAAGCTGCAGATTCCCTCCTAACAGCAAGCTTTAGGATAGGGTACAGAATTGTAACTTACTTTCGCCTAATAATGCGATTTTGGCAAAGAGAGTATCTACCGCAGGGAGGCTGCTACCATCAAATGTTTGCCCTCATTAGACTCCCCTCTGGAAGCGCTTTCACTGCAAGCTGCAGATTCCCTCCTAACAGCAAGGTTTAGGATAGGGTACTGAATTGTAACTTACTTTCGCCTAATAATGCGATTTTGTCAAAGAGAGTATCTCCCGCAGGGAAGCTGCTACCATCAAATGTTTGCCCTCATTAGACTCCCCTCTGGAAGCGTTTTCACTGCAAGCTGCAGATTCCCTCCTAACAGCAAGCTTTAGGATAGGGTCCTGAATCGTAACTTACTTTCGCCTAATAATGCTATTTTGGCAAAGAGACTATCTCCAGCAGGGAAGCTGCTACCATCAAATGTTTGCCCTCATTAGACTCCCCTCTGGAAGCGCTTTCACTGCAAGCTGCAGATTCCCTCCTAACAGCAAGCTTTAGGATAGTGTACTGAATTGTAACTTAACTGCGGCTAATAAGGCGATTATGGCAAAGAGAATATCTCCCGCAGGGAAGCTGCTACCATCAAATGTTTGCCCTCATTAGACTCCCCTCTGGAAGTGCTTTCACTGCAAGCTGCAGATTCCCTCCTAACAGCAAGCTTTAGGATAGGGTACTGAATTGTAACTTACTTTCGCCTAATAATGCGATTTTGGCAAAGAGACTATCTCCCGCAGGTAAGCTGCTACCATCAAATGTTTGCCCTCATTAGACTCCCCTCTCGAAGCGCTTTCACTGCAAGCTGCAGATTCCTTCCTAACAGTAAGCTTTAGGATAGGGTACTGAATTGTAACTTACTTTCGCCTAATAATGCGATTTTGGCAAAGAGAGTATCTCCCGCAGGGAAGCTGCTACCATCAAATGTTTGCCCTCATTAGACTCCCCTCTGGAAGCGCTTTCACTGCAAGCTGCAGATTCCCTCCTAACAGCAAGCTTTAGGATAGGGTACTGAATTGTAACTTAACTGCGGCTAATAAGGCGATTTTGGCAAAGAGAATATCTCCCGCAGGGAAGCTGCTACCATCAAATCTTTGCCCTCATTAGTCTCCCCTCTGGAAGCGCTTTCACTGCAAGCTGCAGATTCCCTCCTAACAGCAAGCTTTAGGATAGTGTACTGAATTGTAACTTACTTTCGCCTAATAATGCTATTTTGGCAAAGAGACTATCTCCCGCAGGGAAGCTGCTAGCATCAAATGTTTGCCCTCATTAGACTCTCCTCTGGAAGCGCTTTCACTGCAAGCTGCAGATTCCCTCCTAACAGCAAGCTTTAGGATAGGGTACTGAATTGTAACTTACTTTCGCCTAATAAAGCGATTTTGGCAAAGAGAGTATCTCCCGCAGGGAAGCTGCTACCATCAAATGTTTGCCCTCATTAGATTCCCCTCTGGAAGCGCTTTCACTGCAAGCTGCAGATTCCCTCCTAACAGCAAGCTTTAGGATAGGGTACTGAATTGTAACTTACTTTCGCCTAATAATGCGATTATGGCAAAGAGACTATCTCCCGCATGGAAGCTGCTACCATCAAATGTTTGCCCTCATTAGACTCCCCTCTGGAAGCGCTTTCACTGCAAGCTGCAGATTCCCTCCTAACAGCAATCTTTAGGATAGGGTACTGAATTGTAACTTACTTTCGCCTAATAATGCGTTTTTGGCAAAGAGAGTATCACCCGCAGGGAAGCTTCTAACATGAAATATTTGCCCTCATTAGACTCCCGTCTGAAAGCGCTTTCACTGCAAGCTGCAGATTCCCTCCTAACAGCAAGCTTTAGGATAGGGTACTGAATTGTAACTTAACTGCGGCTAATAAGGCGATTTTGGCAAAGAGAATATCTCCCGAAGGGAAGCTGCTACCATCAAATGTTGGCCCTCATTATACTCCCCTCTGGAAGCGCTTTCACTGCAAGCTGCAGATTCCCTCCTAACAGCAAGCTTTAGGATAGGGTACTGAATTGTATCTTACTTTCGCATAATAATGCGATTTTGGCAAAGAGTATATCTCCCGCAGGGAAGCTGCTACCATCAAATGTTTGCCCTCCTTAGACTCCCCTCTGGAAGCGCTTTCACTGCAAGCTGCAGATTCCCTCCTAACAGCAAGCTTTAGGATAGGGTACTGAATTGTAACTTAACTGCGGCTAATAAGGCGATTTTGGCAAAGAGAATATCTCCCGCAGGGAAGCTGCTAGCATAAAATGTTTGCCCTCATTAGACTCCCCTCTGGAAGCGCTTTCACCGCAAGCTGTAGATTCCCTCCTAACAGCAAGCTTTAGGATAGTGTACTGAATTGTAACTTACTTTCGCCTAATAATGCGATTTTGGCAAAGAGAGTATCTCCCGCAGGGAAGCTGCTACCATCAAATGTTTTCCCTCATTAGACTCCCCTCTGGAAGCGCTTTCACTGCAAGCTGCAGATTCCCTCCTAACAGCAAGCTTTAGGATAGGGTACTGAATTGTATCTTAACTGCGGCTAATAAGGCGATTTGGCAAAGAGAGTATCTCCCGCAGGGAAGCTGCTACCATCAAATGTTTGCCCTCATTAGACTCCCCTCTGGAAGCGCTTTCACTGCAAGCTGCAGATTCCCTCCTAACAGCAAGCTTTAGGATAGGGTACTGAATTGTAACTTACTTTCGCCTAATAATGCTATTTTGGCAAAGAGACAATCTCCCGCAGGGAAGCTGCTACCATCAAATGTTTGCCCTCATTAGACTCCCCTCTGGAAGCGCTTTCACTGCAAGCTGCAGATTCCCTCCTAACAGCAAGGTTTAGGATAGGGTACTGAATTGTAACTTACTTTCGCCTAATAATGCGATTTTGTCAGAGAGAGTATCTCCCGCAGGGAAGCTGCTACCATCAAATGTTTGCCCTCATTAGACTCCCCTCTGGAAGCGTTTTCACTGCAAGCTGCAGATTCCCTCCTAACAGCAAGCTTTAGGATAGGGTCCTGAATCGTAACTTACTTTCGCCTAATAATGCTATTTTGGCAAAGAGACTATCTCCAGCAGGGAAGCTGCTACCATCAAATCTTTGCCCTCATTAGACTCCCCTCTGGAAGCGCTTTCACTGCAAGCTGCAGATTCCTTCCTAACAGTAAGCTTTAGGATAGGGTACTGAATTGTAACTTACTTTCGCCTAATAATGCGATTTTGGCAAAGAGAGTATCTCCCGCAGGGAAGCTGCTACCATCAAATGTTTGCCCTCATTAGACTACCCTGTGGAAGCGCTTTCACTGCAAGCTGCAGATTCCCTCCTAACAGCAAGCTTTAGGATAGGGTACTGAATTGTAACTTACTTTCGCCTAATAATGCGATTTTGGCAAAGAGAGTATCTCCCGCAGGGAAGCTGCTACCATCAAATGTTTGCCCTCATTAGACTCCCCTCTGGAAGCGCTTTCACTGCAAGCTGCAGATTCCCTCCTAACAGCAAGCTTTAGGATAGGGTACTGAATTGTAACTTACTTTCGCCTAACAATGCGTTTTTGGCAAAGAGACTATCTCCCGCAGGTAAGCTGCTACCATCAAATGTTTGCCCTCATTAGACTCCCCTCTGGAAGCGCTTTCACTGCAAGCTGCAGATTCCCTCCTAACAGCAAGCTTTAGGATAGGGTACTGAATTGTAACTTAACTGCGGCTAATAAGGCGATTTTGGCAAAGAGAATATCTCCCGCAGGGAAGCTGCTACCATCAAATCTTTGCCCTCATTAGTCTCCCCTCTGGAAGCGCTTTCTCTGCAAGCTGCAGATTCCCTCCTAACAGCAAGCTTTAGGATAGGGTACTGAATTGTAACTTACTTTCGCCTAATAATGCGATTTTGGCAAAGAGATTATCTCCCGCAGGGAAGCTGTTACCATCAAATGTTTGCCCTCATTAGACTCCCCTCTGGAAGCGCTTTCACTGCAAGCTGCAGATTCCCTCCTAACAGCAATCTTTAGGATAGGGTACTGAATTGTAACTTACTTTCGCCTAATAATGCGTTTTTGGCAAAGAGAGTATCACCCGCAGGGAAGCTTCTAACATGAAATATTTGCCCTCATTAGACTCCCGTCTGAAAGCGCTTTCACTGCAAGCTGCAGATTCCCTCCTAACAGCAAGCTTTAGGATAGGGTACTGAATTGTAACTTAACTGCGGCTAATAAGGCGATTTTAGCAAAGAGAATATCTCCCGCAGGGAAGCTGCTACCATCAAATGTTTGCCCTCCTTAGTCTCCCCTCTGGAAGCGCTTTCACTGCAAGCTGCAGATTCCCTCCTAACAGCAAGCTTTAGGATAGTGTACTGAATTGTAACTTAACTGCGGCTAATAAGGCTATTTTGGCAAAGAGAATATCTCCCGCAGGGAAGCTGCTAGCATAAAATGTTTGCCCTCATTAGACTCCCCTCTGGAAGCGCTTTCACTGCAAGCTGTAGATTCCCTCCTAACAGCAAGCTTTAGGATAGTGTACTGAATTGTAACTTACTTTCGCCTAATAATGCGATTTTGGCAAAGAGAGTTTCTCCCGCAGGGAAGCTGCTACCATCAAATGTTTGCCCTCATTAGACTCCCCTCTGGAAGCGCTTTCACTGCAAGCTGCAGATTCCCTCCTAACAGCAAGCTTTAGGATAGGGTACTGAATTGTATCTTAACTGCGGCTAATAAGGCGATTTGGCAAAGAGAGTATCTCCCGCAGGGAAGCTGCTACCATCAAATGTTTGCCCTCATTAGACTCCCCTCTGGAAGCGCTTTCACTGCAAGCTGCAGATTCCCTCCTAACAGCAAGCTTTAGGATAGGGTACTGAATTGTAACTTACTTTCGCCTAATAATGCTATTTTGGCAAAGAGACAATCTCCCGCAGGGAAGCTGCTACCATCAAATGTTTGCCCTCATTAGACTCCCCTCTGGAAGCGCTTTCACTGCAAGCTGCAGATTCCCTCCTAACAGCAAGCTTTAGGATAGTGTAATGAATTGTAACTTACTATCGCCTAATAATGCGATTTTGGCAAAGAGAGTATCTCCCGCAGGGAAGCTGCTACCATCAAATCTTTGCCCTCGTTAGACTACCCTCTGGAAGCGCTTTCACTTCAAGCTGCAGATTCCCTCCTAACAGCAAGCTTTAGGATAGGGTACTGAATTGTATCTTACTTTCGCCTAATAATGCGATTTTGGCAAAGAGAGTATCTCCCGCAGGGAAGCTGCTACCATCAAATCTTTGCCCTCGTTAGACTACCCTCTGGAAGCGCTTTCACTTCAAGCTGCAGATTCCCTCCTAACAGCAAGCTTTAGGATAGGGTACTGAATTGTAACTTACTTTCGCCTAATAATGCGATTTTGGCAAAGAGAGTATCTCCCGCAGGGAAGCTGCTACCATCAAATGTTTGCCCTCATTAGACTCCCCTCTGGAAGCGCTTTCACTGCAAGCTGCAGATTCCCTCCTAACAGCAAGCTTTAGGATAGTGTACTGAATTGTAACTTAACTGTGGCTAATAAGGCGATTTTAGCAAAGAGAATGTCTCCCGCAGGGAAGCTGCTATCATCAAATGTTTGCCCTCATTAGACTCCCCTCTGGAAGCGCTTTCACTGCAAGCTGCAGATTCCCTCCTAACAGCAAGCTTTAGGATAGGGTACTGAATTGTAACTTACTTTCGCCTAATAATGCGATTTTGGCAAAGAGAGTATCTCCCGCAGGGAAGCTGCTACCATCAAATGTTTGCCCTCATTAGACTCCCCTCTGGAAGCGCTTTCAGTGCAAGCTGCAGATTCCCTCCTAACAGCAAGCTTTAGGATAGGGTACTGAATTGTAACTTACTTTCGCCTAATAATGCGTTTTTGGCAAAGAGAGTACCACCCACAGGGAAGCTTCTAACATGAAATATTTGCCCTCATTAGACTCCCGTCTGAAAGCGCTTTCACTGCAAGCTGCAGATTCCCTCCTAACAGCAAGCTTTAGGATAGGGTACTGAATTGTAACTTAACTGCGGCTAATAAGGCGATTTTGGCAAAGAGAATATCTCCCGAAGGGAAGCTGATACCATCAAATGTTTGCCCTCATTAGACTCCCCTCTGGAAGCGCTTTCACTGCAAGCTGCAGATTCCCTCCTAATAGCAAGCTTTAGGATAGGGTAGTGAATTGATACTTACTTTCGCCTAATAATGCGATTTTGGCAAAGAGAGTATCTCCCGCAGGGAAGGTGCTGCCATCAAATATTTGCCCTCGTTAGACTCCCCTCTGGAAGCGCTTTCACTGCAAGCTGCAGATTCCCTCCTAACAGCAAGCTTTAGGATAGGGTACTGAATTGTAACTTACTTTCGCCTAATAATGCGATTTTAGCAAAGAGAGTATCTCCCGCAGGGAAGCTGCTACCATCAAATGTTTGCCCTCGTTAGACTCCCCTCTGGAAGCGCTTTCACTGCAAGCTGCAGATTCCCTCCTAACAGCAAGCTTTAGGATAGGGTACTGAATTGTAACTTACTTTCGCCTAATAATGCGATTTTGGCAAAGAGAGTATCTCCCGCAGGGAAGCTGCTACCATCAAATGTTTGCCCTCATTAGACTCCCCTCTGGAAGCGCTTTCACTGCAAGCTGCAGATTCCCTCCTAACAGCAAGCTTTAGGATAGGGTACTGAATTGTAACTTAACTGCGGCTAATAAGGCGATTTTGGCAAAGAGAATATCTCCCGCAGGGAAGCTGCTACCATCAAATGTTTGCCCTCATTAGACTCCCCTCTGGAAGCGCTTTCACTGCAAGCTGCAGTTTCCCTCCTAACAGCAAGCTTTAGGATAGGGTACTGAATTGTATCTTACTTTCGCCTAGTAATGCGATTTTGGCAAAGAGAGTATCTCCCACAGGGAAGCTGCTAGCATCAAATGTTTACCCTCATTAGACTCCCCTCTGGAAGCGCTTTCACTGCAAGTTGCAGATTCCCTCCTAACAGCAAGCTTTAGGATAGGGTACTGAATTGTAACTTACTTTCGCCTAATAATGCGATTTTGGCAAAGAGACTATAACTCGATGGGAAGCTGCTACCATCAAATGTTTGCCCTCATTAGACTCCCCTCTGGAAGCGCTTTCACTGCAAGCTGCAGATTCCCTCCTAACAGCAAGCTTTAGGATAGTGTACTGAATTGTAACTTAACTGCGGCTAATAAGGCGATATTAGCAAAGAGAAAATCTCCCGCAGGGAAGCTGCTACCATCAAATGCTTGCCCTCATTAGACTCCCCTCTGGAAGCGCTTTCACTGCAAGCTGCAGATTCCCTCCTAACAGCAAGCTTTAGGATAGGGTACTGAATTGTATCTTACTTTCGCCTAATAATGCGATTTTGGCAAAGAGAGTATCTCCCGCAGGGAAGCTGCTACCATCAAATGTTTGCCTTCATTAGACTCCCCTCTGGAAGCGCTTTCACTGCAAGCTGCAGATTCCCTAACAGCAAGCTTTAGGATAGTGTACTGAATTGTAACTTACTTTCGCCTAATAATGCGATTTTGGCAAAGAGAGTATCTCCCGCAGGGAAGCTGCTACCATCAAATATTTGCCCTCATTAGACTCTCCTCTGGAAGCGCTTTCACTGCAAGCTGCAGATTCCCTCCTAACAGCAAGCTTTAGGATAGGGTACTGAATTGTAACTTAACTGCGGCGAATAATGCGATTTTGGCAAAGAGACTATCTCCCGCAGGGAAGCTGCTACCATCAAATGTTTGCCCTCATTAGACTCCCCTCTGGAAGCGCTTTCACTGCAAGCTGCAGATTCCCTCCTAACAGCAAGCTTTAGGATAGGGTACTGAATTGTAACTTACTTTCGCCTAATAATGCGATTTTGGCAAAGAGAGTATCTCCCGCAGGGAAGCTGCTACCATCAAATGTTTGCCCTCATTAGACTCCCCTCTGGAAGCGCTTTCACTGCAAGCTGCAGATTCCCTCCTAACAGCAAGCTTTAGGATAGGGTACTGAATTGTAAGTTGAATGCGGCTAATAAGGCGATTTTGGCAAAGAGAATATCTCCCGCAGGGAAGCTGCTACCATCAAATGTTTGCCCTCATTAGACTCCCCTCTGGAAGCGCTTTCACTGCAAGCAGCAGATTCCCTCCTAACAGCAAGCTTTAGGATAGGGTACTGAATTGTAACTTACTTTCGCCTAATAATGCGATTTTGGCAAAGAGACTATAACTTGCAGGGAAGCTGCTACCATCAAATGTTTGCCCTCATTAGACTCCCCTCTGGAAGCGCTTTCACTGCAAGCTGCAGATTACCTCCTAACAGCAAGCTTTAGTATAGGGTACTGAATTGTAACTTAACTGCGGCTAATAAGGCGATTTTGGCAAAGAGACTATCTCCCGCAGGGAAGCTGCTACCATCAAATGTTTGCCCTCGTTAGACTCCCCTCTGGAAGCGCTTTCACTGCAAGCTGCAGATTCCCTCCTAACAGCAAGCTTTAGGATAGGGTACTGAATTGTAACTTACTTTCCCCTAATAATGCGATTTTGGCAAAGAGACTATCTCCCGCAGGGAAGCTGCTACCATCAAATGTTTGCCCTCATTAGACTCCCCTCTGGAAGCACTTTCACTGCAAGCTGCAGATTCCCTCCTAACAGCAAGCTTTAGGATAGGGTACTGAATTGTAACTTAACTGCGGCGAATAAGGCGATTTTGGCAAAGAGAGTATCTCCCGCAGGGAAGCTGCTACCATCAAATGTTTGCCCTCATTAGACTCCCCTCTGGAAGCGCTTTCACTGCAAGCTGCAGATTCCCTCCTAACAGCAAGCTTTAGGATAGGGTACTGAATTGTAACTTACTTTCGCCTAATAATGCGATTTTGGCAAAGAGAGTATCTCCCGCAGGGAAGCTGATACCATCAAATGTTTGCCCTCATTAGACTCCCCTCTGGAAGCGCTTTCACTGCAAGCTGCAGATTACCTCCTAACAGCAAGCTTTAGTATAGGGTACTGAATTGTAACTTAACTGCGGCTAATAAGGCGATTTTGGCAAAGAGACTATCTCCCGCAGGGAAGCTGCTACCATCAAATGTTTGCCCTCGTTAGACTCCCCTCTGGAAGCGCTTTCACTGCAAGCTGCAGATTCCCTCCTAACAGCAAGCTTTAGGATAGGGTACTGAATTGTAACTTACTTTCCCCTAATAATGCGATTTTGGCAAAGAGACTATCTCCCGCAGGGAAGCTGCTACCATCAAATGTTTGCCCTCATTAGACTCCCCTCTGGAAGCACTTTCACTGCAAGCTGCAGATTCCCTCCTAACAGCAAGCTTTAGGATAGGGTACTGAATTGTAACTTACTTTCGCCTAATAATGCGATTTTGGCAAAGACAGTATCTCCCGCAGGGAAGCTGCTATCATCAAATGTTTGCCCTCATTAGACTCCCCTCTGGAAGCGCTTTCACTGCAAGCTGCAGATTCCCTCCTAACAGCAAGCTTTAGGATATGGTACTGAATTGTATCTTACTTTCGCCTAATAATGCGATTTTGGCAAAGAGAGTATCTCCCGCAGGGAAGCTGCTACCATCAAATGTTTGCCCTCGTTAGACTCCCCTCTGGAAGCGCTTTCACTGCAAGCTGCAGATTCCCTCCTAACAGCAAGCTTTAGGATAGGGTACTGAATTGTAACTTACTTTCGCCTAATAATGCGATTTTGGCAAAGAGAGTATCTCCCGCAGGGAAGCTGCTACCATCAAATGTTTGCCCTCATTAGACTACCCTCTGGAAGCGCTTTCACTGCAAGCTGTAGATTCCCTCCTAACAGCAAGCTTTAGGATAGGGTACTGAATTGTAACTTACTTTCGCCTAATAATGCAATATTGGCAAAGAGACTATCTCCCGCAGGTAAGCTGCTACCATCAAATGTTTGCCCTCGTTAGACTCCCCTCTGGAAGCGCTTTCACTGCAAGCTGCAGATTCCCTCCTAACAGCAAGCTTTAGGATAGGGTACTGAATTGTAACTTACTTTCGCCTAATAATGCGATTTTGGCAAAGAGAGTATCTCCCGCAGGGAAGCTGCTACCATCAAATGTTTGCCCTCGTTAGACTCCCCTCTGGAAGCGCTTTCACTGCAAGCTGCAGATTCCCTCCTAACAGCAAGCTTTAGGATAGGGTACTGAATTGTAACTTACTTTCGCCTAATAATGCGATTTTGGCAAAGAGAGTATCTCCCGCAGGGAAGCTGCTACCATGAAATGTTTGCCCTCGTTAGACTCCTCTCTGGAAGCGCTTTCACTGCAATCTGCAGATTCCCTCCTAACAGCAAGCTTTAGGATAGGGTACTGAATTGTAACTTAACTGCGGCGAATAATGCGATTTTGGCAAAGAGACTATCTCCCGCAGGGAAGCTGCTACCATCAAATGTTTGCCCTCATTAGACTCCCCTCTGGAAGCGCTTTCACTGCAAGCTGCAGATTCCCTCCTAACAGCAAGCTTTAGGATAGGGTACTGAATTGTAACTTACTTTCGCCTAATAATGCGATTTTGGCAAAGAGAGTATCTCCCGCAGGGAAGCTGCTACCATCAAATGTTTGCCCTCATTAGACTCCCCTCTGGAAGCGCTTTCACTGCAAGCTGCAGATTCCCTCCTAACAGCAAGCTTTAGGATAGGGTACTGAATTGTAACTTAACTGCGGCTAATAAGGCGATTTTGGCAAAGAGACTATCTCCCGCAGGGAAGCTGCTACCATCAAATGTTTGCCCTCATTAGACTCCCCTCTGGAAGCACTTTCACTGCAAGCTGCAGATTCCCTCCTAACAGCAAGCTTTAGGATAGGGTACTGAATTGTAACTTACTTTCGCCTAATAATGCGATTTTGGCAAAGAGAGTATCTCCCGCAGGGAAGCTGCTACCATGAAATGTTTGCCCTCGTTAGACTCCCCTCTGGAAGCGCTTTCACTGCAAGCTGCAGATTCCCTCCTAACAGCAAGCTTTAGGATAGGGTACTGAATTGTAACTTACTTTCGCCTAATAATGCGATTTTGGCAAAGACAGTATCTCCCGCAGGGAAGCTGCTATCATCAAATGTTTGCCCTCATTAGACTCCCCTCTGGAAGCGCTTTCACTGCAAGCTGCAGATTCCCTCCTAACAGCAAGCTTTAGGATATGGTACTGAATTGTATCTTACTTTCGCCTAATAATGCGATTTTGGCAAAGAGAGTATCTCCCGCAGGGAAGCTGCTACCATCAAATGTTTGCCCTCGTTAGACTCCCCTCTGGAAGCGCTTTCACTGCAAGCTGCAGATTCCCTCCTAACAGCAAGCTTTAGGATAGGGTACTGAATTGTAACTTACTTTCGCCTAATAATGCGATTTTGGCAAAGAGAGTATCTCCCGCAGGGAAGCTGCTACCATCAAATGTTTGCCCTCATTAGACTACCCTCTGGAAGCGCTTTCACTGCAAGCTGTAGATTCCCTCCTAACAGCAAGCTTTAGGATAGGGTACTGAATTGTAACTTACTTTCGCCTAATAATGCAATATTGGCAAAGAGACTATCTCCCGCAGGTAAGCTGCTACCATCAAATGTTTGCCCTCGTTAGACTCCCCTCTGGAAGCGCTTTCACTGCAAGCTGCAGATTCCCTCCTAACAGCAAGCTTTAGGATAGGGTACTGAATTGTAACTTACTTTCGCCTAATAATGCGATTTTGGCAAAGAGAGTATCTCCCGCAGGGAAGCTGCTACCATCAAATGTTTGCCCTCGTTAGACTCCCCTCTGGAAGCGCTTTCACTGCAAGCTGCAGATTCCCTTCTAACAGCAAGCTTTAGGATAGGGTACTGAATTGTAACTTACTTTCGCCTAATAAAGCGATTTTGGCAAAGAGAGTATCTCCCGCAGGGAAGCTGCTACCATCAAATGTTTGCCCTCATTAGACTCCCCTCTGAAAGCGCTTTCACTGCAAGCTGCAGATTCCCTCCTAACAGCAAGCTTTAGGATAGGGTACTGAATTGTAACTTAACTGCTGCTAATAATGCGATTTTGGCAAAGAGACTATCTCCCGCAGGGAAGCTGCTACCATCAAATGTTTGCCCTCATTAGACTCCCCTCTGGAAGCGCTTTCACTGCAAGCTGCAGATTCCCTCCTAACAGCAAGCTTTAGGATAGGGTACTGAATTGTAACTTAACTGCGGCTAATAAGCAGATTTTGGCAAAGAGACTATCTCCCGCAGGGAAGCTGCTACCATCAAATGTTTGCCCTCATTAGACTCCCCTCTGGAAGCGCTTTCACTGCAAGCTGCAGATTCCCTCCTAACAGCAATCTTTAGGATAGGGTACTGAATTGTAACTTACTTTCGCCTAATAATGCGATTTTGGCAAAGAGAGTATCTCCTGCAGGGAAGCTGCTACCATGAAATGTTTGCCCTCGTTAGACTCCTCTCTGGAAGCGCTTTCACTGCAATCTGCAGATTCCCTCCTAACAGCAAGCTTTAGGATAGGGTACTGAATTGTAACTTAACTGCGGCGAATAATGCGATTTTGGCAAAGAGACTATCTCCCGCAGGGAAGCTGCTACCATCAAATGTTTGCCCTCATTAGACTCCCCTCTGGAAGCGCTTTCACTGCAAGCTGCAGATTCCCTCCTAACAGCAAGCTTTAGGATAGGGTACTGAATTGTATCTTACTTTCGCCTAATAATGCGATTTTGGCAAAGAGAGTATCTCCCGCAGGGAAGCTGCTACCATCAAATATTTGCCCTCATTAGACTCCCCTCTGGAAGCGCTTTCACTGCAAGCTGCAGATTCCCTCCTAACAGCAAGCTTTAGGATAGGGTACTGAATTGTAACTTAACTGCGGCTAATAATGCGATTTTGGCAAAGAGAGTATCTCCCGCAGGGAAGCTGCTACCATCAAATGTTTGCCCTCATTAGACTCCCCTCTGGAAGCGCTTTCACTGCAAGCTGCAGATTCCCTCCTAACAGCAAGCTTTAGGATAGGGTACTGAATTGTAACTTAACTGCGGCTAATATGCCGATATTGGCAAAGAGACTATCTCCCGCAGGGAAGCTGCTACCATCAAATGTTTGCCCTCGTTAGACTCCCCTCTGGAAGCGCTTTCACTGCAAGCTGTAGATTCCCTCCTAACAGCAAGCTTTAGGATAGGGTACTGAATTGTAACTTACTTTCGCCTAATAATGCAATTTTGGCAAAGAGAGTATCTCCCGCAGGGAAGCTGCTACCATCAAATGTTTGCCCTCGTTAGACTCCCCTCTGGAAGCGCTTTCACTGCAAGCTGCAGATTCCTTCCTAACAGCAAGCTTTAGGATAGGGTACTGAATTGTAACGCACTTTCGCCTAATAATGCGATTTTGGCAAAGAGAGTATCTCCCGCAGGGAAGCTGCTACCATCAAATGTTTGCCCTCGTTAGACTCCCCTCTGGAAGAGCTTTCACTGCAAGCTGCAGATTCCCTCCTAACAGCAAGCTTTAGGATAGGGTACTGAATTGTAACTTACTTTCGCCTAATAATGCGATTTTGGCAAAGAGACTATCTCCCGCAGGGAAGCTGCTACCATCAAATCTTTGCCCTCGTTAGACTCCCCTCTGGAAGCGCTTTCACTGCAAGCTGCAGATTCCCTCCTAACAGCAAGCTTTAGGATAGGGTACTGAATTGTAACTTACTTTCGCATAATAATGCGATTTTGGCAAAGAGAGTATCTCCCGCAGGGAAGCTGCTACCATCAAATGTTTGCCCTCATTAGACTCCCCTCTGGAAGCGCTTTCACTGCAAGCTGCAGATTCCCTCCTAACAGCAAGCTTTAGGATAGGGTACTGAATTGTATCTTACTTTCGACTAATAATGCGATTTTGGCAAAGAGAGTATCTCCCGCAGGGAAGCTGCTACAATCAAATATTTGCCCTCATTAGACTCCCCTCTGGAAGCGCTTTCACTGCAAGCTGCAGATTCCCTCCTAACAGCAAGCTTTAGGATAGGGTACTGAATTGTATCTTAACTGCGGCGAATAAGGCGATTTTGGCAAAGAGAGTATCTCCCGCAGGGAAGCTGCTATCATCAAATGTTTGCCCTCATTAGACTCCCCTCTGGAAGCGCTTTCACTGCAAGCTGCAGATTCCCTCCTAACAGCAAGCTTTAGGATAGGGTACTGAATTGTAAGTTGAATGCGGCTAATATGCCGATATTGGCAAAGAGACTATCTCCCGCAGGGAAGCTGCTACCATCAAATGTTTGCCCTCATTAGACTCCCCTCTGGAAGCGCTTTCACTGCAAGCTGCAGATTCCCTCCTAACAGCAAGCTTTAGGATAGGGTACTGAATTGTAACTTACTTTCGCCTAATAATGCGATTTTGGCAAAGAGACTATCTCCCGCAGGGAAGCTGCTACCATCAAATGTTTGCCCTCATTAGACTCCCCTCTGGAAGTGCTTTCACTGCAAGCTGCAGATTCCCTTCTAACAGCAAGCTTTAGGATAGGGTACTGAATTGTAACTTACTTTCGCCTCATAATGCGATTATGGCAAAGAGAGTATCTCCCGCAGGGAAGCTGCTACCATCAAATATTTGCCCTCATTAGACTCTCCTCTGGAAGCGCTTTCACTGCAAGCTGCAGATTCCCTCCTAACAGCAATATTTAGGATAGTGTACTGAATTGTAACTTACTTTCGCCTAATAATGCGATTTTGGCAAAGAGACTATCTCCCGCAGGGAAGCTGCTACCATCAAATATTTGCCCTCATTAGACTCTCCTCTGGAAGCGCTTTCACTGCAAGCTGCAGATTCCCTCCTAACAGCAAGATTTAGGATAGTGTACTGAATTGTAACTTAACTGCGGGTAATAAGCAGATTTTGGCAAAGAGACTATCTCCCGCAGGGAAGCTGCTATCATCAAATGTTTGCCCTCATTAGACTCCCCTCTGGAAGCGCTTTCACTGCAAGCTGCACATTCCCTCCTAACAGCAAGCTTTAGGATAGGGTACTGAATTGTAACTTACTTTCGCCTAATAATGCGATTTTGGCAAAGAGAGTATCTCCCGCAGGGAAGCTGCTACCATCAAATGTTTGCCCTCGTTAGACTCCCCTCTGGAAGAGCTTTCACTGCAAGCTGCAGATTCCCTCCTAACAGCAAGCTTTAGGATAGGGTACTGAATTGTAACTTACTTTCGCCTAATAATGCGATTTTGGCAAAGAGAGTATCTCCCGCAGGGAAGCTGCTACCATCAAATCTTTGCCCTCGTTAGACTCCCCTCTGGAAGCGCTTTCACTGCAAGCTGCAGATTCCCTCCTAACAGCAATCTTTAGGATAGGGTACTGAATTGTAACTTACTTTCGCCTAATAATGCGACTTTGGCAAAGAGAGTATCTCCCGCAGGGAAGCTGCTACCATCAAATGTTTGCCCTCATTAGACTCCCCTCTGGAAGCGCTTTCACTGCAAGCTGCAGATTCCCTCCTAACAGCAAGCTTTAGGATAGGGTACTGAATTGTATCTTACTTTCGCCTAATAAAGCGATTTTGGCAAAGAGAGTATCTCCCGCAGGGAAGCTGCTACGATCAAATATTTGCCCTCATTAGACTCCCCTCTGGAAGCGCTTTCACTGCAAGCTGCAGATTCCCTCCTAACAGCAAGCTTTAGCATAGGGTACTGAATTGTAACTTAACTTCGGCGAATAATGCGATTTTGGCAAAGAGTGTATCTCCCGCAGGGAAGCTGCTACCATCAAATGTTTGCCCTCGTTAGACTACCCTCTGGAAGCGCTTTCACTGCAAGCTGCAGATTCCCTCCTAACAGCAAGCTTTAGGATAGGGTACTGAATTGTATGTTAAGTGCGGCTCATAAGGCGATTTTGGCAAAGAGAATATCTCCCGCAGGGAAGCTACTACCATCAAATGTTTGCCCTCATTACACTCCCCTCTGGAAGCGCTTTCACTGCAAGCTGCAGATTCCCTCCTAACAGCAAGCTTTAGGATAGGGTACAGAATTGTAACTTACTTTCGCATAATAAAGCGATTTTGGCAAAGATAATATCTCCCGCAGGGAAGCTGCTACGATCAAATGTTTGCCCTCATTAGACTCCCCTCTGGAAGCGCTTTCACTGCAAGCTGCAGATTCCCTCCTAACAGCAAGCTTTAGCATAGGGTACTGAATTGTAACTTAACTGCGTCTTATAAGGCGATTTTGGCGAAGAGAGTATCTCCCGCAGGGAAGCTGCTACCATCAAATGTTTGCCCTCATTAGACTCCCCTCTGGAAGCGCTTTCACTGCAAGCAGCATATTCCCTCCTAACAGCAAGCTTTAGGATAGGGTACTGAATTGTAACTTACTTTTGCCTAATAATGCGATTTTGGCAAAGAGAGTATCTCCCGCAGGGAAGCTGCTACCATCAAATGTTTGCCCTCGTTAGACTCCCCTCTGGAAGCGCTTTCACTGCAAGCTGCAGATTCCCTCCTAACAGCAAGCTTTAGGATAGGGTACTGAATTGTAACTTAACTGCGGCTAATAAGGCGATTTTGGCAAAGAGAGTATCTCCCGCAGGGAAGCTGCTATCATCAAATGTTTGCCCTCATTAGACTCCCCTCTGGAAGCGCTTTCACTGCAAGCTGCAGATTCCCTCCTAACAGCAAGCTTTAGGATAGGGTACTGAATTGTAACTTACTTTCGCCTAATAATGCGATTTTGGCAAAGAGAGTATCTCCCGCAGGGAAGCTGCTACCATCAAATGTTTGCCCTCATTAGACTCCCCTCTGGAAGCGCTTTCACTGCAAGCTGCAGATTCCCTCCTAACAGCAAGCTTTAGGATAGGGTACTGAATTGTAACTTACTTTCGCCTAATAATGCGATTTTGGCAAAGAGAGTATCTCCCGCAGGGAAGCTGCTACCATCAAATGTTTGCCCTCATTAGACTCCCCTCTGAAAGCGCTTTCACTGCAAGCTGCAGATTCCCTCCTAACAGCAATCTTTAGGATAGGGTACTGAATTGTAACTTAACTGCGTCTTATAAGGCGATTTTGGCAAAGAGAATATCTCCCGCAGGGAAGCTGCTACCATCAAATGTTTGCCCTCATTAGACTCCCCTCTGGAAGCGCTTTCACTGCAAGCTGCAGATTCCCTCCTAACAGCAAGCTTTAGGATAGGGTACTGAATTGTATCTTACTTTCGCCTAATAAAGCGATTTTGGCAAAGAGAGTATCTCCCGCAGGGAAGCTGCTACGATCAAATATTTGCCCTCATTAGACTCCCCTCTGGAAGCGCTTTCACTGCAAGCTGCAGATTCCCTCCTAACAGCAAGCTTTAGCATAGGGTACTGAATTGTAACTTAACTTCGGCGAATAATGCGATTTTGGCAAAGAGTGTATCTCCCGCAGGGAAGCTGCTACCATCAAATGTTTGCCCTCGTTAGACTCCCCTCTGGAAGCGCTTTCACTGCAAGCTGCAGATTCCCTCCTAACAGCAAGCTTTAGGATAGGGTACTGAATTGTAACTTAACTGCGGCTAATAAGGCGATTTTGGCAAAGAGAGTATCTCCCGCAGGGAAGCTGCTATCATCAAATGTTTGCCCTCATTAGACTCCCCTCTGGAAGCGCTTTCACTGCAAGCTGCAGATTCCCTCCTAACAGCAAGCTTTAGGATAGGGTACTGAATTGTAACTTAACTGCGGCTAATAAGGCGATTTTGGCAAAGAGAGTATCTCCCGCAGGGAAGCTGCTACCATCAAATGTTTGCCCTCATTAGACTCTCCTCTGGAAGCGCTTTCACTGCAAGCTGCAGATTCCCTCCTAACAGCAAGCTTTAGGATATGGTAGTGAATTGTAAGTTGACTGCGGCTCATAAGGCGATTATGGCAAAGAGAGTATCTCCCGCAGGGAACCTGCTACCATCAAATGTTTGCCCTCATTAGACTCCCCTCTGGAAGCGCTTTCACTGCAAGCTGCAGATTCCCTCCTAACAGCAAGCTTTAGGATAGGGTACTGAATTGTAACTTACTTTCGCCTAATAATGCGATTTTGGCAAAGAGAGTATCTCCCGCAGGGAAGCTGCTACCATCAAATGTTTGCCCTCATTAGACTCCCCTCTGGAAGCGCTTTCACTGCAAGCTGCAGATTCCCTCCTAACAGCAAGCTTTAGGATAGGGTACTGAATTGTAACTTACTTTCGCCTAATAATGCGATTTTGGCAAAGAGAGTATCTCCCGCAGGGAAGCTGCTACCATCAAATGTTTGCCCTCATTAGACTCCCCTCTGAAAGCGCTTTCACTGCAAGCTGCAGATTCCCTCCTAACAGCAATCTTTAGGATAGGGTACTGAATTGTAACTTAACTGCGTCTTATAAGGCGATTTTGGCAAAGAGAATATCTCCCGCAGGGAAGCTGCTACCATCAAATGTTTGCCCTCATTAGACTCCCCTCTGGAAGCGCTTTCACTGCAAGCTGCAGATTCCCTCCTAACAGCAAGCTTTAGGATAGGGTACTGAATTGTAACTTACTTTCGCCTAATAATGCGATTTTGGCAAAGAGAGTATCTCCCGCAGGGAAGCTGCTACCATCAAATGTTTGCCCTCATTAGACTCCCCTCTGGAAGCGCTTTCACTGCAAGCTGCAGATTCCCTCCTAACAGCAAGCTTTAGGATAGGGTACTGAATTGTATGTTAAGTGCGGCTCATAAGGCGATTTTGGCAAAGAGAATATCTCCCGCAGGGAAGCTACTACCATCAAATGTTTGCCCTCATTACACTCCCCTCTGGAAGCGCTTTCACTGCAAGCTGCAGATTCCCTCCTAACAGCAAGCTTTAGGATAGGGTACAGAATTGTAACTTACTTTCGCATAATAAAGCGATTTTGGCAAAGATAATATCTCCCGCAGGGAAGCTGCTACGATCAAATGTTTGCCCTCATTAGACTCCCCTCTGGAAGCGCTTTCACTGCAAGCTGCAGATTCCCTCCTAACAGCAAGCTTTAGCATAGGGTACTGAATTGTAACTTAACTGCGTCTTATAAGGCGATTTTGGCGAAGAGAGTATCTCCCGCAGGGAAGCTGCTACCATCAAATGTTTGCCCTCATTAGACTCCCCTCTGGAAGCGCTTTCACTGCAAGCAGCATATTCCCTCCTAACAGCAAGCTTTAGGATAGGGTACTGAATTGTAACTTACTTTTGCCTAATAATGCGATTTTGGCAAAGAGAGTATCTCCCGCAGGGAAGCTGCTACCATCAAATGTTTGCCCTCGTTAGACTCCCCTCTGGAAGCGCTTTCACTGCAAGCTGCAGATTCCCTCCTAACAGCAAGCTTTAGGATAGGGTACTGAATTGTAACTTAACTGCGGCTAATAAGGCGATTTTGGCAAAGAGAGTATCTCCCGCAGGGAAGCTGCTATCATCAAATGTTTGCCCTCATTAGACTCCCCTCTGGAAGCGCTTTCACTGCAAGCTGCAGATTCCCTCCTAACAGCAAGCTTTAGGATAGGGTACTGAATTGTAACTTACTTTCGCCTAATAATGCGATTTTGGCAAAGAGAGTATCTCCCGCAGGGAAGCTGCTACCATCAAATGTTTGCCCTCATTAGACTCCCCTCTGGAAGCGCTTTCACTGCAAGCTGCAGATTCCCTCCTAACAGCAAGCTTTAGGATAGGGTACTGAATTGTAACTTACTTTCGCCTAATAATGCGATTTTGGCAAAGAGAGTATCTCCCGCAGGGAAGCTGCTACCATCAAATGTTTGCCCTCATTAGACTCCCCTCTGAAAGCGCTTTCACTGCAAGCTGCAGATTCCCTCCTAACAGCAATCTTTAGGATAGGGTACTGAATTGTAACTTAACTGCGGCTAATAAGGCGATTTTGGCAAAGAGAGTATCTCCCGCAGGGAAGCTGCTACCATCAAATGTTTGCCCTCATTAGACTCTCCTCTGGAAGCGCTTTCACTGCAAGCTGCAGATTCCCTCCTAACAGCAAGCTTTAGGATATGGTAGTGAATTGTAAGTTGACTGCGGCTCATAAGGCGATTATGGCAAAGAGAGTATCTCCCGCAGGGAACCTGCTACCATCAAATGTTTGCCCTCATTAGACTCCCCTCTGGAAGCGCTTTCACTGCAAGCTGCAGATTCCCTCCTAACAGCAAGCTTTAGGAAAGGGTACTGAATTGTAACTTACTTTCGCCTAATAATGCGATTTTGGCAAAGAGAGTATCTCCCGCAGGGAAGCTGCTACCATCAAATGTTTGCCCTCATTAGACTCCCCTCTGGAAGCGCTTTCACTGCAAGCTGCAGATTCCCTCCTAACAGCAAGCTTTAGGATAGGGTACTGAATTGTAACTTACTTTCGCCTAATAATGCGATTTTGGCAAAGAGAGTATCTCCCGCAGGGAAGCTGCTACCATCAAATGTTTGCCCTCATTAGACTCCCCTCTGAAAGCGCTTTCACTGCAAGCTGCAGATTCCCTCCTAACAGCAATCTTTAGGATAGGGTACTGAATTGTAACTTAACTGCGTCTTATAAGGCGATTTTGGCAAAGAGAATATCTCCCGCAGGGAAGCTGCTACCATCAAATGTTTGCCCTCATTAGACTCCCCTCTGGAAGCGCTTTCACTGCAAGCTGCAGATTCCCTCCTAACAGCAAGCTTTAGGATAGGGTACTGAATTGTAACTTACTTTCGCCTAATAATGCGATTTTGGCAAAGAGAGTATCTCCCGCAGGGAAGCTGCTACCATCAAATGTTTGCCCTCATTAGACTCCCCTCTGGAAGCGCTTTCACTGCAAGCTGCAGATTCCCTCCTAACAGCAAGCTTTAGGATAGGGTACTGAATTGTATCTTACTTTCGCCTAATAAGGCGATTTTGGCAAAGAGAGTATCTCCCGCAGGGAAGCTGCTACCATCAAATATTTGCCCTCATTAGACTCCCCTCTGGAAGCGCTTTCACTGCAAGCTGCAGATTCCCTCCTAACAGCAAGCTTTAGGATAGGGTACTGAATTGTAACTTAACTGCGGCTAATAATGCGATTTTGGCAAAGAGAGTATCTCCCGCAGGGAAGCTGCTACCATCAAATGTTTGCCCTCATTAGACTCCCCTCTGGAAGCGCTTTCACTGCAAGCTGCAGATTCCCTCCTAACAGCAAGCTTTAGGATAGGGTACTGAATTGTAACTTAACTGCGGCTAATATGCCGATATTGGCAAAGAGACTATCTCCCGCAGGGAAGCTGCTACCATCAAATGTTTGCCCTCGTTAGACTCCCCTCTGGAAGCGCTTTCACTGCAAGCTGTAGATTCCCTCCTAACAGCAAGCTTTAGGATAGGGTACTGAATTGTAACTTACTTTCGCCTAATAATGCAATTTTGGCAAAGAGAGTATCTCCCGCAGGGAAGCTGCTACCATCAAATGTTTGCCCTCGTTAGACTCCCCTCTGGAAGCGCTTTCACTGCAAGCTGCAGATTCCTTCCTAACAGCAAGCTTTAGGATAGGGTACTGAATTGTAACGCACTTTCGCCTAATAATGCGATTTTGGCAAAGAGAGTATCTCCCGCAGGGAAGCTGCTACCATCAAATGTTTGCCCTCGTTAGACTCCCCTCTGGAAGAGCTTTCACTGCAAGCTGCAGATTCCCTCCTAACAGCAAGCTTTAGGATAGGGTACTGAATTGTAACTTACTTTCGCCTAATAATGCGATTTTGGCAAAGAGACTATCTCCCGCAGGGAAGCTGCTACCATCAAATCTTTGCCCTCGTTAGACTCCCCTCTGGAAGCGCTTTCACTGCAAGCTGCAGATTCCCTCCTAACAGCAAGCTTTAGGATAGGGTACTGAATTGTAACTTACTTTCGCATAATAATGCGATTTTGGCAAAGAGAGTATCTCCCGCAGGGAAGCTGCTACCATCAAATGTTTGCCCTCATTAGACTCCCCTCTGGAAGCGCTTTCACTGCAAGCTGCAGATTCCCTCCTAACAGCAAGCTTTAGGATAGGGTACTGAATTGTATCTTACTTTCGACTAATAATGCGATTTTGGCAAAGAGAGTATCTCCCGCAGGGAAGCTGCTACAATCAAATATTTGCCCTCATTAGACTCCCCTCTGGAAGCGCTTTCACTGCAAGCTGCAGATTCCCTCCTAACAGCAAGCTTTAGGATAGGGTACTGAATTGTATCTTAACTGCGGCGAATAAGGCGATTTTGGCAAAGAGAGTATCTCCCGCAGGGAAGCTGCTATCATCAAATGTTTGCCCTCATTAGACTCCCCTCTGGAAGCGCTTTCACTGCAAGCTGCAGATTCCCTCCTAACAGCAAGCTTTAGGATAGGGTACTGAATTGTAAGTTGAATGCGGCTAATATGCCGATATTGGCAAAGAGACTATCTCCCGCAGGGAAGCTGCTACCATCAAATGTTTGCCCTCATTAGACTCCCCTCTGGAAGCGCTTTCACTGCAAGCTGCAGATTCCCTCCTAACAGCAAGCTTTAGGATAGGGTACTGAATTGTAACTTACTTTCGCCTAATAATGCGATTTTGGCAAAGAGACTATCTCCCGCAGGGAAGCTGCTACCATCAAATGTTTGCCCTCATTAGACTCCCCTCTGGAAGTGCTTTCACTGCAAGCTGCAGATTCCCTTCTAACAGCAAGCTTTAGGATAGGGTACTGAATTGTAACTTACTTTCGCCTAATAATGCGACTTTGGCAAAGAGAGTATCTCCCGCAGGGAAGCTGCTACCATCAAATATTTGCCCTCATTAGACTCTCCTCTGGAAGCGCTTTCACTGCAAGCTGCAGATTCCCTCCTAACAGCAATATTTAGGATAGTGTACTGAATTGTAACTTACTTTCGCCTAATAATGCGATTTTGGCAAAGAGACTATCTCCCGCAGGGAAGCTGCTACCATCAAATATTTGCCCTCATTAGACTCTCCTCTGGAAGCGCTTTCACTGCAAGCTGCAGATTCCCTCCTAACAGCAAGATTTAGGATAGTGTACTGAATTGTAACTTAACTGCGGGTAATAAGCAGATTTTGGCAAAGAGACTATCTCCCGCAGGGAAGCTGCTATCATCAAATGTTTGCCCTCATTAGACTCCCCTCTGGAAGCGCTTTCACTGCAAGCTGCACATTCCCTCCTAACAGCAAGCTTTAGGATAGGGTACTGAATTGTAACTTACTTTCGCCTAATAATGCGATTTTGGCAAAGAGAGTATCTCCCGCAGGGAAGCTGCTACCATCAAATGTTTGCCCTCGTTAGACTCCCCTCTGGAAGAGCTTTCACTGCAAGCTGCAGATTCCCTCCTAACAGCAAGCTTTAGGATAGGGTACTGAATTGTAACTTACTTTCGCCTAATAATGCGATTTTGGCAAAGAGAGTATCTCCCGCAGGGAGGCTGCTACCATCAAATCTTTGCCCTCGTTAGACTCCCCTCTGGAAGCGCTTTCACTGCAAGCTGCAGATTCCCTCCTAACAGCAATCTTTAGGATAGGGTACTGAATTGTAACTTACTTTCGCCTAATAATGCGACTTTGGGAAAGAGAGTATCTCCCGCAGGGAAGCTGCTACCATCAAATGTTTGCCCTAATTAGACTCCCCTCTGGAAGCGCTTTCACTGCAAGCTGCAGATTCCCTCCTAACAGCAAGCTTTAGCATAGGGTACTGAATTGTAACTTAACTTCGGCGAATAATGCGATTTTGGCAAAGAGTGTATCTCCCGCAGGGAAGCTGCTACCATCAAATGTTTGCCCTCGTTAGACTACCCTCTGGAAGCGCTTTCACTGCAAGCTGCAGATTCCCTCCTAACAGCAAGCTTTAGGATAGGGTACTGAATTGTATGTTAAGTGCGGCTCATAAGGCGATTTTGGCAAAGAGAATATCTCCCGCAGGGAAGCTACTACCATCAAATGTTTGCCCTCATTACACTCCCCTCTGGAAGCGCTTTCACTGCAAGCTGCAGATTCCCTCCTAACAGCAAGCTTTAGGATAGGGTACAGAATTGTAACTTACTTTCGCATAATAAAGCGATTTTGGCAAAGATAATATCTCCCGCAGGGAAGCTGCTACGATCAAATGTTTGCCCTCATTAGACTCCCCTCTGGAAGCGCTTTCACTGCAAGCTGCAGATTCCCTCCTAACAGCAAGCTTTAGCATAGGGTACTGAATTGTAACTTAACTGCGTCTTATAAGGCGATTTTGGCGAAGAGAGTATCTCCCGCAGGGAAGCTGCTACCATCAAATGTTTGCCCTCATTAGACTCCCCTCTGGAAGCGCTTTCACTGCAAGCAGCATATTCCCTCCTAACAGCAAGCTTTAGGATAGGGTACTGAATTGTAACTTACTTTTGCCTAATAATGCGATTTTGGCAAAGAGAGTATCTCCCGCAGGGAAGCTGCTACCATCAAATGTTTGCCCTCGTTAGACTCCCCTCTGGAAGCGCTTTCACTGCAAGCTGCAGATTCCCTCCTAACAGCAAGCTTTAGGATAGGGTACTGAATTGTAACTTAACTGCGGCTAATAAGGCGATTTTGGCAAAGAGAGTATCTCCCGCAGGGAAGCTGCTATCATCAAATGTTTGCCCTCATTAGACTCCCCTCTGGAAGCGCTTTCACTGCAAGCTGCAGATTCCCTCCTAACAGCAAGCTTTAGGATAGGGTACTGAATTGTAACTTACTTTCGCCTAATAATGCGATTTTGGCAAAGAGAGTATCTCCCGCAGGGAAGCTGCTACCATCAAATGTTTGCCCTCATTAGACTCCCCTCTGGAAGCGCTTTCACTGCAAGCTGCAGATTCCCTCCTAACAGCAAGCTTTAGGATAGGGTACTGAATTGTAACTTACTTTCGCCTAATAATGCGATTTTGGCAAAGAGAGTATCTCCCGCAGGGAAGCTGCTACCATCAAATGTTTGCCCTCATTAGACTCCCCTCTGAAAGCGCTTTCACTGCAAGCTGCAGATTCCCTCCTAACAGCAATCTTTAGGATAGGGTACTGAATTGTAACTTAACTGCGTCTTATAAGGCGATTATGGCAAAGAGAATATCTCCCGCAGGGAAGCTGCTACCATCAAATGTTTGCCCTCATTAGACTCCCCTCTGGAAGCGCTTTCACTGCAAGCTGCAGATTCCCTCCTAACAGCAAGCTTTAGGATAGGGTACTGAATTGTATCTTACTTTCGCCTAATAAAGCGATTTTGGCAAAGAGAGTATCTCCCGCAGGGAAGCTGCTACGATCAAATATTTGCCCTCATTAGACTCCCCTCTGGAAGCGCTTTCACTGCAAGCTGCAGATTCCCTCCTAACAGCAAGCTTTAGCATAGGGTACTGAATTGTAACTTAACTTCGGCGAATAATGCGATTTTGGCAAAGAGTGTATCTCCCGCAGGGAAGCTGCTACCATCAAATGTTTGCCCTCGTTAGACTCCCCTCTGGAAGCGCTTTCACTGCAAGCTGCAGATTCCCTCCTAACAGCAAGCTTTAGGATAGGGTACTGAATTGTAACTTAACTGCGGCTAATAAGGCGATTTTGGCAAAGAGAGTATCTCCCGCAGGGAAGCTGCTATCATCAAATGTTTGCCCTCATTAGACTCCCCTCTGGAAGCGCTTTCACTGCAAGCTGCAGATTCCCTCCTAACAGCAAGCTTTAGGATAGGGTACTGAATTGTAACTTAACTGCGGCTAATAAGGCGATTTTGGCAAAGAGAGTATCTCCCGCAGGGAAGCTGCTACCATCAAATGTTTGCCCTCATTAGACTCTCCTCTGGAAGCGCTTTCACTGCAAGCTGCAGATTCCCTCCTAACAGCAAGCTTTAGGATATGGTAGTGAATTGTAAGTTGACTGCGGCTCATAAGGCGATTATGGCAAAGAGAGTATCTCCCGCAGGGAACCTGCTACCATCAAATGTTTGCCCTCATTAGACTCCCCTCTGGAAGCGCTTTCACTGCAAGCTGCAGATTCCCTCCTAACAGCAAGCTTTAGGATAGGGTACTGAATTGTAACTTACTTTCGCCTAATAATGCGATTTTGGCAAAGAGAGTATCTCCCGCAGGGAAGCTGCTACCATCAAATGTTTGCCCTCATTAGACTCCCCTCTGGAAGCGCTTTCACTGCAAGCTGCAGATTCCCTCCTAACAGCAAGCTTTAGGATAGGGTACTGAATTGTAACTTACTTTCGCCTAATAATGCGATTTTGGCAAAGAGAGTATCTCCCGCAGGGAAGCTGCTACCATCAAATGTTTGCCCACATTAGACTCCCCTCTGAAAGCGCTTTCACTGCAAGCTGCAGATTCCCTCCTAACAGCAAGCTTTAGGATAGGGTACTGAATTGTAACTTAACTGCGTCTTATAAGGCGATTTTGGCAAAGAGAATATCTCCCGCAGGGAAGCTGCTACCATCAAATGTTTGCCCTCATTAGACTCCCCTCTGGAAGCGCTTTCACTGCAAGCTGCAGATTCCCTCCTAACAGCAAGCTTTAGGATAGGGTACTGAATTGTAACTTACTTTCGCCTAATAATGCGATTTTGGCAAAGAGAGTATCTCCCGCAGGGAAGCTGCTACCATCAAATGTTTGCCCTCATTAGACTCCCCTCTGGAAGCGCTTTCACTGCAAGCTGCAGATTCCCTCCTAACAGCAAGCTTTAGGATAGGGTACTGAATTGTAACTTACTTTTGCCTAATAATGCGATTTTGGCAAAGAGACTATCTCCCGCAGGGAAGCTGCTACCATCAAATGATTGCCCTCGTTAGACTCCCCTCTGGAAGCGCTTTCACTGCAAGCTGCAGATTCCCTCCTAACAGCAAGCTTTAGGATAGGGTACTGAATTGTAAGTTGAATGCGGCTAATAAGGCGATTTTGGCAAAGAGAGTATCTCCCGCAGGGAAGCTGCTATCATCAAATGTTTGCCCTCATTAGACTCCCCTCTGGAAGCGCTTTCACTGCAAGCTGCAGATTCCCTCCTAACAGCAAGCTTTAGGATAGGGTACTTAATTGTAACTTAACTGCGGCTAATAAGGCGATTTTGGCAAAGAGAGTATCTCCCGCAGGGAAGCTGCTACCATCAAATGTTTGCCCTCATTAGACTCTCCTCTGGAAGCGCTTTCACTGCAAGCTGCAGATTCCCTCCTAACAGCAAGCTTTAGGATATGGTACTGAATTGTAAGTTGACTGCGGCTCATAAGGCGATTATGGCAAAGAGAGTATCTCCCGCAGGGAACCTGCTACCATCAAATGTTTGCCCTCATTAGACTCCGCTCTGGAAGCGCTTTCACTGCAAGCTGCAGATTCCCTCCTAACAGCAAGCTTTAGGATAGGGTACTGAATTGTAACTTACTTTCGCCTAACAATGCGATTTTGGCAAAGAGAGTATCTCCAGCAGGGAAGCTGCTACCATCAAATGTTTGCCCTCATTAGACTCCCCTCTGGAAGCGCTTTCACTGCAAGCTGCAGATTCCCTCCTAACAGCAAGCTTTAGGATAGGGTACTGAATGGTAACTTACTTTCGCCTAATAATGCGATTTTGGCAAAGAGAGTATCTCCCGCAGGGAAGCTGCTACCATCAAATGTTTGCCCTCATTAGACTCCCCTCTGGAAGCGCTTTCACTGCAAGCTGCAGATTCCCTCCTAACAGCAAGCTTTAGGATAGGGTACTGAATTGTAACTTACTTTCGCCTAATAATGCGATTTTGGCAAAGAGAGTATCTCCCGCAGGGAAGCTGCTACCATCAAATGTTTGCCCTCCTTAGACTCCCCTCTGGAAGCGCTTTCACTGCAAGCTGCAGATTCCCTCCTAACAGCAAGCTTTAGGATAGGGTACTGAATTGTAACTTAACTGCGTCTTATAAGGCGATTTTGGCAAAGAGAGTATCTCCCGCAGGGAAGCTGCTACCATCAAATGTTTGCCCTCATTAGACTCCCCTCTGGAAGCGCTTTCACTGCAAGCTGCAGATTCCCTCCTAACAGCAAGCTTTAGGATAGGGTACTGAATTGTAACTTACTTTCGCCTAATAAAGCGATTTTGGCAAAGAGAGTATCTCCCGCAGGGAAGCTGCTACGATCAAATATTTGCCCTCATTAGACTCCCCTCTGGAAGCGCTTTCACTGCAAGCTGCAGATTCCCTCCTAACAGCAAGCTTTAGCATAGGGTACTGAATTGTAACTTAACTTCGGCGAATAATGCGATTTTGGCAAAGAGTGTATCTCCCGCAGGGAAGCTGCTACCATCAAATGTTTGCCCTCGTTAGACTCCCCTCTGGAAGCGCTTTCACTGCAAGCTGCAGATTCCCTCCTAACAGCAAGCTTTAGGATAGGGTACTGAATTGTAACTTACTTTTGCCTAATAATGCGATTTTGGCAAAGAGACTATCTCCCGCAGGGAAGCTGCTACCATCAAATGTTTGCCCTCGTTAGACTCCCCTCTGGAAGCGCTTTCACTGCAAGCTGCAGACTCCCTCCTAACAGCAAGCTTTAGGATAGGGTACTGAATTGTATCTTAACTGCGGCTAATAAGGCGATTTTGGCAAAGAGAGTATCTCCCGCAGGGAAGCTGCTACCATCAAATGTTTGCCCTCATTAGACTCCCCTCTGGAAGCGCTTTCACTGCAAGCTGCAGATTCCCTCCTAACAGCAAGCTTTAGGATAGGGTACTGAATTGTAAGTTGACTGCGGCTCATAAGGCGATTTTGGCAAAGAGAGTATCTCCCGCAGGGAAGCTGCTACCATCAAATGTTTGCCCTCATTAGACTCCCCTCTGGAAGCGCTTTCACTGCAAGCTGCAGATTCCCTCCTAACAGCAAGCTTTAGGATAGGGTACTGAATTGTAACTTAACTGCGGCTAATAAGGCGATTTTGGCAAAGAGAGTATCTCCCGCAGGGAAGCTGCTACCATCAAATGTTTGCCCTCATTAGACTCCCCTCTGGATCGCTTTCACTGCAAGCGGCAGATTCCCACCTAACAGCAAGCTGTAGGACAGTGTACTGAATTGTAACTTAACTGCGTCTAATAAGGCGATTTTGGCAAAGAGAATATCTCCCGCAGGGAACCTGCTACCATCAAATGTTTGCCCTCATTACACTCCCCTCTGGAAGCGCTTTCACTGCAAGCTGCAGATTCCCACCTAACAGCAAGCTTTAGGATAGGGTACTGAATTGTAACTTACTTTCGCCTAATAATGCGATTTTGGCAAAGAGACTATCTCCCACAGGGAAGCTGCTACAATCAAATGTTTGCCCTCATTAGACTCCCCTCTGGAAGCGCTTTCACTGCAAGCTGCAGATTCCCTCCTAACAGCAAGCTTTAGGATAGGGTACTGAATTGTAACTTACTTTCGCCTAATAATGCGATTTTGGCAAAGAGAATATCTCCCGCAGGGAAGCTGCTACCATCAAATGTTTGCCCTCATTAGACTCCCCTCTGGAAGCGCTTTCACTGCAAGCTGCAGATTCCCTCCTAACAGCAAGCTTTAGGATAGGGTACTGAATTGTAACTTAACTGCGTCTAATAAGGCGATTTTGGCAAAGAGAGTATCTCCCGCAGGGAAGCTGCTACAATCAAATGTTTGCCCTCATTAGACTCCCCTCTGGAAGCGCTTTCACTGCAAGCTGCAGATTCCCTCCTAACAGCAAGCTTTAGGATAGGGTACTGAATTGTAACTTACTTTCGCCTAATAATGCTATTTTGGCAAAGAGACTATCTCCCGCAGGGAAGCTGCTACCATCAAATGTTTGCCCTCATTAGACTCCCCTCTGGAAGCGCTTTCACTGCAAGCTGCAGATTCCTTCCTAACAGCAAGCTTTAGGATAGGGTACTGAATTGTAACTTAACTGCGTCTTATAAGGCGATTTTGGCAAAGAGAATATCTCCCGCAGGGAAGCTGCTACCATCAAATGTTTGCCCTCATTAGACTCCCCTCTGGAAGCGCTTTCACTGCAAGCTGCAGATTCCCTCCTAACAGCAAGCTTTAGGATAGGGTACTGAATTGAAACTTACTTTCGCCTAATAATGCGATTTGGCAAAGAGAGTATCTCCCGCAGGGAAGCTGTTACCATCAAATGTTTGCCCTCATTAGACTCCCCTCTGGAAGCGCTTTCACTGCAAGCTGCAGATTCCCTCCTAACAGCAAGCTTTAGGATAGGGTACTGAATTGTAACTTAACTGCGTCTAATAAGGCGATATTGGCAAAGAGAATATCTCCCGCAGGGAAGGTGCTACCATAAAATGTTTGCCCTCATTAGACTCCCCTCTGGAAGCGCTTTCACTGCAAGCTGCAGATTCCCTCCTAACAGCAAGCTTTAGGATAGGGTACTGAATTGTAACTTACTTTCGCCTAATAATGCGATTTTGGCAAAGAGAGTATCTCCCGCAGGGAAGCTGCTACCATCAAATGTTTGCCCTCATTAGACTACCCTGTGGAAGCGCTTTCACTGCAATCTGCAGATTCCCTCCTAACAGCAAGCTTTAGGATAGGGTCCTGAATTGTAACTTACTTTCGCCTAATAATGCGATTTTGGCAAAAAGAGTATCTCCCGCAGGGAAGCTGCTACCATCAAATCTTTGCCCTCATTAGACTCCCCTCTGGAAGCGCTTTCACTGCAAGCTGCAGATTCCCTCCTAACAGCAAGCTTTAGGATAGGGTACTGAATTGTAACTTACTTTCGCCTAATTATGCGATTTTGGCAAAGAGATTATCTCCCGCAGGGAAGCTGCTACCATCAAATCTTTGCCCTCATTAGACTCCCCTCTGGAAGCGCTTTCACTGCAAGCTGCAGATTCCCTCCTAACAGCAAGCCTTAGGATAGGGTACTGAATTGTAACTTAACTGCGGCTAATAAGGAGAATTTGGCAAAGAGACTATCTCCCGCAGGGAAGCTGCTACCATCAAATGTTTGCCCTCATTAGACTCCCCTCTGGAAGCGCTTTCACTGCAAGCAGCATATTCCCTCCTAACAGCAAGCTTTAGGATAGGGTACTGAATTGTAACTTACTTTTGCCTAATAATGCGATTTTGGAAAAGAGAGTATCTCCCGCAGGGAAGCTGCTACCATCAAATGTTTGCCCTCATTAGACTCCCCTCTGGAAGCGCTTTCACTGCAAGCTGCAGATTCCCTCCTAACAGCAAGCTTTAGGATAGGGTACTGAATTGTAACTTACTTTCGCCTAACAATGCGATTTTGGCAAAGAGAGTATCTCCCGCAGGGAAGCTGCTACCATCAAATGTTTGCCCTCATTAGACTCCCCTCTGGAAGCGCTTTCACTGCAAGCTGCAGATTCCCTCCTAACAGCAAGCTTTAGGATAGGGTACTGAATTGTAACTTACTTTCGCCTAATAATGCGATTTTGGCAAAGAGAGTATCTCCCGCAGGGAAGCTGCTACCATCAAATGTTTGCCCTAATTAGACTCCCCTCTGGAAGCGCTTTCACTGCAAGCTGCAGATTCCCTCCTAACAGCAATCTTTAGGATAGGGTACTGAATTGTAACTTAACTGCGTCTTATAAGGCGATTTTGGCAAAGAGAATATCTCCCGCAGGGAAGCTGCTACCATCAAATGTTTGCCCTCATTAGACTCCCCTCTGGAAGCGCTTTCACTGCAAGCTGCAGATTCCCTCCTAACAGCAAGCTTTAGGATAGGGTACTGAATTGTAACTTACTTTTGCCTAATAATGCGATTTTGGCAAAGAGAATATCTCCCGCAGGGAAGCTGCTACCATCAAATGTTTGCCCTCGTTAGACTCCCCTCTGGAAGCGCTTTCACTGCAAGCTGCAGATTCCCTCCTAACAGCAAGCTTTAGGATAGGGTACTGAATTGTAACTTAACTGCGGCTAATAATGCGATTTTGGCAAAGAGAGTATCACCCGCAGGGAAGCTGCTACCATCAAATGTTTGCCCTCGTTAGACTCCCCTCTGGAAGCGCTTTCACTGCAAGCTGCAGATTCCGTCCTAACAGCAAGCTTTAGGATAGGGTACTGAATTGTAACTTAACTGCGGCTAATAAGGCGATTTTGGCAAAGAGAGTATCTCCCGCAGGGAAGCTGCTATCATCAAATGTTTGCCCTCAATAGACTCCCGTCTGGAAGTGCTTTCACTGCAAGCTGCAGATTCCCTCCTAACAGCAAGCTTTAGGATAGGGTACTGAATTGTAACTTAACTGCGGCTAATAAGGCGATTTTGGCAAAGAGAGTATCTCCCGCAGGGAAGCTGCTACCATCAAATGTTTGCCGTCATTAGACTCCTCTCTGGAAGCGCTTTCACTGCAAGCTGCAGATTCCCTCCTAACAGCAGGCTTTAGGATAGGGTACTGAATTGTAAGTTGACTGCGGCTCATAATGCGATTTTGGCAAAGAGAGTATCTCCCGCAGGGAAGCTGCTACCATCAAATGTTTGCCCTCATTAGACTCCCCTCTGGAAGCGCTTTCACTGCAAGCTGCAGATTCCCTCCTAACAGCAAGCTTTAGGATAGGGTACAGAATTGTAACTTACTTTCGCCTAATAAAGCGATTTTGGCAAAGAGAGTATCTCCCGCAGGGAAGCTGCTACCATCAAATGTTTGCCCTCATTAGACTCCCCTCTGGAAGCGCTTTCACTGCAAGCTGCAGATTCCCTCCTAACAGCAAGCTTTAGGATAGGGTACTGAATTGTAACTTAACTGCGGCTAATAAGGCGATTTTGGCAAAGAGAGTATCTCCCGCAGGGAAGCTGCTACCATCAAATGTTTGCCCTCATTAGACTCCCCTCTGGAAGCGCTTTCACTGCAAGCGGCAGATTCCAACCTAACAGCAAGCTGTAGGACAGTGTACTGAATTGTAACTTAACTGCGTCTAATAAGGCGATTTTGGCAAAGAGAATATCTCCCGCAGGGAACCTGCTACCATCAAATGTTTGCCCTCATTAGACTCCCCTCTGGAAGCGCTTTCACTGCAAGCTGCAGATTCCCACCTAACAGCAAGCTTTAGGATAGGGTACTGAATTGTAACTTACTTTCGCCTAATAATGCGATTTTGGCAAAGAGACTATCTCCCACAGGGAAGCTGCTACCATCAAATGTTTGCCCTCATTAGACTCCCCTCTGGAAGCGCTTTCACTGCAAGCTGCAGATTCCCTCCTAACAGCAAGCTTTAGGATAGGGTACTGAATTGTGACTTACTTTCGCCTAATAATGCGATTTTGGCAAAGAGACTATCTCCCGCAGGGAAGCTGCTACCATCAAATGTTTGCCCTCATTAGACTCCCCTCTGGAAGCGCTTTCACTGCAAGCTGCAGATTCCCTCCTAACAGCAAGCTTTAGGATAGGGTACTGAATTGTAACTTACTTTCGCCTAATTATGCAATTTTGGTAAAGAGACTATCTCCCGCAGGGAAGCTGCTACCATCAAATGTTTGCCCTCATTAGACTCCCCTCTGGAAGCGCTTTCACTGCAAGCTGCAGATTCCCTCCTAACAGCAAGCTGTAGGACAGTGTACTGAATTGTAACTTAACTGCGTCTAATAAGGCGATTTTGGCAAAGAGAGTATCTCCCGCAGGGAAGCTGCTACCATAAAATGTTTGCCCTCATTAGACTCCCCTCTGGAAGCGCTTTCACTGCAAGCTGCAGATTCCTTCCTAACAGCAAGCTTTAGGATAGGGTACTGAATTGTAACTTAACTGCGGCTACTAAGGCGATTATGGCAAATAGAATATCTCCCGCAGGGAAGCTGCTACCATCAAATATTTGCCCTCGTTAGACTCCCCTCTGGAAGCACTTTCACCGCAAGCTGCAGATTCCCTCCTAACAGCAAGCTTTAGGATAGGGTACTGAATTGTAACTTACTTTCGCCTAATAATGCGATTTTGTCAAAGAGACTATCCTCCGCAGGGAAGCTGCTACAATCAAATGTTTGCCCTCATTAGACTCCCCTCTGGAAGCGCTTTCACTGCAAGCTGCAGATTCCCACCTAACAGCAAGCTTTAGGATAGGGTACTGAATTGTAACTTACTTTCGCCTAATAATACGATTTTTGCAAAGAGAGTATCTCCCGCAGGGAAGCTGCTACCATCAAATGTTTGCCCTCATTAGACTCCCCTCTGGAAGCACTTTCACTGCAAGCTGCAGATTCCCTCCTAACAGCAAGCTTTAGGATAGTGTACTGAATTGTATCTTAACTGCGGCTAATAAGGCGATTATGGCAAAGAGATTATCTCCCGCAGGGAAGCTGCTACCATCAAATATTTGCCCTCATTAGACTCCCCTCTGGAAGCGCTTTCACTGCAAGCTGCAGATTCCCTCCTAACAGCAAGCTTTAGGATAGGGTCCTGAATTGTAACTTACTTTCGCCTAATAATGCGATTTTGGCAAAGAGAGTATCTCCCGCAGGGAAGCTGCTACCATCAAATGTTTGCCCTCATTAGACTCCCCTCTGGAAGCGCTTTCACTGCAAGCTGCAGATTCCCTCCTAACAGCAAGCTTTAGGATAGGGTACTGAATTGTAACTTACTTTCGCCTAATAATGCGATTTGGCAAAGAGAGTATCTCCCGCAGGGAAGCTGCTACCATCAAATGTTTGCCCTCATTAGACTCCCCTCTGGAAGCGCTTTCACTGCAAGCTTCAGATTCCCTTCTAACAGCGAGCTTTAGGAAAAGGTACTGAATTGTAACTTACTTTCGCCTAATAATGCGATTATGGCAAAGAGAATATCTCCCGCAGGAAAGCTGCTACCATCAAATGTTTGCCCTCATTAGACTCTTCTCTGGAAGCGCTTTCACTGCAAGCTGCAGATTCCCTCCTAACAGCAAGCTTTAGGATAGGGTACTGAATTGTAACTTACTTTCGCCTAATAATGCGATTTTGGCAAAGAGAGTATCTCCCGCAGGGAAGCTGCTACCATCAAATGTTTGCCCTCATTAGACTCCCCTCTGGAAGCGTTTTCACTGCAAGCTGCAGATTCCCTCCTAACAGCAAGCTTTAGGATAGGGTACTGAATTGTAACTTAACTACGGCTAATAAGGCGATTATGGCAAAGAGAATATCTCCCGCAGGGAAGCTGCTACCATCAAATGTTTGCCCTCATTAGACTCCCCTCTGGAAGCGCTTTCACTGCAAGTGGCAGATTCCCTCCTAACAGCAAGCTTTAGGATAGGGTACTGAATTGTAACTTAACTGCGTCTAATAAGGCGATATTGGCAAAGAGACTATCTCCCGCAGGGAAGCTGCTACCATCAAATGTTTGCCCTCATTAGACTCCCCTCTGGAAGCGCTTTCACTGCAAGCGACAGATTCCCACCTAACAGCAAGCTTTAGGATAGGGTACTGAATTGTAACTTACTTTCGCCTAATAATGCGATTTTGGAAAAGAGACTATCTCCCGCAGGGAAGCTGCTACCATCAAATGTTTGCCCTCGTTAGACTCCCCTCTGGAAGCGCTTTCACTGCAAGCTTCAGATTCCCTCCTAACAGCAAGCTTTAGGATAGGGTACTGAATTGTATCTTACTTTCGCCTAATAATGCGATTTTGGCAAAGAGAGTATCTCCCGCAGGGAAGCTGTTACCATCAAATGTTTGCCCTCGTTAGACTACCCTCTGGAAGCGCTTTCACTGCAAGCTGCAGATTCCCTCCTAACAGCAAGCTTTAGGATAGGGTAGTGAATTGTATCTTACTTTCGCCTAATAATGCGATTTTGGCAAAGAGAGTATCTCCCGCAGGGAAGCTGCTACCATCAAATGTTTGCCCTCATTAGACTACCCTGTGGAAGCGCTTTCACTGCAAGCTGCAGATTCCCTCCTAACAGCAAGCTTTAGGATAGGGTCCTGAATTGTAACTTACTTTCGCCTAATAATGCGATTTTGGCAAAAAGAGTATCTCCCGCAGGGAAGCTGCTACCATCAAATGTTTGCCCTCATTAGACTCCCCTCTGGAAGCGCTTTCACTGCAAGCTGCAGATTCCCTCCTAACAGCAAGCTTTAGGATAGGGTACTGAATTGTAACTTACTTTCGCCTAATTATGCGATTTTGGCAAAGAGAATATCTCCCGCAGGGAAGCTGCTACCATCAAATGTTTGCCCTCATTAGACTCCCCTCTGGAAGCGCTTTCACTGCAAGCTGCAGATTCCCTCCTAACAGCAAGCTTTAGGATAGGGTACTGAATTGTAACTTAACTGCGGCTAATAAGGAGAATTTGGCAAAGAGACTATCTCCCGCAGGGAAGCTGCTACCATCAAATGTTTGCCCTCATTAGACTCCCCTCTGGAAGCGCTTTCACTGCAAGCAGCATATTCCCTCCTAACAGCAAGCTTTAGGATAGGGTACTGAATTGTAACTTACTTTTGCCTAATAATGCGATTTTTCAAAGAGAGTATCTCCCGCAGGGAAGCTGCTACCATCAAATGTTTGCCCTCATTAGACTCCCCTCTGGAAGCGCTTTCACTGCAAGCTGCAGATTCCCTCCTAACAGCAAACTTTAGGATAGTGTACTGAATTGTAACTTACTTTCGCCTAATAATGCGATTTTGGCAAAGAGAGTATCTCCCGCAGGGAAGCTGCTACCATCAAATGTTTGCCCTCATTAGACTCCCCTCTGGAAGCGCTTTCACTGCAAGCTGCAGATTCCCTCCTAACAGCAAGCTTTAGGATAGGGTACTGAATTGTAACTTACTTTCGCCTAATAATGCGATTTTGGCAAAGAGAGTATCTCCCGCAGGGAAGCTGCTACCATCAAATGTTTGCCCTCATTAGACTCCCCTCTGGAAGCACTTTCACTGCAAGCTGCAGATTCCCTCCTAACAGCAAGCTGTAGGACAGTGTACTGAATTGTAACTTAACTGCGGCTAATAAGGCGATTTTGGCAAAGAGAATGTCTCCCGCAGGGAAGCTGCTACCATCAAATGTTTGCCCTCATTAGACTCCCCTCTGGAAGTGCTTTGACTGCAAGCTGCAGATTCCCTCCTAACAGCAAGCTTTAGGATAGGGTACTGAATTGTAACTTACTTTCGCCTAATAATGCGATTTTGGCAAAGAGAGTATCTCCCGCAGGGAAGCTGCTACCATCAAATGTTTGCCCTCATTACACTCCCCTCTGGAAGCGCTTTCACTGCAAGCTGCAGATTCCCTCCTAACAGCAAGCTTTAGGATAGGGTACTGAATTGTAACTTAACTGCGGCTAATAAGGCGATTTTGGCAAAGAGAATATCTCCCGCAGGGAAGCTGCTACCAGCAAATATTTGCCCTCATTAGACTCCCCTCTGGAAGCGCTTTCACTGCAAGCTGCAGATTCCCTCCTAACAGCAAGCTTTAGGATAGGGTACTGAATTGTAACTTACTTTCGCCTAATAATGCGATTTTGGCAAAGAGAGTATCTCCCGCAGGGAAGCTGCTACCATCAAATGTTTGCCCTCGTTAGACTCCCCTCTGGAAGCGCTTTCACTGCAAGCTGCAGATTCCCTCCTAACAGCAAGCTTTAGGATAGGGTACTGAATTGTAACTTACTTTTGCATAATAATGCGATTTTGGCAAAGAGAATATCTCCCGCAGGGAAGCTGCTACCATCAAATGTTTGCCCTCATTAGACTCCCCTCTGGAAGCGCTTTCACTGCAAGCTGCAGATTCCCTCCTAACAGCAAGCTTTAGGATAGGGTACTGAATTGTAACTTACTTTCGCCTAATAATGCGATTTTGGCAAAGAGAGTATCTCCCGCAGAGAAGCTGTTACCATCAAATGTTTGCCCTCATTAGACTCCCCTCTGGAAGCGCATTCACTGCAAACTGCAGATTCCCTCCTAACAGCAAGCTTTAGGATAGGGTACTGAATTGTAACTTACTTTCGCCTAATAATGCGATTATGGTAAAGAGATAATCTCCCGCAGGGAAGCTGCTACCATCAAATGTTTGCCCTCATTAGACTCCCCTCTGGAAGCGCTTTCACTGCAAGCTGCAGATTCCCTCCTAACAGCAAGCTTTAGGATAGGGTACTGAATTGTAACTTAACTGCGGCTAATAAGGCGATTTTGGCAAAGAGAATATCTCCCGCAGGGAAACTGCTACCATCAAATGCTTGCCCTCATTAGACTCCCCTCTGGAAGTGCTTTCACTGCAAGCTGCAGATTCCCTCCTAACAGCAAGCTTTAGGATAGGGTACTGAATTGTAACTTACTTTCGCCTAATAATGCGACTTTGGCAAAGAGAGTATCTCCCGCAGGGAAGCTGCTACCATCAAATATTTGCCCTCGTTAGACTCCCCTCTGGAAGCGCTTTCACTGCAAGCTGCAGATTCCCTCCTAACAGCAAGCTTTAGGATAGTGTACTGAATTGTAACTTACTTTCGCCTAATAATGCGATTTTGGCAAAGAGAGTATCTCCCGCAGGGAAGCTGCTACCATCAAATGTTTGCCCTCATTAGACTCCCCTCTGGAAGTGCTTTCACTGCAAGCTGCAGATTCCCTCCTAACAGCAAGCTTTAGGATAGGGTACTGAATTGTAACTTACTTTCGCCTAATAATGCGATTTTGGCAAAGAGAGTATCTCCCACAGGGAAGCTGCTACCATCAAATGTTTGCCCTCCTTAGACTCCCCTCTGGAAGCGCTTTCACTGCAAGCTGCAGATTCCCTCCTAACATCAAGGTTTAGGATAGGGTACTGAATTGTAACTTACTTTCGCCTAATAATGCGATTTTGGCAAAGAGAGTATCTCCCGCAGAGAAGCTATTACCATCAAATGTTTGCCCTCGTTAGACTACCCTCTGGAAGCGCATTCACTGCAAGCTGCAGATTCCCTCCTAACAGCAAGCTTTAGGATAGGTACTGAATTGTAACTTACTTTCGCCTAATAATGCGATTTTGGTAAAGAGATTATCTCCCGCAGGGAAGCTGCTACCATCAAATGTTTGCCCTCATTAGACTCCCCTCTGGAAGCGCTTTCACTGCAAGCCGCAGAATCCCTCCTAACAGCAAGCTTTAGGATAAGGTACTGAATTGTAACTTACTATCGCCTAATAATGCGATTTTGGCAAAGAGAGTATCTCCCGCAGGGAAGCTGCTACCATCAAATGTTTGCCCTCATTAGACTCCCCTCCGGAAGCGTTTTCATTGCAAGCTGCAGATTCCCTCCTAACAGCAAGCTTTAGGATAGGATACTGAATTGTAACTTACTTTCGCCTAATAATGCGATTTTGGCAAAGAGAGTATCTCCCGCAGGGAAGCTGCTACCATCAAATGTTTGCCCTCATTAGACTCCCCTCTGGAAGCGCTTTCACTGCAAGCTGCAGATTCCCTCCTAACAGCAAGCTTTAGGATAGGGTACTGAATTGTAACTTACTTTTGCCTAATAATGCGACTTTGGCAAAGAGAGTATCTCCCGCAGGGAAGCTGCTACCATCAAATGTTTGCCCTCGTTAGACTCCCCTCTGGAAGCGCTTTCACTGCAAGCTGCAGATTCCCTCCTAACAGCAAGCTTTAGGATAGGGTACTGAATTGTAACTTACTTTCGCCTAATAATGCGATTTTGGCAAAGAGAGTATCTCCCGCAGGGAAGCTGCTACCATCAAATGCTTGCCCTCCTTAGACTCCCCTCTGGAAGCGCTTTCACTGCAAGCTGCAGATTCCCTCCTAACAGCAAGCTTTAGGATAGGGTACTGAATTGTAATTTACTTTCGCCTAATAATGCGATTTTGGCAAAGAGAGTATCTCCCGCAGGGCAGCTGCTACCATCAAATGTTTGCCCTCATTAGACTCCCCTCTTGAAGCGCTTTCACTGCAAGCTGCAGATTCCCTCCTAACAGCAAGCTTTAGGATAGGGTACTGAATTGTAACTTAACTGCGGCTAATAAGGCGATTTTGGCAAAGAGAATATCTCCCGCAGGGAAGCTGCTACCATCAAATGTTTGCCCTCCTTAGACTCCCCTCTGGAAGCGCTTTCACTGCAAGCTGCAGATTCCCTCCTAACAGTAAGCTTTAGGATAGGGTACTGAATTGTAACTTACTTTCGCCTAATAATGCGATTTTGGCAAAGAGAGTATCTCCCGCAGAGAAACTGCTACCATCAAATGTTTGCCCTCATTAGACTCCCCTCCGGAAGCGTTTTCACTGCAAGCTGCAGATTCCCTCCTAACAGCAAGCTTTAGGATAGGGTACTGAATTGTAACTTACTTTCGCCTAATAATGCGATTTTGGCAAAGAGAGTATCTCCCGCAGGGAAGCTGCTACCATCAAATGTTTGCCCACATTAGACTCCCCTCTGGAAGCGCTTTCACTGCAAGCTGCAGATTCCCTCCTAACAGCAAGCTTTAGGATAGGGTACGGAATTGTAACTTAACTGCGGCTAATAATGCGATTTTGGCAAAGAGAGTATCTCCCGCAGGGAAGCTGCTACCATCAAATGTTTGCCCTCATTAGACTCCCCTCTGGAAGCGCTTTCACTGCAAGCTGCAGATTCCCTCCTAACAGCAAGCTTTAGGATAGTGTACTGAATTGTAACTTACTTTCGCCTAATAATGCGATTTTGGCAAAGAGAGTATCTCCCGCAGGGAAGCTGCTACCATCAAATGTTTGCCCTCATTACACTCCCCTCTGGAAGCGCTTTCACTGCAAGCTGCAGATTCCCTCCTAACAGCAAGCTTTAGGATAGGGTACTGAATTGTAACTTACTTTCGCATAATAATGCGATTTTGGCAAAGAGAGTATCTCCTGCAGGGAAGCTACTACCATCAAATCTTTGCCCTCATTAGACTCCCCTCTGGAAGCGCTTTCACTGCAAGCTGCAGATTCCCTCCTAACAGCAAGCTTTAGGATAGGATACTGCATTGTAACTTACTTTCGCCTAATAATGCGATTTTGGCAAAGAGAGTATCTCCTGCAGGGAAGCTACTACCATCAAATCTTTGCCCTCATTAGACTCCCCTCTGGAAGCGCTTTCACTGCAAGCTGCAGATTCCCTCCTAACAGCAAGCTTTAGGATAGGGTACTGAATTGTATCTTACTTTCGCCTAATAATGCGATTTTGGCAAAGAGAATATCTCCCGCAGGGAAGCTGCTACCATCAAATGTTTGCCCTCATTAGACTCCCCTCTGGAAGTGCTTTCACTGCAAGCTGCAGATTCCCTCCTAACAGCAAGCTTTAGGATAGGGTACTGAATTGTAACTTACTTTCGCCTAATAATGCGATTTTGGCAAAGAGAGTATCTCCCGCAGGGAAGCTGCTACCATCAAATGCTTCCCCTCATTAGACTCCCCTCTGGAAGCGCTTTCACTGCAAGCTTCAGATTCCCTCCTAACAGCAAGCTTTAGCATAGGGTACTGAATTGTAACTTACTTTCGCCTAATAATGCGATTTTGGCAAAGAGAGTATCTCCTGCAGGGAAGCTGCTACCATCAAATGTTTGCCCTCATTAGACTCCCCTCTGGAAGCGCTTTCACTGCAAGCTGCAGATTCCCTCCTAACAACACGCTTTAGGATAGGGTACTGAATTGTAACTTACTTTCGCATAATAATGCGATTTTGTAAAAGAGACTATCTCCCGCAGGGAAGCTGCTACCATCAAATCTTTGCCCTCATTAGACTCCCCTCTGGAAGCGCTTTCACTGCAAGCTGCAGATTCCCTCCTAACAGCAAGCTTTAGGATAGGGTACTGAATTGTAACTTAACTGCGGCTTATAAGGCGATTTTGGCAAAGAGAGTATCTCCCGCAGGGAAGCTGCTACCATCAAATGTTTGCCCTCGTTAGACTCCCCTCATGAAGCGCTTTCACTGCAAGCTGCAGATTCCCTCCTAACAGCAAGCTTTAGGATAGGGTACTGAATTGTAACTTACTTTCGCATAATAATGCGATTTTGGCAAAGAGAGTATCTCCTGCAGGGAAGCTGCTACCATCAAATGTTTGCCCTCATTAGACTCCCCTCTGGAAGCGCTTTCACTGCAAGCTGCAGATTCCCTCCTAACAGCAAGCTTTAGGATAGGGTACTGAATTGTAACTTAACTGCGGCTAAAAATGCGATTTTGGCAAAGAGAGTATCTCCCGCAGGGAAGCTGCTACCATCAAATGCTTCCCCTCATTAGACTCCCCTCTGGAAGCGCTTTCACTGCAAGCTTCAGATTCCCTCCTAACAGCAAGCTTTAGCATAGGGTACTGAATTGTAACTTACTTTCGCCTAATAATGCGATTTTGGCAAAGAGAGTATCTCCTGCAGGGAAGCTGCTACCATCAAATGTTTGCCCTCATTAGACTCCCCTCTGGAAGCGCTTTCACTGCAAGCTGCAGATTCCCTCCTAACAGCAAGCTTTAGGATAGGGTACTGAATTGTAACTTACTTTCGCATAATAATGCGATTTTGTAAAAGAGACTATCTCCCGCAGGGAAGCTGCTACCATCAAATATTTGCCCTCATTAGACTCCCCTCTGGAAGCGCTTTCACTGCAAGCTGCAGATTCCCTCCTAACAGCAAGCTTTAGGATAGGGTACTGAATTGTAACTTACTTTCGCCTAATAATGCGACTTTGGCAAAGAGAGTATCTCCCGCAGGGAAGCTGTTACCATCAAATGTTTGCCCTCGTTAGACTACCCTCTGGAAGTGCATTCACTGCAAGCTGCAGATTCCCTCCTAACAGCAAGCTTTAGGATAGGGTACTGAATTGTAATTTACTTTCGCCTAATAATGCGATTTTGGCAAAGAGAGTATCTCCCGCAGGGAAGCTGCTACCATCAAATGTTTGCCCTCATTAGACTCTCCTCTGGAAGCGCATTCACTGCAAGCTGCAGATTCCCTCCTAACAGCAAGCTTTAGGATAGGGTACTGAATTGTAACTTACTTTCGCCTAATAATGCGTTTTTGGCAAAGAGACTATCTCCCGCAGGGAAGCTGCTACCATCAAATGCTTCCCCTCATTAGACTCCCCTCTGGAAGCGCTTTCACTGCAAGCTGCAGATTCCCTCCTAACAGCAAGCTTTAGGATAGGGTACTGAATTGTAATTTACTTTCGCCTAATAATGCGATTTTGGCAAAGAGAGTATCTCCCGCAGGGCAGCTGCTACCATCAAATGTTTGCCCTCATTAGACTCCCCTCTTGAAGCGCTTTCACTGCAAGCTGCAGATTCCCTCCTAAAAGCAAGCTTTAGGATAGGGTACTGAATTGTAACTTACTTTCGCCTGATAATACGATTTTGGCAAAGAGACTATCTCCCGCAGGGAAGCTGCTACCATCAAATGTTTGCCCTCATTAGACTCCCCTCTGGAAGCGCTTTCACTGCAAGCTGCAGATTCCCTCCTAACAGCAAGCTTTAGGATAGGGTACTGAATTGTAACTTACTTTCGCCTAATAATGCGATTTTGGCAAAGAGAATATCTCCCGCAGGGAAGCTGCTACCATCAAATGCTTGCCCTCCTTAGACTCCCCTCTGGAAGTGCTTTCACTGCAAGCTGCAGATTCCCTCCTAACAGCAAGCTTTAGGATAGGGTACTGAATTGTAACTTACTTTCGCCTAATAATGCGATTTTGGCAAAGAGAGTATCTCCCGCAGGGAAGCTGCTACCATCAAATGCTTCCCCTCATTAGACTCCCCTCTGGAAGCGCTTTCACTGCAAGCTTCAGATTCCCTCCTAACAGCAAGCTTTAGCATAGGGTACTGAATTGTTACTTACTTTCGCCTAATAATGCGATTTTGGCAAAGAGAGTATCTCCTGCAGGGAAGCTGCTACCATCAAATGTTTGCCCTCATTAGACTCCCCTCTGGAAGCGCTTTCACTGCAAGCTGCAGATTCCCTCCTAACAACACGCTTTAGGATAGGGTACTGAATTGTAACTTACTTTCGCATAATAATGCGATTTTGTAAAAGAGACTATCTCCCGCAGGGAAGCTGCTACCATCAAATCTTTGCCCTCATTAGACTCCCCTCTGGAAGCGCTTTCACTGCAAGCTGCAGATTCCCTCCTAACAGCAAGCTTTAGGATAGGGTACTGAATTGTAACTTAATTGCAGCTAATAAGGCGATTTTGGCAAAGAGAGTATCTCCCGCAGGGAAGCTGCTACCATCAAATGTTTGCCCTCGTTAGACTCCCCTCATGAAGCGCTTTCACTGCAAGCTGCAGATTCCCTCCTAACAGCAAGCTTTAGGATAGGGTACTGAATTGTAACTTACTTTCGCATAATAATGCGATTTTGGCAAAGAGAGTATCTCCTGCAGGGAAGCTGCTACCATCAAATGTTTGCCCTCATTAGACTCCCCTCTGGAAGCGCTTTCACTGCAAGCTGCAGATTCCCTCCTAACAGCAAGCTTTAGGATAGGGTACTGAATTGTAACTTAACTGCGGCTAATAATGCGATTTTGGCAAAGAGAGTATCTCCCGCAGGGAAGCTGCTACCATCAAATGCTTCCCCTCATTAGACTCCCCTCTGGAAGCGCTTTCACTGCAAGCTTCAGATTCCCTCCTAACAGCAAGCTTTAGCATAGGGTACTGAATTGTAACTTACTTTCGCCTAATAATGCGACTTTGGCAAAGAGAGTATCTCCCGCAGGGAAGCTGTTACCATCAAATGTTTGCCCTCGTTAGACTACCCTCTGGAAGTGCATTCACTGCAAGCTGCAGATTGCCTCCTAACAGCAAGCTTTAGGATAGGGTACTGAATTGTAATTTACTTTCGCCTAATAATGCGATTTTGGCAAAGAGAGTATCTCCCGCAGGGAAGCTGCTACCATCAAATGTTTGCCCTCATTAGACTCTCCTCTGGAAGCGCATTCACTGCAAGCTGCAGATTCCCTCCTAACAGCAAGCTTTAGGATAGGGTACTGAATTGTAACTTAACTGCGGCTAATAAGGCGATTTTGGCAAAGAGAATATCTCCCGCAGGGAAGTTGTTACCATCAAATATTTGCCCTCATTAGACTCCCCTCTGGAAGCGCTTTCACTGCAAGCTGCAGATTCCCTCCTAACAGCAAGCTTTAGGATAGGGTACTGAATTGTAACTTACTTTCGCCTAATAATGCGATTTTGGCAAAGAGAGTATCTCCCGCAGGGAAGCTGCTACCATCAAATGTTTGCCCTCGTAGGACTCCCCTCTGGAAGCGCTTTCACTGCAAGCTGCAGATTCCCTCCTAACAGAAAGCTTTAGGATAGGGTACTGAATTGTAACTTACTTTCGCCTAATAATGCGATTTTGGCAAAGAGAGTATCTCCCGCAGAGAAACTGCTACCATCAAATGTTTGCCCTCCTTAGACTCCCCTCTGGAAGCGCTTTCACTGCAAGCTGAAGATTCCCTCCTAACAGCAAGCTTTAGGATAGGGTACTGAATTGTAACTTAACTGCGACTAATAAGGCGATTTTGGCAAAGAGAATATCTACCGCAGGGAAGCTGCTACCATCAAATATTTGCCCTCATTAGACTCCCCTCTGGAAGCGCTTTCACTGCAAGCTGCAGATTCCCTCCTAACAGCAAGCTTTAGGATAGGGTACTGAATTGTAACTTACTTTCGCCTAATAATGCGATTTTGGCAAAGAGAGTATCTCCCGCAGGGAAGCTGCTACCATCAAATGTTTGCCCTCATTAGACTCCCCTCTGGAAGCGCTTTCACTGCAAGCTGCAGATTCCCTCCTAACAGCAAGCTTTAGGACAGTGTACTGAATTGTATCTTAACTGCGGCTAATAAGGCGATTTTGGCAAAGAGAATATCTCCCGCAGGGAAGCTGCTACCATCAAATGTTTGCCCTCATTAGACTCCCCTCTGGAAGCGCTTTCACTGCAAGCTGCAGATTCCCTCCTAACAGCAAGCTTTAGGATAGGGTACTGAATTGTAAGTTACCTTCGCATAATAATGCGATTTTGGCAAAGAGACTATCTCCCGCAGGGAAGCTGCTACCATCAAATGTTTGCCCTCATTAGACTCCCCTCTGGAAGTGCTTTCACTGCAAGCTGCAGATTCCCTCCTAACAGCAAGCTTTAGGATAGGGTACTGAATTGTAACTTACTTTCGCCTAATAATGCGATTTTGGCAAAGAGAGTATCTCCCGCAGGGAAGCTGCTACCATCAAATGTTTGCCCTCATTAGACTCCCCTCTGGAAGCGCTTTCACTGCAAGCTGCAGATTCCCTCCTAACAGCAAGCTTTAGGATAGGGTACTGAATTGTAACTTACTTTCGCCTAATAATGCGATTTTGGCAAAGAGAGTATCTCCCGCAGGTAAGCTGCTACCATCAAATGTTTGCCCTCGTTAGACTCCCCTCTGGAAGCGCTTTCACTGCAAGCTGCAGATTCCCTCCTAACAGCAAGATTTAGGATAGGGTACTGAATTGTAACTTACTTTCGCCTAATAAGACGATTTTGGCAAAGAGAGTATATCCCGCAGGGAAGCTGCTACCATCAAATGTTTGCCCTCGTTAGACTCCCCTCTGGAAGCGCTTTCACTGCAAGCTGCAGATTCCCTCCTAACAGCAAGATTTAGGATAGGGTACTGAATTGTAACTTACTTTCGCCTAATAATGCGATTTTGGCAAAGAGAGTATCTCCTGCAGGGAAGCTGCTACCATCAAATGTTTGCCCTCATTAGACTCCCCTCTGGAAGCGCTTTCACTGCAAGCTGCAGATTCCCTCCTAACAGCAAGCTTTAGGATAGGGTACTGAATTGTAACTTACTTTCGCCTAATAATGCGATTTTGGCAAAGAGAGTATATCCCGCAGGGAAGCTGCTACCATCAAATGTTTGCCCTCGTTAGACTCCCCTCTGGAAGCGCTTTCACTGCAAGCTGCAGATTCCCTCCTAACAGCAAGCTTTAGGATAGGGTACTGAATTGTAACTTACTTTCGCCTAATAATGCGATTTTGGCAAAGAGACTATCTCCCGCAGGGAAGCTGTTACCATCAAATGTTTGCCCTCGTTAGACTCCCCTCTGGAAGCGCTTTCACTGCAAGCTGCAGATTCCCTCCTAACAGCAAGCTTTAGGATAGGGTACTGAATTGTAACTTACTTTCGCCTAATAATGCGATTTTGGCAAAGAGAGTATCTCCCGCAGGGAAGCTGCTACCATCAAATGTTTGCCCTCATTAGACTCCCCTCTGGAAGCGCTTTCACTGCAAGCTGCAGATTCCCTCCTAACAGCAAGCTTTAGGATAGGGTACTGAATTGTAACTTACTTTCGCCTAATAATGCGATTTTGGCAAAGAGAGTATCTCCCGCAGGGAAGCTGCTACCATCAAATGTTTGCCCTCATTAGACTCCCCTCTGGAAGCGCTTTCACTGCAAGCTGCAGATTCCCTCCTAACAGCAAGCTTTAGGATAGGGTACTGAATTGTAACTCACTTTCGCCTAATAATGCGATTTTGGAAAAGAGACTATAACTTGCAGGGAAGCTGCTGCCACAAAATATTTGCCCTCATTAGACTCCCCTCTGGAAGCGCTTTCACTGCAAGCTGCAGATTCCCTCCTAACAGCAAGCTTTAGGATAGGGTACTGAATTGTAACTTACTTTCGCCTAATAATGCGATTTTGGCAAAGAGAGTATCTCCCGCAGGGAAGCTGCTACCATCAAATGTTTGCCCTCATTAGACTCCCCTCTGGAAGCGCTTTCACTGCAAGCTGCAGATTCCCTCCTAACAGCAAGCTTTAGGATAGGGTACTGAATTGTAACTTAACTGCGGCTAATAAGGCGCTTTTGGCAAAGAGAGTATCTCCCGCAGGGAAGCTGCTACCATCAAATGTTTGCCCTCCTTAGACTCCCCTCTGGAAGCGCTTTCACTGCAAGCTGCAGATTCCCTCCTAACAGCAAGCTTTAGGATAGGGTACTGAATTGTAACTTACTTTCGCCTAATAATGCGATTTTGGCAAAGAGAGTATCACCCGCAGGGAAGCTGCTAACATCAAATGATTGCCCTCATTAGACTCCCCTCTGGAAGCGCTTTCACTGCAAGCTGCAGATTCCCTCCTAACAGCAAGCTTTAGGATAGGGTACTGAATTGTAACTTACTTTCGCCTAATAATGCGATTTTGGCAAAGAGAGTATCTCCCGCAGGGAAGCTGCTACCATCAAATGTTTGCCCTCATTAGACTACCCTGTGGAAGCGCTTTCACTGCAAGCTGCAGATTCCCTCCTAACAGCAAGCTTTAGGATAGGGTACTGAATTGTAACTTACATTCGCCTAATAAAGCAATTTTGGCAAAGAGAATATCTCCCGCAGGGAAGCTGCTACCATCAAATCTTTGCCCTCATTAGACTCCCCTGTGGAAGCGCTTTCACTGCAAGCTGCAGATTCCCTCCTAACAGCAAGCTGTAGGACAGTGTACTGAATTGTATCTTAACTGCGGCTAAAAAGGCGATTTTGGCAAAGAGAATATCTCCCGCAGGGAAGCTGCTACCATCAAATATTTGCCCTCATTAGACTCCCCTCTGGAAGCGCTTTCACTGCAAGCTGCAGATTCCCTCCTAACAGCAAGCTTTAGGATAGGGTACTGAATTGTAACTTACTTTCGCCTAATAATGCGATTTTGGAAAAGAGACTATCTCCCGCAGGGAAGCTGCTACCATCAAATGTTTGCCCTCATTAGACTCCCCTCTGGAAGCGCTTTCACTGCAAGCTGCAGATTCCCTCCTAACAGCAAGCTTTAGGATAGGGTACTGAATTGTAACTTACTTTCGCCTAATAATGCGATTTTGGCAAAGAGACTATCTCCCGCAGGGAAGCTGCTACCATCAAATTTTTGCCCTCATTAGACTCCCCTCTGGAAGCGCTTTCACTGCAAGCTTCAGATTCCCTCCTAACAGCAAGCTTTAGGATAGGGTACTGAATTGTAACTTAACTGCGGCTAATAAGGCGATTATGGCAAAGAGAATATCTCCCGCAGGGAAGCTGCTACCATCAAATTTTTGCCCTCATTAGACTCCCCTCTGGAAGCGCTTTCACTGCAAGCTGCAGATTCCCTCCTAACAGCAAGCTTTAGGATAGGGTACTGAATTGTAACTTACTTTCGCCTAATAAGGCGATTATGGCAAAGAGAGTATCTCCCGCAGGGAAGCTGCTACCATCAAATGTTTGCCCTCGTTAGACTCCCCTCTGGAAGCGCTTTCACTGCAAGCTGCAGATTCCCTCCTAAGAGCAAGCTTTAGGATAGGATACTGAATTGTAACTCACTTTCGCCTAATAATGCGATTTTGGCAAAGAGAGTATCTCCCGCAGGGAAGCTGCTACCATCAAATGTTTGCCCTCATTAGACTCCCCTCTGGAAGCGCTTTCACTGCAAGCTGCAGATTCCCTCCTAACAGCAAGCTTTAGGATAGGGTACTGAATTGTAACTTACTTTCGTCTAATAAAGCGATTTTGGCAAAGAGAATATCTCCCGCAGGGAAGCTGCTACCATCAAATGTTTGCCCTCATTAGACTCCCCTCTGGAAGCGCTTTCACTGCAAGCTGCAGATTCCCTCCTAACAGCAAGCTTTAGGATAGGGTACTGAATTGTAACTTACTTTCGCCTAATAATGCGATTTTGGCAAAGAGAGTATCTCCCGCAGGGAAGCTGCTACCATCAAATGTTTGCCCTCGTTAGACTCCCCTCTGGAAGCGCTTTCACTGCAAGCTGTAGATTCCCTCCTAACAGCAAGCTTTAGGATAGGGTACTGAATTGTAACTTACTTTCACCTAATAATGCGATTTTGGAAAAGAGAGTATCTCCCGCAGGGAAGCTGCTACCATCAAATGTTTGCCCTCATTAGACTCCCCTCTGGAAGCGCTTTCACTGCAAGCTGCAGATTCCCCCCCTAACAGCAAGCTTTAGGATAGGGTACTGAATTGTAACTTACTTTCGCCTAACAATGCGATTTTGGCAAAGAGACTATCTCCCGCAGGGAAGCTGCTACCATCAAATGTTTGCCCTCATTAGACTCCCCTCTGGAAGCGCTTTCACTGCAAGCTGCAGATTCCCTCCTAACAGCAAGCTTTAGGATAGGGTACTGAATTGTAACTTACTTTCGCCTAATAATGCGATTTTGGCAAAGAGAGTATCTCCCGCAGGGAAGCTGCTACCATCAAATGTTTGCCCTCATTAGACTCCCCTCTGGAAGCGCTTTCACTGCAAGCTGCAGATTCCCTCCTAACAGCAAGCTTTAGGATAGGGTACTGAATTGTAACTTACTTTCGCCTAATAATGCGATTTTGGAAAAGAGAGTATCTCCCGCAGGGAAGCTGCTACCATCAAATATTTGCCCTCATTAGACTCTCCTCTGGAAGCGCTTTCACTGCAAGCTGCAGATTCCCTCCTAACAGCAAGCTTTAGGATAGGGTACTGAATTGTAACTTACTTTCGCCTAATAATGCGATTTTGGCAAAGAGACTATCTCCCGCAGGGAAGCTGCTACCATCAAATGTTTGCCCTCATTAGACTCCCCTCTGGAAGCGCTTTCACTGCAAGCAGCATATTCCCTCCTAACAGCAAGCTTTAGGATAGGGTACTGAATTGTAACTTACTTTCGCCTAATAATGCGATTTTGGCAAAGAGACTATCTCCCGCAGGGAAGCTGCTACCATCAAATGTTTGCCCTCGTTAGACTCCCCTCTGGAAGCGCTTTCACTGCAAGCTGCAGATTCCCTCCTAACAGCAAGCTTTAGGATAGGGTACTGAATTGTAACTCACTTTCGCCTAATAATGCGATTTTGGCAAAGAGAGTATCTCCCGCAGGGAAGCTGCTACCATCAAATGTTTGCCCTCATTAGACTCCCCTCTGGAAGCGCTTTCACTGCAAGCTGCAGATTCCCTCCTAACAGCAAGCTTTAGGATAGGGTACTGAATTGTAACTTACTTTCGTCTAATAAACGATTTTGGCAAAGAGAATATCTCCCGCAGGGAAGCTGCTACCATCAAATATTTGCCCTCATTAGACTCTCCTCTGGAAGCGCTTTCACTGCAAGCTGCAGATTCCCTCCTAACAGCAAGCTTTAGGATAGGGTACTGAATTGTAACTTACTTTCGCCTAATAATGCGATTTTGGCAAAGAGACTATCTCCCGCAGGGAAGCTGCTACCATCAAATTTTTGCCCTCATTAGACTCCCCTCTGGAAGCGCTTTCACTGCAAGCTGCAGATTCCCTCCTAACAGCAAGCTTTAGGATAGGGTACTGAATTGTAACTTAACTGCGGCTAATAAGGCGATTATGGCAAAGAGAATATCTCCCGCAGGGAAGCTGCTACCATCAAATATTTGCCCTCATTAGACTCCCCTCTGGAAGCGCTTTCACTGCAAGCTGCAGATTCCCTCCTAACAGCAAGCTTTAGGATAGGGTACTGAATTGTAACTTACTTTCGCCTAATAATGCGATTTTGGCAAAGAGAGTATCTCCCGCAGGGAAGCTGCTACCATCAAATGTTTGCCCTCGTTAGACTCCCCTCTGGAAGCGCTTTCAGTGCAAGCTGCAGATTCCCTCCTAACAGCAAGCTTTCGGATAGGGTACTGAATTGTAACTTACTTTCGCCTAATAATGCGATTTTGGCAAAGAGAGTATCTCCCGCAGGGAAGCTGCTACCATCAAATGTTTGCCCTCATTAGACTCCCCTCTGGAAGCGCTTTCACTGCAAGCTGCAGATTCCCTCCTAACAGCAAGCTTTAGGATAGGGTACTGAATTGTAACTTACTTTCGCCTAATAATGCGATTTTGGCAAAGAGAGTATCTCCCGCAGGGAAGCTGCTACCATCAAATGTTTGCCCTCGTTAGACTCCCCTCTGGAAGCGCTTTCACTGCAAGCTGCAGATTCCCTCCTAACAGCAAGCTTTAGGATAGGGTACTGAATTGTAACTTACTTTCGCCTAATAATGCGATTTTGGAAAAGAGAGTATCTCCCGCAGGGAAGCTGCTACCATCAAATGTTTGCCCTCATTAGACTACCCTGTGGAAGCGCTTTCACTGCAAGCTGCAGATTCCCTCCTAACAGCAAGCTTTAGGATAGGGTACTGAATTGTAACTTACTTTCGTCTAATAAAGCGATTTTGGCAAAGAGAATATCTCCCGCAGGGAAGCTGCTACCATCAAATGTTTGCCCTCATTAGACTCCCCTCTGGAAGCGCTTTCACTGCAAGCTGCAGATTCCCTCCTAACAGCAAGCTTTAGGATAGGGTACTGAATTGTAACTTACTTTCGCCTAATAATGCGATTTTGGCAAAGAGACTATCTCCCGCAGGGAAGCTGCTACCATCAAATTTTTGCCCTCATTAGACTCCCCTCTGGAAGCGCTTTCACTGCAAGCTGCAGATTCCCTCCTAACAGCAAGCTTTAGGATAGGGTACTGAATTGTAACTTAACTGCGGCTAATAAGGCGATTATGGCAAAGAGAATATCTCCCGCAGGGAAGCTGCTACCATCAAATATTTGCCCTCATTAGACTCCCCTCTGGAAGCGCTTTCACTGCAAGCTGCAGATTCCCTCCTAACAGCAAGCTTTAGGATAGGGTACTGAATTGTATCTTAACTGCGGCTAATAAGGCGATTTTGGCAAAGAGAGTATCTCCCGCAGGGAAGCTGCTACCATCAAATGTTTGCCCTCATTAGACTCCCCTCTGGAAGCGCTTTCACTGCAAGCTGCAGATTCCTTCCTAACAGCAAGCTTTCGGATAGGGTACTGAATTGTAACTTACTTTCGCCTAATAATGCGATTTTTGCAAAGAGACTATAACTCGCAGGGAAGCTGCTGCCACCAAATGTTTTCCCTCATTAGACTCCCCTCTGGAAGCGCTTTCACTGCAAGCTGCAGATTCCTTCCTCACAGCAAGCTTTAGGATAGGGTACTGAATTGTAACTTACTTTCGCCTAATAATGCGATTTTGGCAAAGAGACTGTCTCTCGCAGGGAAGCTGTTACCATCAAACGTTTGCCCTCATTAGACTCCCCTCTGGAAGCGTTTTCACTGCAAGCTGCAGATTCCCTCCTAACAGCAAGCTTTAGGATAGGGTACTGAATTGTAACTTAACTGCGGCTCATAAGGCGATTTTGGCAAAGAGAGTATCTCCCGCAGGGAAGCTGCTACCATCAAATGTTTGCCCTCATTAGACTCCCCTCTGGAAGCGCTTTCACTGCAAGCTGCAGATTCCTTCCTAACAGCAAGCTTTCGGATAGGGTACTGAATTGTAACTTACTTTCGCCTAATAATGCGATTTTGGCAAAGAGACTATAACTCGCAGGGAAGCTGCTGCCACCAAATGTTTGCCCTCATTAGACTCCCCTCTGGAAGGGCTTTCACTGCAAGCTGCAGATTCCTTCCTAACAGCAAGCTTTAGGATAGGGTACTGAATTGTAACTTACTTTCGCCTAATAATGCGATTTTGGCAAAGAGAGTATCTCCCGCAGGGAAGCTGCTACCATCAAATGTTTGCCCTCGTTAGACTCCCCTCTGGAAGTGCTTTCACTGCAAGCTGCAGATTCCCTCCTAACAGCAAGCTTTAGGATAGGGCACTGAATTGTAACTTAACTGCGGCTCATAATGCGATTATAGCAAAGAGAGTATCTCCCGCAGGGAAGCTGCTACCATCAAATGTTTGCCCTCATTAGACTCCCCTCTGGAAGCGCTTTCACTGCAAGCTGCAGATTCCCTCCTAACAGCAAGCTTTAGGATAGGGTACTGAATTGTAACTTAATTGCAGCTAATAAGGCGATTTTGGCAAAGAGAATATCTCCCGCAGGGAAGCTGCTACCATCAAATATTTGCCCTCATTAGACTCCCCTCTGGAAGCGCTTTCACTGCAAGCTGCAGATTCCCTCCTAACAGCAAGCTTTAGGATAGGGTACTGAATTGTATCTTAACTGCGGCTAATAAGGCGATTTTGGCAAAGAGACTATCTCCCGCAGGGAAGCTGCTACCATCAAATATTTGCCCTCATTAGACTCCCCTCTGGAAGCGCTTTCACTGCAAGCTGCAGATTCCCTCCTAACAGCAAGCTTTAGGATAGGGTACTGAATTGTATCTTAACTGCGGCTAATAAGGCGATTTTGGCAAAGAGACTATCTCCCGCAGGGAAGCTGCTACCATCAAATGTTTGCCCTCATTAGACTCCCCTCTGGAAGCGCTTTCACTGCAAGCTGCAGATTCCTTCCTAACAGCAAGCTTTAGGATAGGGTACTGAATTGTAACTTACTTTCGCATAATAATGCGATTTTGTAAAAGAGACTATCTCCCGCAGGGAAGCTGCTACCATCAAATATTTGCCCTCATTAGACTCCCCTCTGGAAGCGCTTTCACTGCAAGCTGCAGATTCCCTCCTAACAGCAAGCTTTAGGATAGGGTACTGAATTGTAACTTACTTTCGCCTAATAATGCGACTTTGGCAAAGAGAGTATCTCCCGCAGGGAAGCTGTTACCATCAAATGTTTGCCCTCGTTAGACTACCCTCTGGAAGTGCATTCACTGCAAGCTGCAGATTCCCTCCTAACAGCAAGCTTTAGGATAGGGTACTGAATTGTAATTTACTTTCGCCTAATAATGCGATTTTGGCAAAGAGAGTATCTCCCGCAGGGAAGCTGCTACCATCAAATGTTTGCCCTCATTAGACTCTCCTCTGGAAGCGCATTCACTGCAAGCTGCAGATTCCCTCCTAACAGCAAGCTTTAGGATAGGGTACTGAATTGTAACTTACTTTCGCCTAATAATGCGTTTTTGGCAAAGAGACTATCTCCCGCAGGGAAGCTGCTACCATCAAATGTTTGCCCTCATTAGACTCCCCTCTGGAAGCGCTTTCACTGCAAGCTGCAGATTCCCTCCTAACAGCAAGCTTTAGGATAGGGTACTGAATTGTAACTTACTTTCGCCTAATAATGCGATTTTGGCAAAGAGAATATCTCCCGCAGGGAAGCTGCTACCATCAAATGCTTGCCCTCCTTAGACTCCCCTCTGGAAGTGCTTTCACTGCAAGCTGCAGATTCCCTCCTAACAGCAAGCTTTAGGATAGGGTACTGAATTGTAACTTACTTTCGCCTAATAATGCGATTTTGGCAAAGAGAGTATCTCCCGCAGGGAAGCTGCTACCATCAAATGCTTCCCCTCATTAGACTCCCCTCTGGAAGCGCTTTCACTGCAAGCTTCAGATTCCCTCCTAACAGCAAGCTTTAGCATAGGGTACTGAATTGTTACTTACTTTCGCCTAATAATGCGATTTTGGCAAAGAGAGTATCTCCTGCAGGGAAGCTGCTACCATCAAATGTTTGCCCTCATTAGACTCCCCTCTGGAAGCGCTTTCACTGCAAGCTGCAGATTCCCTCCTAACAACACGCTTTAGGATAGGGTACTGAATTGTAACTTACTTTCGCATAATAATGCGATTTTGTAAAAGAGACTATCTCCCGCAGGGAAGCTGCTACCATCAAATCTTTGCCCTCATTAGACTCCCCTCTGGAAGCGCTTTCACTGCAAGCTGCAGATTCCCTCCTAACAGCAAGCTTTAGGATAGGGTACTGAATTGTAACTTAATTGCAGCTAATAAGGCGATTTTGGCAAAGAGAGTATCTCCCGCAGGGAAGCTGCTACCATCAAATGTTTGCCCTCGTTAGACTCCCCTCATGAAGCGCTTTCACTGCAAGCTGCAGATTCCCTCCTAACAGCAAGCTTTAGGATAGGGTACTGAATTGTAACTTACTTTCGCATAATAATGCGATTTTGGCAAAGAGAGTATCTCCTGCAGGGAAGCTGCTACCATCAAATGTTTGCCCTCCTTAGACTCCCCTCTGGAAGCGCTTTCACTGCAAGCTGCAGATTCCCTCCTAACAGCAAGCTTTAGGATAGGGTACTGAATTGTAACTTAACTGCGGCTAATAATGCGATTTTGGCAAAGAGAGTATCTCCCGCAGGGAAGCTGCTACCATCAAATGCTTCCCCTCATTAGACTCCCCTCTGGAAGCGCTTTCACTGCAAGCTTCAGATTCCCTCCTAACAGCAAGCTTTAGCATAGGGTACTGAATTGTAACTTACTTTCGCCTAATAATGCGACTTTGGCAAAGAGAGTATCTCCCGCAGGGAAGCTGTTACCATCAAATGTTTGCCCTCGTTAGACTACCCTCTGGAAGTGCATTCACTGCAAGCTGCAGATTCCCTCCTAACAGCAAGCTTTAGGATAGGGTACTGAATTGTAATTTACTTTCGCCTAATAATGCGATTTTGGCAAAGAGAGTATCTCCCGCAGGGAAGCTGCTACCATCAAATGTTTGCCCTCATTAGACTCTCCTCTGGAAGCGCATTCACTGCAAGCTGCAGATTCCCTCCTAACAACAAGCTTTAGGATAGGGTACTGAATTGTAACTTACTTTCGCCTAATAATGCGTTTTTGGCAAAGAGACTATCTCCCGCAGGGAAGCTGCTACCATCAAATGCTTCCCCTCATTAGACTCCCCTCTGGAAGCGCTTTCACTGCAAGCTGCAGATTCCCTCCTAACAGCAAGCTTTAGGATAGGGTACTGAATTGTAACTTACTTTCGCCTGATAATACGATTTTGGCAAAGAGACTATCTCCCGCAGGGAAGCTGCTACCATCAAATGTTTGCCCTCATTAGACTCCCCTCTGGAAGCGCTTTCACTGCAAGCTGCAGATTCCCTCCTAACAGCAAGCTTTAGGATAAGGTACTGAATTGTAACTTACTTTCGCCTAATAATGCGATTTTGTCAAAGAGATTATCTCCCACAGGGAAGCTGCTACCATCAAATGTTTGCCCTCCTTAGACTCCCCTCTGGAAGCGCTTTCACTGCAAGCTGCAGATTCCCTCCTAACAGCAAGCTTTAGGATAGGGTACTGAATTGTAACTTAACTGCGGCTAATAAGGCGATTTTGGCAAAGAGAATATCTCCCGCAGGGAAGTTGTTACCATCAAATATTTGCCCTCATTAGACTCCCCTCTGGAAGCGCTTTCACTGCAAGCTGCAGATTCCCTCCTAACAGCAAGCTTTAGGATAGGGTACTGAATTGTAACTTACTTTCGCCTAATAATGCGATTTTGGCAAAGAGAGTATCTCCCGCAGGGAAGCTGCTACCATCAAATGTTTGCCCTCGTAGGACTCCCCTCTGGAAGCGCTTTCACTGCAAGCTGCAGATTCCCTCCTAACAGAAAGCTTTAGGATAGGGTACTGAATTGTAACTTACTTTCGCCTAATAATGCGATTTTGGCAAAGAGAGTATCTCCCGCAGAGAAACTGCTACCATCAAATGTTTGCCCTCCTTAGACTCCCCTCTGGAAGCGCTTTCACTGCAAGCTGAAGATTCCCTCCTAACAGCAAGCTTTAGGATAGGGTACTGAATTGTAACTTAACTGCGACTAATAAGGCGATTTTGGCAAAGAGAATATCTACCGCAGGGAAGCTGCTACCATCAAATATTTGCCCTCATTAGACTCCCCTCTGGAAGCGCTTTCACTGCAAGCTGCAGATTCCCTCCTAACAGCAAGCTTTAGGATAGGGTACTGAATTGTAACTTACTTTCGCCTAATAATGCGATTTTGGCAAAGAGAGTATCTCCCGCAGGGAAGCTGCTACCATCAAATGTTTGCCCTCATTAGACTCCCCTCTGGAAGCGCTTTCACTGCAAGCTGCAGATTCCCTCCTAACAGCAAGCTTTAGGACAGTGTACTGAATTGTATCTTAACTGCGGCTAATAAGGCGATTTTGGCAAAGAGAATATCTCCCGCAGGGAAGCTGCTACCATCAAATGTTTGCCCTCATTAGACTCCCCTCTGGAAGCGCTTTCACTGCAAGCTGCAGATTCCCTCCTAACAGCAAGCTTTAGGATAGGGTACTGAATTGTAAGTTACCTTCGCATAATAATGCGATTTTGGCAAAGAGACTATCTCCCGCAGGGAAGCTGCTACCATCAAATGTTTGCCCTCATTAGACTCCCCTCTGGAAGTGCTTTCACTGCAAGCTGCAGATTCCCTCCTAACAGCAAGCTTTAGGATAGGGTACTGAATTGTAACTTACTTTCGCCTAATAATGCGATTTTGGCAAAGAGAGTATCTCCCGCAGGGAAGCTGCTACCATCAAATGTTTGCCCTCATTAGACTCCCCTCTGGAAGCGCTTTCACTGCAAGCTGCAGATTCCCTCCTAACAGCAAGCTTTAGGATAGGGTACTGAATTGTAACTTACTTTCGCCTAATAATGCGATTTTGGCAAAGAGAGTATCTCCCGCAGGTAAGCTGCTACCATCAAATGTTTGCCCTCGTTAGACTCCCCTCTGGAAGCGCTTTCACTGCAAGCTGCAGATTCCCTCCTAACAGCAAGATTTAGGATAGGGTACTGAATTGTAACTTACTTTCGCCTAATAAGACGATTTTGGCAAAGAGAGTATATCCCGCAGGGAAGCTGCTACCATCAAATGTTTGCCCTCGTTAGACTCCCCTCTGGAAGCGCTTTCACTGCAAGCTGCAGATTCCCTCCTAACAGCAAGATTTAGGATAGGGTACTGAATTGTAACTTACTTTCGCCTAATAATGCGATTTTGGCAAAGAGAGTATCTCCTGCAGGGAAGCTGCTACCATCAAATGTTTGCCCTCATTAGACTCCCCTCTGGAAGCGCTTTCACTGCAAGCTGCAGATTCCCTCCTAACAGCAAGCTTTAGGATAGGGTACTGAATTGTAACTTACTTTCGCCTAATAATGCGATTTTGGCAAAGAGAGTATATCCCGCAGGGAAGCTGCTACCATCAAATGTTTGCCCTCGTTAGACTCCCCTCTGGAAGCGCTTTCACTGCAAGCTGCAGATTCCCTCCTAACAGCAAGCTTTAGGATAGGGTACTGAATTGTAACTTACTTTCGCCTAATAATGCGATTTTGGCAAAGAGACTATCTCCCGCAGGGAAGCTGTTACCATCAAATGTTTGCCCTCGTTAGACTCCCCTCTGGAAGCGCTTTCACTGCAAGCTGCAGATTCCCTCCTAACAGCAAGCTTTAGGATAGGGTACTGAATTGTAACTTACTTTCGCCTAATAATGCGATTTTGGCAAAGAGAGTATCTCCCGCAGGGAAGCTGCTACCATCAAATGTTTGCCCTCATTAGACTCCCCTCTGGAAGCGCTTTCACTGCAAGCTGCAGATTCCCTCCTAACAGCAAGCTTTAGGATAGGGTACTGAATTGTAACTTACTTTCGCCTAATAATGCGATTTTGGCAAAGAGAGTATCTCCCGCAGGGAAGCTGCTACCATCAAATGTTTGCCCTCATTAGACTCCCCTCTGGAAGCGCTTTCACTGCAAGCTGCAGATTCCCTCCTAACAGCAAGCTTTAGGATAGGGTACTGAATTGTAACTTACTTTCGCCTAATAATGCGATTTTGGAAAAGAGACTATAACTTGCAGGGAAGCTGCTGCCACAAAATATTTGCCCTCATTAGACTCCCCTCTGGAAGCGCTTTCACTGCAAGCTGCAGATTCCCTCCTAACAGCAAGCTTTAGGATAGGGTACTGAATTGTAACTTACTTTCGCCTAATAATGCGATTTTGGCAAAGAGAGTATCTCCCGCAGGGAAGCTGCTACCATCAAATGTTTGCCCTCATTAGACTCCCCTCTGGAAGCGCTTTCACTGCAAGCTGCAGATTCCCTCCTAACAGCAAGCTTTAGGATAGGGTACTGAATTGTAACTTAACTGCGGCTAATAAGGCGCTTTTGGCAAAGAGAGTATCTCCCGCAGGGAAGCTGCTACCATCAAATGTTTGCCCTCCTTAGACTCCCCTCTGGAAGCGCTTTCACTGCAAGCTGCAGATTCCCTCCTAACAGCAAGCTTTAGGATAGGGTACTGAATTGTAACTTACTTTCGCCTAATAATGCGATTTTGGCAAAGAGAGTATCACCCGCAGGGAAGCTGCTAACATCAAATGATTGCCCTCATTAGACTCCCCTCTGGAAGCGCTTTCACTGCAAGCTGCAGATTCCCTCCTAACAGCAAGCTTTAGGATAGGGTACTGAATTGTAACTTACTTTCGCCTAATAATGCGATTTTGGCAAAGAGAGTATCTCCCGCAGGGAAGCTGCTACCATCAAATGTTTGCCCTCATTAGACTACCCTGTGGAAGCGCTTTCACTGCAAGCTGCAGATTCCCTCCTAACAGCAAGCTTTAGGATAGGGTACTGAATTGTAACTTACATTCGCCTAATAAAGCAATTTTGGCAAAGAGAATATCTCCCGCAGGGAAGCTGCTACCATCAAATCTTTGCCCTCATTAGACTCCCCTGTGGAAGCGCTTTCACTGCAAGCTGCAGATTCCCTCCTAACAGCAAGCTGTAGGACAGTGTACTGAATTGTATCTTAACTGCGGCTAAAAAGGCGATTTTGGCAAAGAGAATATCTCCCGCAGGGAAGCTGCTACCATCAAATATTTGCCCTCATTAGACTCCCCTCTGGAAGCGCTTTCACTGCAAGCTGCAGATTCCCTCCTAACAGCAAGCTTTAGGATAGGGTACTGAATTGTAACTTACTTTCGCCTAATAATGCGATTTTGGAAAAGAGACTATCTCCCGCAGGGAAGCTGCTACCATCAAATGTTTGCCCTCATTAGACTCCCCTCTGGAAGCGCTTTCACTGCAAGCTGCAGATTCCCTCCTAACAGCAAGCTTTAGGATAGGGTACTGAATTGTAACTTACTTTCGCCTAATAATGCGATTTTGGCAAAGAGACTATCTCCCGCAGGGAAGCTGCTACCATCAAATTTTTGCCCTCATTAGACTCCCCTCTGGAAGCGCTTTCACTGCAAGCTTCAGATTCCCTCCTAACAGCAAGCTTTAGGATAGGGTACTGAATTGTAACTTAACTGCGGCTAATAAGGCGATTATGGCAAAGAGAATATCTCCCGCAGGGAAGCTGCTACCATCAAATTTTTGCCCTCATTAGACTCCCCTCTGGAAGCGCTTTCACTGCAAGCTGCAGATTCCCTCCTAACAGCAAGCTTTAGGATAGGGTACTGAATTGTAACTTACTTTCGCCTAATAAGGCGATTATGGCAAAGAGAGTATCTCCCGCAGGGAAGCTGCTACCATCAAATGTTTGCCCTCGTTAGACTCCCCTCTGGAAGCGCTTTCACTGCAAGCTGCAGATTCCCTCCTAAGAGCAAGCTTTAGGATAGGATACTGAATTGTAACTCACTTTCGCCTAATAATGCGATTTTGGCAAAGAGAGTATCTCCCGCAGGGAAGCTGCTACCATCAAATGTTTGCCCTCATTAGACTCCCCTCTGGAAGCGCTTTCACTGCAAGCTGCAGATTCCCTCCTAACAGCAAGCTTTAGGATAGGGTACTGAATTGTAACTTACTTTCGTCTAATAAAGCGATTTTGGCAAAGAGAATATCTCCCGCAGGGAAGCTGCTACCATCAAATGTTTGCCCTCATTAGACTCCCCTCTGGAAGCGCTTTCACTGCAAGCTGCAGATTCCCTCCTAACAGCAAGCTTTAGGATAGGGTACTGAATTGTAACTTACTTTCGCCTAATAATGCGATTTTGGCAAAGAGAGTATCTCCCGCAGGGAAGCTGCTACCATCAAATGTTTGCCCTCGTTAGACTCCCCTCTGGAAGCGCTTTCACTGCAAGCTGTAGATTCCCTCCTAACAGCAAGCTTTAGGATAGGGTACTGAATTGTAACTTACTTTCACCTAATAATGCGATTTTGGAAAAGAGAGTATCTCCCGCAGGGAAGCTGCTACCATCAAATGTTTGCCCTCATTAGACTCCCCTCTGGAAGCGCTTTCACTGCAAGCTGCAGATTCCCCCCCTAACAGCAAGCTTTAGGATAGGGTACTGAATTGTAACTTACTTTCGCCTAACAATGCGATTTTGGCAAAGAGACTATCTCCCGCAGGGAAGCTGCTACCATCAAATGTTTGCCCTCATTAGACTCCCCTCTGGAAGCGCTTTCACTGCAAGCTGCAGATTCCCTCCTAACAGCAAGCTTTAGGATAGGGTACTGAATTGTAACTTACTTTCGCCTAATAATGCGATTTTGGCAAAGAGAGTATCTCCCGCAGGGAAGCTGCTACCATCAAATGTTTGCCCTCATTAGACTCCCCTCTGGAAGCGCTTTCACTGCAAGCTGCAGATTCCCTCCTAACAGCAAGCTTTAGGATAGGGTACTGAATTGTAACTTACTTTCGCCTAATAATGCGATTTTGGAAAAGAGAGTATCTCCCGCAGGGAAGCTGCTACCATCAAATATTTGCCCTCATTAGACTCTCCTCTGGAAGCGCTTTCACTGCAAGCTGCAGATTCCCTCCTAACAGCAAGCTTTAGGATAGGGTACTGAATTGTAACTTACTTTCGCCTAATAATGCGATTTTGGCAAAGAGACTATCTCCCGCAGGGAAGCTGCTACCATCAAATGTTTGCCCTCATTAGACTCCCCTCTGGAAGCGCTTTCACTGCAAGCAGCATATTCCCTCCTAACAGCAAGCTTTAGGATAGGGTACTGAATTGTAACTTACTTTCGCCTAATAATGCGATTTTGGCAAAGAGACTATCTCCCGCAGGGAAGCTGCTACCATCAAATGTTTGCCCTCGTTAGACTCCCCTCTGGAAGCGCTTTCACTGCAAGCTGCAGATTCCCTCCTAACAGCAAGCTTTAGGATAGGGTACTGAATTGTAACTTACTTTCGCCTAATAATGCGATTTTGGCAAAGAGAGTATCTCCCGCAGGTAAGCTGCTACCATCAAATGTTTGCCCTCGTTAGACTCCCCTCTGGAAGCGCTTTCACTGCAAGCTGCAGATTCCCTCCTAACAGCAAGCTTTAGGATAGGGTACTGAATTGTAACTCACTTTCGCCTAATAATGCGATTTTGGCAAAGAGAGTATCTCCCGCAGGGAAGCTGCTACCATCAAATGTTTGCCCTCATTAGACTCCCCTCTGGAAGCGCTTTCACTGCAAGCTGCAGATTCCCTCCTAACAGCAAGCTTTAGGATAGGGTACTGAATTGTAACTTACTTTCGTCTAATAAACGATTTTGGCAAAGAGAATATCTCCCGCAGGGAAGCTGCTACCATCAAATATTTGCCCTCATTAGACTCTCCTCTGGAAGCGCTTTCACTGCAAGCTGCAGATTCCCTCCTAACAGCAAGCTTTAGGATAGGGTACTGAATTGTAACTTACTTTCGCCTAATAATGCGATTTTGGCAAAGAGACTATCTCCCGCAGGGAAGCTGCTACCATCAAATTTTTGCCCTCATTAGACTCCCCTCTGGAAGCGCTTTCACTGCAAGCTGCAGATTCCCTCCTAACAGCAAGCTTTAGGATAGGGTACTGAATTGTAACTTAACTGCGGCTAATAAGGCGATTATGGCAAAGAGAATATCTCCCGCAGGGAAGCTGCTACCATCAAATATTTGCCCTCATTAGACTCCCCTCTGGAAGCGCTTTCACTGCAAGCTGCAGATTCCCTCCTAACAGCAAGCTTTAGGATAGGGTACTGAATTGTAACTTACTTTCGCCTAATAATGCGATTTTGGCAAAGAGAGTATCTCCCGCAGGGAAGCTGCTACCATCAAATGTTTGCCCTCGTTAGACTCCCCTCTGGAAGCGCTTTCAGTGCAAGCTGCAGATTCCCTCCTAACAGCAAGCTTTCGGATAGGGTACTGAATTGTAACTTACTTTCGCCTAATAATGCGATTTTGGCAAAGAGAGTATCTCCCGCAGGGAAGCTGCTACCATCAAATGTTTGCCCTCATTAGACTCCCCTCTGGAAGCGCTTTCACTGCAAGCTGCAGATTCCCTCCTAACAGCAAGCTTTAGGATAGGGTACTGAATTGTAACTTACTTTCGCCTAATAATGCGATTTTGGCAAAGAGAGTATCTCCCGCAGGGAAGCTGCTACCATCAAATGTTTGCCCTCGTTAGACTCCCCTCTGGAAGCGCTTTCACTGCAAGCTGCAGATTCCCTCCTAACAGCAAGCTTTAGGATAGGGTACTGAATTGTAACTTACTTTCACCTAATAATGCGATTTTGGAAAAGAGAGTATCTCCCACAGGGAAGCTGCTACCATCAAATGTTTGCCCTCATTAGACTACCCTGTGGAAGCGCTTTCACTGCAAGCTGCAGATTCCCTCCTAACAGCAAGCTTTAGGATAGGGTACTGAATTGTAACTTACTTTCGTCTAATAAAGCGATTTTGGCAAAGAGAATATCTCCCGCAGGGAAGCTGCTACCATCAAATGTTTGCCCTCATTAGACTCCCCTCTGGAAGCGCTTTCACTGCAAGCTGCAGATTCCCTCCTAACAGCAAGCTTTAGGATAGGGTACTGAATTGTAACTTACTTTCGCCTAATAATGCGATTTTGGAAAAGAGACTATAACTTGCAGGGAAGCTGCTGCCACAAAATATTTGCCCTCATTAGACTCCCCTCTGGAAGCGCTTTCACTGCAAGCTGCAGATTCCCTCCTAACAGCAAGCTTTAGGATAGGGTACTGAATTGTAACTTACTTTCGCCTAATAATGCGATTTTGGCAAAGAGAGTATCTCCCGCAGGGAAGCTGCTACCATCAAATGTTTGCCCTCATTAGACTCCCCTCTGGAAGCGCTTTCACTGCAAGCTGCAGATTCCCTCCTAACAGCAAGCTTTAGGATAGGGTACTGAATTGTAACTTAACTGCGGCTAATAAGGCGCTTTTGGCAAAGAGAGTATCTCCCGCAGGGAAGCTGCTACCATCAAATGTTTGCCCTCCTTAGACTCCCCTCTGGAAGCGCTTTCACTGCAAGCTGCAGATTCCCTCCTAACAGCAAGCTTTAGGATAGGGTACTGAATTGTAACTTACTTTCGCCTAATAATGCGATTTTGGCAAAGAGAGTATCACCCGCAGGGAAGCTGCTAACATCAAATGATTGCCCTCATTAGACTCCCCTCTGGAAGCGCTTTCACTGCAAGCTGCAGATTCCCTCCTAACAGCAAGCTTTAGGATAGGGTACTGAATTGTAACTTACTTTCGCCTAATAATGCGATTTTGGCAAAGAGAGTATCTCCCGCAGGGAAGCTGCTACCATCAAATGTTTGCCCTCATTAGACTACCCTGTGGAAGCGCTTTCACTGCAAGCTGCAGATTCCCTCCTAACAGCAAGCTTTAGGATAGGGTACTGAATTGTAACTTACATTCGCCTAATAAAGCAATTTTGGCAAAGAGAATATCTCCCGCAGGGAAGCTGCTACCATCAAATCTTTGCCCTCATTAGACTCCCCTGTGGAAGCGCTTTCACTGCAAGCTGCAGATTCCCTCCTAACAGCAAGCTGTAGGACAGTGTACTGAATTGTATCTTAACTGCGGCTAAAAAGGCGATTTTGGCAAAGAGAATATCTCCCGCAGGGAAGCTGCTACCATCAAATATTTGCCCTCATTAGACTCCCCTCTGGAAGCGCTTTCACTGCAAGCTGCAGATTCCCTCCTAACAGCAAGCTTTAGGATAGGGTACTGAATTGTAACTTACTTTCGCCTAATAATGCGATTTTGGAAAAGAGACTATCTCCCGCAGGGAAGCTGCTACCATCAAATGTTTGCCCTCATTAGACTCCCCTCTGGAAGCGCTTTCACTGCAAGCTGCAGATTCCCTCCTAACAGCAAGCTTTAGGATAGGGTACTGAATTGTAACTTACTTTCGCCTAATAATGCGATTTTGGCAAAGAGACTATCTCCCGCAGGGAAGCTGCTACCATCAAATTTTTGCCCTCATTAGACTCCCCTCTGGAAGCGCTTTCACTGCAAGCTTCAGATTCCCTCCTAACAGCAAGCTTTAGGATAGGGTACTGAATTGTAACTTAACTGCGGCTAATAAGGCGATTATGGCAAAGAGAATATCTCCCGCAGGGAAGCTGCTACCATCAAATTTTTGCCCTCATTAGACTCCCCTCTGGAAGCGCTTTCACTGCAAGCTGCAGATTCCCTCCTAACAGCAAGCTTTAGGATAGGGTACTGAATTGTAACTTACTTTCGCCTAATAAGGCGATTATGGCAAAGAGAGTATCTCCCGCAGGGAAGCTGCTACCATCAAATGTTTGCCCTCGTTAGACTCCCCTCTGGAAGCGCTTTCACTGCAAGCTGCAGATTCCCTCCTAAGAGCAAGCTTTAGGATAGGATACTGAATTGTAACTCACTTTCGCCTAATAATGCGATTTTGGCAAAGAGAGTATCTCCCGCAGGGAAGCTGCTACCATCAAATGTTTGCCCTCATTAGACTCCCCTCTGGAAGCGCTTTCACTGCAAGCTGCAGATTCCCTCCTAACAGCAAGCTTTAGGATAGGGTACTGAATTGTAACTTACTTTCGTCTAATAAAGCGATTTTGGCAAAGAGAATATCTCCCGCAGGGAAGCTGCTACCATCAAATGTTTGCCCTCATTAGACTCCCCTCTGGAAGCGCTTTCACTGCAAGCTGCAGATTCCCTCCTAACAGCAAGCTTTAGGATAGGGTACTGAATTGTAACTTACTTTCGCCTAATAATGCGATTTTGGCAAAGAGAGTATCTCCCGCAGGGAAGCTGCTACCATCAAATGTTTGCCCTCGTTAGACTCCCCTCTGGAAGCGCTTTCACTGCAAGCTGTAGATTCCCTCCTAACAGCAAGCTTTAGGATAGGGTACTGAATTGTAACTTACTTTCACCTAATAATGCGATTTTGGAAAAGAGAGTATCTCCCGCAGGGAAGCTGCTACCATCAAATGTTTGCCCTCATTAGACTCCCCTCTGGAAGCGCTTTCACTGCAAGCTGCAGATTCCCCCCCTAACAGCAAGCTTTAGGATAGGGTACTGAATTGTAACTTACTTTCGCCTAACAATGCGATTTTGGCAAAGAGACTATCTCCCGCAGGGAAGCTGCTACCATCAAATGTTTGCCCTCATTAGACTCCCCTCTGGAAGCGCTTTCACTGCAAGCTGCAGATTCCCTCCTAACAGCAAGCTTTAGGATAGGGTACTGAATTGTAACTTACTTTCGCCTAATAATGCGATTTTGGCAAAGAGAGTATCTCCCGCAGGGAAGCTGCTACCATCAAATGTTTGCCCTCATTAGACTCCCCTCTGGAAGCGCTTTCACTGCAAGCTGCAGATTCCCTCCTAACAGCAAGCTTTAGGATAGGGTACTGAATTGTAACTTACTTTCGCCTAATAATGCGATTTTGGAAAAGAGAGTATCTCCCGCAGGGAAGCTGCTACCATCAAATATTTGCCCTCATTAGACTCTCCTCTGGAAGCGCTTTCACTGCAAGCTGCAGATTCCCTCCTAACAGCAAGCTTTAGGATAGGGTACTGAATTGTAACTTACTTTCGCCTAATAATGCGATTTTGGCAAAGAGACTATCTCCCGCAGGGAAGCTGCTACCATCAAATGTTTGCCCTCATTAGACTCCCCTCTGGAAGCGCTTTCACTGCAAGCAGCATATTCCCTCCTAACAGCAAGCTTTAGGATAGGGTACTGAATTGTAACTTACTTTCGCCTAATAATGCGATTTTGGCAAAGAGACTATCTCCCGCAGGGAAGCTGCTACCATCAAATGTTTGCCCTCGTTAGACTCCCCTCTGGAAGCGCTTTCACTGCAAGCTGCAGATTCCCTCCTAACAGCAAGCTTTAGGATAGGGTACTGAATTGTAACTTACTTTCGCCTAATAATGCGATTTTGGCAAAGAGAGTATCTCCCGCAGGTAAGCTGCTACCATCAAATGTTTGCCCTCGTTAGACTCCCCTCTGGAAGCGCTTTCACTGCAAGCTGCAGATTCCCTCCTAACAGCAAGCTTTAGGATAGGGTACTGAATTGTAACTCACTTTCGCCTAATAATGCGATTTTGGCAAAGAGAGTATCTCCCGCAGGGAAGCTGCTACCATCAAATGTTTGCCCTCATTAGACTCCCCTCTGGAAGCGCTTTCACTGCAAGCTGCAGATTCCCTCCTAACAGCAAGCTTTAGGATAGGGTACTGAATTGTAACTTACTTTCGTCTAATAAACGATTTTGGCAAAGAGAATATCTCCCGCAGGGAAGCTGCTACCATCAAATATTTGCCCTCATTAGACTCTCCTCTGGAAGCGCTTTCACTGCAAGCTGCAGATTCCCTCCTAACAGCAAGCTTTAGGATAGGGTACTGAATTGTAACTTACTTTCGCCTAATAATGCGATTTTGGCAAAGAGACTATCTCCCGCAGGGAAGCTGCTACCATCAAATTTTTGCCCTCATTAGACTCCCCTCTGGAAGCGCTTTCACTGCAAGCTGCAGATTCCCTCCTAACAGCAAGCTTTAGGATAGGGTACTGAATTGTAACTTAACTGCGGCTAATAAGGCGATTATGGCAAAGAGAATATCTCCCGCAGGGAAGCTGCTACCATCAAATATTTGCCCTCATTAGACTCCCCTCTGGAAGCGCTTTCACTGCAAGCTGCAGATTCCCTCCTAACAGCAAGCTTTAGGATAGGGTACTGAATTGTAACTTACTTTCGCCTAATAATGCGATTTTGGCAAAGAGAGTATCTCCCGCAGGGAAGCTGCTACCATCAAATGTTTGCCCTCGTTAGACTCCCCTCTGGAAGCGCTTTCAGTGCAAGCTGCAGATTCCCTCCTAACAGCAAGCTTTCGGATAGGGTACTGAATTGTAACTTACTTTCGCCTAATAATGCGATTTTGGCAAAGAGAGTATCTCCCGCAGGGAAGCTGCTACCATCAAATGTTTGCCCTCATTAGACTCCCCTCTGGAAGCGCTTTCACTGCAAGCTGCAGATTCCCTCCTAACAGCAAGCTTTAGGATAGGGTACTGAATTGTAACTTACTTTCGCCTAATAATGCGATTTTGGCAAAGAGAGTATCTCCCGCAGGGAAGCTGCTACCATCAAATGTTTGCCCTCGTTAGACTCCCCTCTGGAAGCGCTTTCACTGCAAGCTGCAGATTCCCTCCTAACAGCAAGCTTTAGGATAGGGTACTGAATTGTAACTTACTTTCACCTAATAATGCGATTTTGGAAAAGAGAGTATCTCCCACAGGGAAGCTGCTACCATCAAATGTTTGCCCTCATTAGACTACCCTGTGGAAGCGCTTTCACTGCAAGCTGCAGATTCCCTCCTAACAGCAAGCTTTAGGATAGGGTACTGAATTGTAACTTACTTTCGTCTAATAAAGCGATTTTGGCAAAGAGAATATCTCCCGCAGGGAAGCTGCTACCATCAAATGTTTGCCCTCATTAGACTCCCCTCTGGAAGCGCTTTCACTGCAAGCTGCAGATTCCCTCCTAACAGCAAGCTTTAGGATAGGGTACTGAATTGTAACTTACTTTCGCCTAATAATGCGATTTTGGCAAAGAGACTATCTCCCGCAGGGAAGCTGCTACCATCAAATTTTTGCCCTCATTAGACTCCCCTCTGGAAGCGCTTTCACTGCAAGCTGCAGATTCCCTCCTAACAGCAAGCTTTAGGATAGGGTACTGAATTGTAACTTAACTGCGGCTAATAAGGCGATTATGGCAAAGAGAATATCTCCCGCAGGGAAGCTGCTACCATCAAATATTTGCCCTCATTAGACTCCCCTCTGGAAGCGCTTTCACTGCAAGCTGCAGATTCCCTCCTAACAGCAAGCTTTAGGATAGGGTACTGAATTGTATCTTAACTGCGGCTAATAAGGCGATTTTGGCAAAGAGAGTATCTCCCGCAGGGAAGCTGCTACCATCAAATGTTTGCCCTCATTAGACTCCCCTCTGGAAGCGCTTTCACTGCAAGCTGCAGATTCCTTCCTAACAGCAAGCTTTCGGATAGGGTACTGAATTGTAACTTACTTTCGCCTAATAATGCGATTTTTGCAAAGAGACTATAACTCGCAGGGAAGCTGCTGCCACCAAATGTTTTCCCTCATTAGACTCCCCTCTGGAAGCGCTTTCACTGCAAGCTGCAGATTCCTTCCTCACAGCAAGCTTTAGGATAGGGTACTGAATTGTAACTTACTTTCGCCTAATAATGCGATTTTGGCAAAGAGACTGTCTCTCGCAGGGAAGCTGTTACCATCAAACGTTTGCCCTCATTAGACTCCCCTCTGGAAGCGTTTTCACTGCAAGCTGCAGATTCCCTCCTAACAGCAAGCTTTAGGATAGGGTACTGAATTGTAACTTAACTGCGGCTCATAAGGCGATTTTGGCAAAGAGAGTATCTCCCGCAGGGAAGCTGCTACCATCAAATGTTTGCCCTCATTAGACTCCCCTCTGGAAGCGCTTTCACTGCAAGCTGCAGATTCCTTCCTAACAGCAAGCTTTCGGATAGGGTACTGAATTGTAACTTACTTTCGCCTAATAATGCGATTTTGGCAAAGAGAGTATCTCCCGCAGGGAAGCTGCTACCATCAAATGTTTGCCCTCGTTAGACTCCCCTCTGGAAGTGCTTTCACTGCAAGCTGCAGATTCCCTCCTAACAGCAAGCTTTAGGATAGGGCACTGAATTGTAACTTAACTGCGGCTCATAATGCGATTATAGCAAAGAGAGTATCTCCCGCAGGGAAGCTGCTACCATCAAATGTTTGCCCTCATTAGACTCCCCTCTGGAAGCGCTTTCACTGCAAGCTGCAGATTCCCTCCTAACAGCAAGCTTTAGGATAGGGTACTGAATTGTAACTTAATTGCAGCTAATAAGGCGATTTTGGCAAAGAGAATATCTCCCGCAGGGAAGCTGCTACCATCAAATGTTTGCCCTCATTAGACTCCCCTCTGGAAGCGCTTTCACTGCAAGCTGCAGATTCCCTCCTAACAGCAAGCTTTAGGATAGGGTACTGAATTGTAACTTAACTGCGGCTAATAAGGCGATTATGGCAAAGAGAATATCTCCCGCAGGGAAGCTGCTACCATCAAATATTTGCCCTCATTAGACTCCCCTCTGGAAGCGCTTTCACTGCAAGCTGCAGATTCCCTCCTAACAGCAAGCTTTAGGATAGGGTACTGAATTGTATCTTAACTGCGGCTAATAAGGCGATTTTGGCAAAGAGACTATCTCCCGCAGGGAAGCTGCTACCATCAAATATTTGCCCTCATTAGACTCCCCTCTGGAAGCGCTTTCACTGCAAGCTGCAGATTCCCTCCTAACAGCAAGCTTTAGGATAGGGTACTGAATTGTATCTTAACTGCGGCTAATAAGGCGATTTTGGCAAAGAGACTATCTCCCGCAGGGAAGCTGCTACCATCAAATGTTTGCCCTCATTAGACTCCCCTCTGGAAGCGCTTTCACTGCAAGCTGCAGATTCCTTCCTAACAGCAAGCTTTAGGATAGGGTACTGAATTGTAACTTACTTTCGCCTAATAATGCGATTTTGGCAAAGAGAGTATCTCCCGCAGGGAACCTGCTACCATCAAATGTTTGCCCTCGTTAGACTCCCCTCTGGAAGCGCTTTCACTGCAAGCTGCAGATTCCCTCCTAACAGCAAGCTTTAGGATAGGGTACTGAATTGTAACTTACTTTCGCCTAATAATGCGATTTTGGCAAAGAGACTGTCTCCCGCAGGGAAGCTGTTACCATCAAACGTTTGCCCTCCTTAGACTCCCCTCTGGAAGCGTTTTCACTGCAAGCTGCAGATTCCCTCCTAACAGCAAGCTTTAGGATAGTGTGCTGAATTGTAACTTAACTGCGGCTCATAAGGCGATTTTGGCAAAGAGAGTATCTCCCGCAGGGAAGCTGCTACCATCAAATGTTTGCCCTCATTAGACTCCCCTCTGGAAGCGCTTTCACTGCAAGCTGCAGATTCCTTCCTAACAGCAAGCTTTCGGTAGGGTACTGAATTGTAACTTACTTTCGCCTAATAATGCGATTTTGGCAAAGAGACTATAACTCGCAGGGAAGCTGCTGCCACCAAATGTTTTCCCTCATTAGACTCCCCTCTGGAAGCGCTTTCACTGCAAGCTGCAGATTCCTTCCTCACAGCAAGCTTTAGGATAGAGTACTGAATTGTAACTTACTTTCGCCTAATAATGCGGTTATGGCAAAGAGAGTATCTCCCGCAGGGAAGCTGCTACCATCAAATGTTTGCCCTCGTTAGACTCCCCTCTGGAAGTGCTTTCACTGCAAGCTGCAGATTCCCTCCTAACAGCAAGCTTTAGCATAGGGTACTGAATTGTAACTTACTTTCGCCTAATAATGCGATTATAGCAAAGAGAGTATCTCCCGCAGGGAAGCTGCTACCATCGAATGTTTGCCCTCATTAGACTCCCCTCTGGAAGCGCTTTCACTGCAAGCTGCAGATTCCCTCCTAACAGCAAGCTTTAGGATAGGGTACTGAATTGTATCTTACTTTCGCCTAGTAATGCGATTTTGCCAAAGAGAGTATCTCCCGCAGGGAAGCTGCTACCATCAAATGTTTGCCCTCATTAGACTCCCCTCTGGAAGCGCTTTCACTGCAAGCTGCAGATTCCCTCCTAACAGCAAGCTTTAGGATAGGGTACTGAATTGTAACTTAATTGCAGCTAATAAGGCGATTTTGGCAAAGAGAATATCTCCCGCAGGGAAGCTGCTACCATCAAATGTTTGCCCTCATTAGACTCCCCTCTGGAAGCGCTTTCACTGCAAGCTGCAGATTCCCTCCTAACAGCAAGCTTTAGGATAGGGTACTGAATTGTATCTTACTTTCGCCTAATAATGCGATTTTGGCAAAGAGACTATCTCCCGCAGGGAAGCTGTTACCATCAAACGTTTGCCCTCATTAGACTCCCCTCTGGAAGCGCTTTCACTGCAAGCTGCAGATTCCCTCCTAACAGCAAGCTTTAGGATAGGGTACTGAATTGTATCTTTCTGTCGCCTAATAAAGCGATTTTTGCAAAGAGACTGTCTCCCGCAGGGAAGCTGTTACCATCAAACGTTTGCCCTCATTAGACTCCCCTCTGGAAGCGTTTTCACTGCAAGCTGCAGATTCCCTCCTAACAGCAAGCTTTAGGATAGGGTACTGAATTGTAACTTAACTGCGGCTCAAAAGGCGATTTTGGCAAAGAGAGTATATCCCGCAGGGAAGCTGCTACCATCAAATGTTTGCCCTCATTAGACTCCCCTCTGGAAGCGCTTTCACTGCAAGCTGCAGATTCCTTCCTAACAGCAAGCTTTAGGATAGGGTACTGAATTGTAACTTACTTTTGCGTAATAATACGATTTTGGCAAAGAGACTATAACTCGCAGGAAGCTGCTGCCACCAAATGTTTGCCCTCGTTAGACTCCCCTCTGGAAGCGCTTTCACTGCAAGCTGCAGATTCCCTCCTAACAGCAAGCTTTAGGATAGGGTACTGAATTGTATCTTACTTTCGCCTAATAATGCGATTATGGCAAAGAGAATATCTCCCGCAGGGAAGCTGCTACCATCAAATGTTTGCCCTCATTAGACTCCCCTCTGGAAGCGCTTTCACTGCAAGCTGTAGATTCCCTCCTAACAGCAAGCTTTAGGATAGGGTACTGAATTGTATCTTACTTTCGCCTAGTAATGCGATTTTGCCAAGGAGAGTATCTCCCGCAGGGAAGCTGCTACCATCAAATGTTTGCCCTCATTAGACTCCCCTCTGGAAGCGCTTTCACTGCAAGCTGCAGATTCCCTCCTAACAGCAAGCTTTAGGATAGGGTACTGAATTGTAACTTAATTGCAGCTAATAAGGCGATTTTGGCAAAGAGAATATCTCCCGCAGGGAAGCTGCTACCATCAAATCTTTGCCCTCATTAGACTCCCCTCTGGAAGCGCTTTCACTGCAAGTTGTAGATTCCCTCCTAACAGCAAGCTTTAGGATAGGGTACTGAATTGTAACTTACTTTCGCCTAATAATGCGATTTTGGCAAAGAGACTATCTCCCGCAGGGAAGCTGTTACCATCAAACGTTTGCCCTCATTAGACTCCCCTCTACAAGCGCTTTCACTGCAAGCTGCAGATTCCCTCCTAACAGCAAGCTTTAGGACAGTGTAATGAATTGTAACTTAACTGTGGCTTATAAGGCGATTATGGCAAAGAGAGTATCTCCTGCAGGGAAGCTGCTACCATCAAATGTTTGCCCTCATTAGACTCCCCTCTGGAAGCGCTTTCACTGCAAGCTGCAGATTCCCTCCTAACAGCAAGCTTTAGGATAGGGTACTGAATTGTAACTTAACTGCGGCTAATAAGGCGATTTTCGCAAAGAGACTATCTCCCGCAGGGAAGCTGCTGCCACCAAATGTTTGCCCTCATTAGACTCCCCTCTGGAAGCGCTTTCACTGCAAGCTGCAGATGCCCTCCTAACAGCAAGCTTTAGGATAGGGTACTGAATTGTAACTTACTTTCGCCTAATAATGCGATTTTGGAAAAGAGACTATCTCCCGCAGGGAAGCTGCTACCATCAAGTGTTTGCCCTCATTAGACTCCCCTCTGGAAGCGCTTTCACTGCAAGCTGCAGATTCCCTCCTAACAGCAAGCTTTAGGATAGGGTACTGAATTGTATCTTACTTTCGCCTAATAATGCGATTTTGGCAAAGAGAATATCTCCCGCAGGGAAGCTGCTACCATCAAATGTTTGCCCTCATTAGACTCCCCTCTGGAAGCGCTTTCACTGCAAGCTGCAGATTCCCTCCTAACAGCAAGCTTTAGGATAGGGTACTGAATTGTAACTTAACTGCGGCTAATAACGCGATTGTGGCAAAGAGAATATCTCCCGCAGGGAAGCTGCTACCATAAAATGTTTGCCCTCATTAGACTCCCCTCTGGAAGCGCTTTCACTGCAAGCTGCAGATTCCCTCCTAACAGCAAGCTTTAGGATAGGGTACTGAATTGTAACTTACTTTCGCCTAATAATGCGATTATGGCAAAGAGAGTATCTCCCGCAGGGAAGCTGCTACCATAAAATGTTTGCCCTCATTACACTCCCCTCTGGAAGCGCTTTCACTGCAAGCTGCAGATTCCCTCCTAACAGCAAGCTTTAGGATAGGGTACTGAATTGTAACTTACTTTCGCCTAATAATGCCATTTTGGAAAAGAGACTATCTCCCGCAGGGAAGCTGCTACCATCAAATGTTTGCCCTCATTAGACTCCCCTCTGGAAGCGCTTTCACTGCAAGCTGCAGATTCCCTCCTAACAGCAAGCTTTAGGATAGTGTACTGAATTGTATCTTACTTTCGCCTAGTAATGCGATTTTGGCAAAGAGAGTATCTCCCACAGGGAAGCTGCTACCATCAAATCTTTGCCCTCATTAGACTCCCCTCTGGAAGCGCTTTCACTGCAAGCTGCAGATTCCCACCTAACAGCAAGCTTTAGGATAGGGTACTGAATTGTAACTTACTTTCGCCTAATAAGGCGATTTTGGCAAAGAGAATATCTCCCGCCGGGAAGCTGCTACCATCAAATTTTTGCCCTCATTAGACTCCCCTCTGGAAGCGCTTTCACTGCAAGCTGCAGATTCCTTCCTAACAGCAAGCTTTAGGATAGGGTACTGAATTGTAACTTACTTTCGCCTAATAATGTGATTTTGGCAAAGAGAGTATCTCCCGCAGGGAAGCTGCTACCATCAAATGTTTGCCCTCGTTAGACTCCCCTCTGGAAGCGCTTTCACTGCAAGCTGCAGATTCCCTCCTAACAGCAAGCTTTAGGATAGGGTACTGAATTGTATCTTACTTTCGCCTAATAATGCGATTTTGGCAAAGAGAGTATCTCCCGCAGGGAAGCTGCTACCATCAAATGTTTGCCCTCATTAGACTCCCCTCTGGAAGCGCTTTCACTGCAAGCTGCAGATTCCCTCCTAACAGCAAGCTTTAGGATAGGGTACTGAATTGTATCTTACTGTCGCCTAATAATGCGATTTTGGCAAAGAGACTGTCTCCCGCAGGGAAGCTGTTACCATCAAACGTTTGCCCTCATTAGACTCCCCTCTGGAAGCGCTTTCACTGCAAGCTGCAGATTCCCTCCTAACAGCAAGCTTTAGGATAGGGTCCTGAATTGTAACTTACTTTCGCCTAATAATGCGATTTTGGCAAAGAGAGTATCTCCCGCAGGGAAGCTGTTACCATCAAATGTTTGCCCTCATTAGACTCCCCTCTGGAAGCGCTTTCACTGCAAGCTGCAGATTCCCTCCTAACAGCAAGCTTTAGGATAGGGTACTGAATTGTAACTTAACTGCGGCTAATAAGGCGATTTTGGCAAAGAGAATATCTCCCGCAGGGAAGCTGTTACCATCAAATGTTTGCCCTCATTAGACTCCCTTCTGGAAGCGCTTTCACTGCAAGCTGCAGATTCCCTCCTAACAGCAAGCTTTAGGATAGGGTACTGAATTGTAACTTACTTTCGCCTAATAATGCGATTTTGGCAAAGAGAGTATCTCCCGCAGGGAAGCTGCTACCATCAAATGTTTGCCCTCGTTAGACTCCCCTCTGGAAGCGCTTTCTCTGCAAGCTGCAGATTCCCTCCTAACAGCAAGCTTTAGGATAAGGTACTGAATTGTAACTTACTTTCGCCTAATAATGCGATTTTGGCAAAGAGAGTATCTCCCGCAGGGAAGCTGTTACCATCAAATGTTTGCCCTCGTTAGACTACCCTCTGGAAGCGCATTCACTTCAAGCTGCAGATTCCCTCCTAACAGCAAGCTTTAGGATAGGGTACTGAATTGTAACTTACTTTCGCCTAATAATGCGATTTTGGAAAAGAGACTATCTCCCGCAGGGAAGCTGCTACCATCAAATGTTTGCCCTCATTAGACTACCCTGTGGAAGCGCTTTCACTGCAAGCTGCAGATTCCCTCCTAACAGCAAGCTTTAGGATAGGGTACTGAATTGTAACTTAACTGCGGCTAATAAGGCGATTATGGCAAAGAGAATATCTCCCGCAGGGAAGCTGCTACCATCAAATATTTGCCCTCATTAGACTCCCCTCTGGAAGCGCTTTCACTGCAAGCTGCAGATTCCCTCCTAACAGCAAGCTTTAGGATAGGGTACTGAATTGTATCTTAACTGCGGCTAATAAGGCGATTTTGGCAAAGAGAGTATCTCCCGCAGGGAAGCTGCTACCATCAAATGTTTGCCCTCATTAGACTCCCCTCTGGAAGCGCTTTCACTGCAAGCTGCAGATTCCTTCCTAACAGCAAGCTTTCGGATAGGGTACTGAATTGTAACTTACTTTCGCCTAATAATGCGATTTTTGCAAAGAGACTATAACTCGCAGGGAAGCTGCTGCCACCAAATGTTTTCCCTCATTAGACTCCCCTCTGGAAGCGCTTTCACTGCAAGCTGCAGATTCCTTCCTCACAGCAAGCTTTAGGATAGGGTACTGAATTGTAACTTACTTTCGCCTAATAATGCGATTTTGGCAAAGAGACTGTCTCTCGCAGGGAAGCTGTTACCATCAAACGTTTGCCCTCATTAGACTCCCCTCTGGAAGCGTTTTCACTGCAAGCTGCAGATTCCCTCCTAACAGCAAGCTTTAGGATAGGGTACTGAATTGTAACTTAACTGCGGCTCATAAGGCGATTTTGGCAAAGAGAGTATCTCCCGCAGGGAAGCTGCTACCATCAAATGTTTGCCCTCATTAGACTCCCCTCTGGAAGCGCTTTCACTGCAAGCTGCAGATTCCTTCCTAACAGCAAGCTTTCGGATAGGGTACTGAATTGTAACTTACTTTCGCCTAATAATGCGATTTTGGCAAAGAGACTATAACTCGCAGGGAAGCTGCTGCCACCAAATGTTTGCCCTCATTAGACTCCCCTCTGGAAGGGCTTTCACTGCAAGCTGCAGATTCCTTCCTAACAGCAAGCTTTAGGATAGGGTACTGAATTGTAACTTACTTTCGCCTAATAATGCGATTTTGGCAAAGAGAGTATCTCCCGCAGGGAAGCTGCTACCATCAAATGTTTGCCCTCGTTAGACTCCCCTCTGGAAGTGCTTTCACTGCAAGCTGCAGATTCCCTCCTAACAGCAAGCTTTAGGATAGGGCACTGAATTGTAACTTAACTGCGGCTCATAATGCGATTATAGCAAAGAGAGTATCTCCCGCAGGGAAGCTGCTACCATCAAATGTTTGCCCTCATTAGACTCCCCTCTGGAAGCGCTTTCACTGCAAGCTGCAGATTCCCTCCTAACAGCAAGCTTTAGGATAGGGTACTGAATTGTAACTTAATTGCAGCTAATAAGGCGATTTTGGCAAAGAGAATATCTCCCGCAGGGAAGCTGCTACCATCAAATATTTGCCCTCATTAGACTCCCCTCTGGAAGCGCTTTCACTGCAAGCTGCAGATTCCCTCCTAACAGCAAGCTTTAGGATAGGGTACTGAGTTGTATCTTAACTGCGGCTAATAAGGCGATTTTGGCAAAGAGACTATCTCCCGCAGGGAAGCTGCTACCATCAAATATTTGCCCTCATTAGACTCCCCTCTGGAAGCGCTTTCACTGCAAGCTGCAGATTCCCTCCTAACAGCAAGCTTTAGGATAGGGTACTGAATTGTATCTTAACTGCGGCTAATAAGGCGATTTTGGCAAAGAGACTATCTCCCGCAGGGAAGCTGCTACCATCAAATGTTTGCCCTCATTAGACTCCCCTCTGGAAGCGCTTTCACTGCAAGCTGCAGATTCCTTCCTAACAGCAAGCTTTAGGATAGGGTACTGAATTGTAACTTACTTTCGCATAATAATGCGATTTTGTAAAAGAGACTATCTCCCGCAGGGAAGCTGCTACCATCAAATATTTGCCCTCATTAGACTCCCCTCTGGAAGCGCTTTCACTGCAAGCTGCAGATTCCCTCCTAACAGCAAGCTTTAGGATAGGGTACTGAATTGTAACTTACTTTCGCCTAATAATGCGACTTTGGCAAAGAGAGTATCTCCCGCAGGGAAGCTGTTACCATCAAATGTTTGCCCTCGTTAGACTACCCTCTGGAAGTGCATTCACTGCAAGCTGCAGATTCCCTCCTAACAGCAAGCTTTAGGATAGGGTACTGAATTGTAATTTACTTTCGCCTAATAATGCGATTTTGGCAAAGAGAGTATCTCCCGCAGGGAAGCTGCTACCATCAAATGTTTGCCCTCATTAGACTCTCCTCTGGAAGCGCATTCACTGCAAGCTGCAGATTCCCTCCTAACAGCAAGCTTTAGGATAGGGTACTGAATTGTAACTTACTTTCGCCTAATAATGCGTTTTTGGCAAAGAGACTATCTCCCGCAGGGAAGCTGCTACCATCAAATGTTTGCCCTCATTAGACTCCCCTCTGGAAGCGCTTTCACTGCAAGCTGCAGATTCCCTCCTAACAGCAAGCTTTAGGATAGGGTACTGAATTGTAACTTACTTTCGCCTAATAATGCGATTTTGGCAAAGAGAATATCTCCCGCAGGGAAGCTGCTACCATCAAATGCTTGCCCTCCTTAGACTCCCCTCTGGAAGTGCTTTCACTGCAAGCTGCAGATTCCCTCCTAACAGCAAGCTTTAGGATAGGGTACTGAATTGTAACTTACTTTCGCCTAATAATGCGATTTTGGCAAAGAGAGTATCTCCCGCAGGGAAGCTGCTACCATCAAATGCTTCCCCTCATTAGACTCCCCTCTGGAAGCGCTTTCACTGCAAGCTTCAGATTCCCTCCTAACAGCAAGCTTTAGCATAGGGTACTGAATTGTTACTTACTTTCGCCTAATAATGCGATTTTGGCAAAGAGAGTATCTCCTGCAGGGAAGCTGCTACCATCAAATGTTTGCCCTCATTAGACTCCCCTCTGGAAGCGCTTTCACTGCAAGCTGCAGATTCCCTCCTAACAACACGCTTTAGGATAGGGTACTGAATTGTAACTTACTTTCGCATAATAATGCGATTTTGTAAAAGAGACTATCTCCCGCAGGGAAGCTGCTACCATCAAATCTTTGCCCTCATTAGACTCCCCTCTGGAAGCGCTTTCACTGCAAGCTGCAGATTCCCTCCTAACAGCAAGCTTTAGGATAGGGTACTGAATTGTAACTTAATTGCAGCTAATAAGGCGATTTTGGCAAAGAGAGTATCTCCCGCAGGGAAGCTGCTACCATCAAATGTTTGCCCTCGTTAGACTCCCCTCATGAAGCGCTTTCACTGCAAGCTGCAGATTCCCTCCTAACAGCAAGCTTTAGGATAGGGTACTGAATTGTAACTTACTTTCGCATAATAATGCGATTTTGGCAAAGAGAGTATCTCCTGCAGGGAAGCTGCTACCATCAAATGTTTGCCCTCCTTAGACTCCCCTCTGGAAGCGCTTTCACTGCAAGCTGCAGATTCCCTCCTAACAGCAAGCTTTAGGATAGGGTACTGAATTGTAACTTAACTGCGGCTAATAATGCGATTTTGGCAAAGAGAGTATCTCCCGCAGGGAAGCTGCTACCATCAAATGCTTCCCCTCATTAGACTCCCCTCTGGAAGCGCTTTCACTGCAAGCTTCAGATTCCCTCCTAACAGCAAGCTTTAGCATAGGGTACTGAATTGTAACTTACTTTCGCCTAATAATGCGACTTTGGCAAAGAGAGTATCTCCCGCAGGGAAGCTGTTACCATCAAATGTTTGCCCTCGTTAGACTACCCTCTGGAAGTGCATTCACTGCAAGCTGCAGATTCCCTCCTAACAGCAAGCTTTAGGATAGGGTACTGAATTGTAATTTACTTTCGCCTAATAATGCGATTTTGGCAAAGAGAGTATCTCCCGCAGGGAAGCTGCTACCATCAAATGTTTGCCCTCATTAGACTCTCCTCTGGAAGCGCATTCACTGCAAGCTGCAGATTCCCTCCTAACAGCAAGCTTTAGGATAGGGTACTGAATTGTAACTTACTTTCGCCTAATAATGCGTTTTTGGCAAAGAGACTATCTCCCGCAGGGAAGCTGCTACCATCAAATGCTTCCCCTCATTAGACTCCCCTCTGGAAGCGCTTTCACTGCAAGCTGCAGATTCCCTCCTAACAGCAAGCTTTAGGATAGGGTACTGAATTGTAACTTACTTTCGCCTGATAATACGATTTTGGCAAAGAGACTATCTCCCGCAGGGAAGCTGCTACCATCAAATGTTTGCCCTCATTAGACTCCCCTCTGGAAGCGCTTTCACTGCAAGCTGCAGATTCCCTCCTAACAGCAAGCTTTAGGATAAGGTACTGAATTGTAACTTACTTTCGCCTAATAATGCGATTTTGTCAAAGAGATTATCTCCCACAGGGAAGCTGCTACCATCAAATGTTTGCCCTCCTTAGACTCCCCTCTGGAAGCGCTTTCACTGCAAGCTGCAGATTCCCTCCTAACAGCAAGCTTTAGGATAGGGTACTGAATTGTAACTTAACTGCGGCTAATAAGGCGATTTTGGCAAAGAGAATATCTCCCGCAGGGAAGTTGTTACCATCAAATATTTGCCCTCATTAGACTCCCCTCTGGAAGCGCTTTCACTGCAAGCTGCAGATTCCCTCCTAACAGCAAGCTTTAGGATAGGGTACTGAATTGTAACTTACTTTCGCCTAATAATGCGATTTTGGCAAAGAGAGTATCTCCCGCAGGGAAGCTGCTACCATCAAATGTTTGCCCTCGTAGGACTCCCCTCTGGAAGCGCTTTCACTGCAAGCTGCAGATTCCCTCCTAACAGAAAGCTTTAGGATAGGGTACTGAATTGTAACTTACTTTCGCCTAATAATGCGATTTTGGCAAAGAGAGTATCTCCCGCAGAGAAACTGCTACCATCAAATGTTTGCCCTCCTTAGACTCCCCTCTGGAAGCGCTTTCACTGCAAGCTGAAGATTCCCTCCTAACAGCAAGCTTTAGGATAGGGTACTGAATTGTAACTTAACTGCGACTAATAAGGCGATTTTGGCAAAGAGAATATCTACCGCAGGGAAGCTGCTACCATCAAATATTTGCCCTCATTAGACTCCCCTCTGGAAGCGCTTTCACTGCAAGCTGCAGATTCCCTCCTAACAGCAAGCTTTAGGATAGGGTACTGAATTGTAACTTACTTTCGCCTAATAATGCGATTTTGGCAAAGAGAGTATCTCCCGCAGGGAAGCTGCTACCATCAAATGTTTGCCCTCATTAGACTCCCCTCTGGAAGCGCTTTCACTGCAAGCTGCAGATTCCCTCCTAACAGCAAGCTTTAGGACAGTGTACTGAATTGTATCTTAACTGCGGCTAATAAGGCGATTTTGGCAAAGAGAATATCTCCCGCAGGGAAGCTGCTACCATCAAATGTTTGCCCTCATTAGACTCCCCTCTGGAAGCGCTTTCACTGCAAGCTGCAGATTCCCTCCTAACAGCAAGCTTTAGGATAGGGTACTGAATTGTAAGTTACCTTCGCATAATAATGCGATTTTGGCAAAGAGAGTATCTCCCGCAGGGAAGCTGCTACCATCAAATGTTTGCCCTCATTAGACTCCCCTCTGGAAGCGCTTTCACTGCAAGCTGCAGATTCCCTCCTAACAGCAAGCTTTAGGATAGGGTACTGAATTGTAACTTACTTTCGCCTAATAATGCGATTTTGGCAAAGAGAGTATCTCCCGCAGGTAAGCTGCTACCATCAAATGTTTGCCCTCGTTAGACTCCCCTCTGGAAGCGCTTTCACTGCAAGCTGCAGATTCCCTCCTAACAGCAAGATTTAGGATAGGGTACTGAATTGTAACTTACTTTCGCCTAATAAGACGATTTTGGCAAAGAGAGTATATCCCGCAGGGAAGCTGCTACCATCAAATGTTTGCCCTCGTTAGACTCCCCTCTGGAAGCGCTTTCACTGCAAGCTGCAGATTCCCTCCTAACAGCAAGATTTAGGATAGGGTACTGAATTGTAACTTACTTTCGCCTAATAATGCGATTTTGGCAAAGAGAGTATCTCCTGCAGGGAAGCTGCTACCATCAAATGTTTGCCCTCATTAGACTCCCCTCTGGAAGCGCTTTCACTGCAAGCTGCAGATTCCCTCCTAACAGCAAGCTTTAGGATAGGGTACTGAATTGTAACTTACTTTCGCCTAATAATGCGATTTTGGCAAAGAGTATCCCGCAGGGAAGCTGCTACCATCAAATGTTTGCCCTCGTTAGACTCCCCTCTGGAAGCGCTTTCACTGCAAGCTGCAGATTCCCTCCTAACAGCAAGCTTTAGGATAGGGTACTGAATTGTAACTTACTTTCGCCTAATAATGCGATTTTGGCAAAGAGACTATCTCCCGCAGGGAAGCTGTTACCATCAAATGTTTGCCCTCGTTAGACTCCCCTCTGGAAGCGCTTTCACTGCAAGCTGCAGATTCCCTCCTAACAGCAAGCTTTAGGATAGGGTACTGAATTGTAACTTACTTTCGCCTAATAATGCGATTTTGGCAAAGAGAGTATCTCCCGCAGGGAAGCTGCTACCATCAAATGTTTGCCCTCATTAGACTCCCCTCTGGAAGCGCTTTCACTGCAAGCTGCAGATTCCCTCCTAACAGCAAGCTTTAGGATAGGGTACTGAATTGTAACTTACTTTCGCCTAATAATGCGATTTTGGCAAAGAGAGTATCTCCCGCAGGGAAGCTGCTACCATCAAATGTTTGCCCTCATTAGACTCCCCTCTGGAAGCGCTTTCACTGCAAGCTGCAGATTCCCTCCTAACAGCAAGCTTTAGGATAGGGTACTGAATTGTAACTTACTTTCGCCTAATAATGCGATTTTGGAAAAGAGACTATAACTTGCAGGGAAGCTGCTGCCACAAAATATTTGCCCTCATTAGACTCCCCTCTGGAAGCGCTTTCACTGCAAGCTGCAGATTCCCTCCTAACAGCAAGCTTTAGGATAGGGTACTGAATTGTAACTTACTTTCGCCTAATAATGCGATTTTGGCAAAGAGAGTATCTCCCGCAGGGAAGCTGCTACCATCAAATGTTTGCCCTCATTAGACTCCCCTCTGGAAGCGCTTTCACTGCAAGCTGCAGATTCCCTCCTAACAGCAAGCTTTAGGATAGGGTACTGAATTGTAACTTAACTGCGGCTAATAAGGCGCTTTTGGCAAAGAGAGTATCTCCCGCAGGGAAGCTGCTACCATCAAATGTTTGCCCTCCTTAGACTCCCCTCTGGAAGCGCTTTCACTGCAAGCTGCAGATTCCCTCCTAACAGCAAGCTTTAGGATAGGGTACTGAATTGTAACTTACTTTCGCCTAATAATGCGATTTTGGCAAAGAGAGTATCACCCGCAGGGAAGCTGCTAACATCAAATGATTGCCCTCATTAGACTCCCCTCTGGAAGCGCTTTCACTGCAAGCTGCAGATTCCCTCCTAACAGCAAGCTTTAGGATAGGGTACTGAATTGTAACTTACTTTCGCCTAATAATGCGATTTTGGCAAAGAGAGTATCTCCCGCAGGGAAGCTGCTACCATCAAATGTTTGCCCTCATTAGACTACCCTGTGGAAGCGCTTTCACTGCAAGCTGCAGATTCCCTCCTAACAGCAAGCTTTAGGATAGGGTACTGAATTGTAACTTACATTCGCCTAATAAAGCAATTTTGGCAAAGAGAATATCTCCCGCAGGGAAGCTGCTACCATCAAATCTTTGCCCTCATTAGACTCCCCTGTGGAAGCGCTTTCACTGCAAGCTGCAGATTCCCTCCTAACAGCAAGCTGTAGGACAGTGTACTGAATTGTATCTTAACTGCGGCTAAAAAGGCGATTTTGGCAAAGAGAATATCTCCCGCAGGGAAGCTGCTACCATCAAATATTTGCCCTCATTAGACTCCCCTCTGGAAGCGCTTTCACTGCAAGCTGCAGATTCCCTCCTAACAGCAAGCTTTAGGATAGGGTACTGAATTGTAACTTACTTTCGCCTAATAATGCGATTTTGGAAAAGAGACTATCTCCCGCAGGGAAGCTGCTACCATCAAATGTTTGCCCTCATTAGACTCCCCTCTGGAAGCGCTTTCACTGCAAGCTGCAGATTCCCTCCTAACAGCAAGCTTTAGGATAGGGTACTGAATTGTAACTTACTTTCGCCTAATAATGCGATTTTGGCAAAGAGACTATCTCCCGCAGGGAAGCTGCTACCATCAAATTTTTGCCCTCATTAGACTCCCCTCTGGAAGCGCTTTCACTGCAAGCTTCAGATTCCCTCCTAACAGCAAGCTTTAGGATAGGGTACTGAATTGTAACTTAACTGCGGCTAATAAGGCGATTATGGCAAAGAGAATATCTCCCGCAGGGAAGCTGCTACCATCAAATTTTTGCCCTCATTAGACTCCCCTCTGGAAGCGCTTTCACTGCAAGCTGCAGATTCCCTCCTAACAGCAAGCTTTAGGATAGGGTACTGAATTGTAACTTACTTTCGCCTAATAAGGCGATTATGGCAAAGAGAGTATCTCCCGCAGGGAAGCTGCTACCATCAAATGTTTGCCCTCGTTAGACTCCCCTCTGGAAGCGCTTTCACTGCAAGCTGCAGATTCCCTCCTAAGAGCAAGCTTTAGGATAGGATACTGAATTGTAACTCACTTTCGCCTAATAATGCGATTTTGGCAAAGAGAGTATCTCCCGCAGGGAAGCTGCTACCATCAAATGTTTGCCCTCATTAGACTCCCCTCTGGAAGCGCTTTCACTGCAAGCTGCAGATTCCCTCCTAACAGCAAGCTTTAGGATAGGGTACTGAATTGTAACTTACTTTCGTCTAATAAAGCGATTTTGGCAAAGAGAATATCTCCCGCAGGGAAGCTGCTACCATCAAATGTTTGCCCTCATTAGACTCCCCTCTGGAAGCGCTTTCACTGCAAGCTGCAGATTCCCTCCTAACAGCAAGCTTTAGGATAGGGTACTGAATTGTAACTTACTTTCGCCTAATAATGCGATTTTGGCAAAGAGAGTATCTCCCGCAGGGAAGCTGCTACCATCAAATGTTTGCCCTCGTTAGACTCCCCTCTGGAAGCGCTTTCACTGCAAGCTGTAGATTCCCTCCTAACAGCAAGCTTTAGGATAGGGTACTGAATTGTAACTTACTTTCACCTAATAATGCGATTTTGGAAAAGAGAGTATCTCCCGCAGGGAAGCTGCTACCATCAAATGTTTGCCCTCATTAGACTCCCCTCTGGAAGCGCTTTCACTGCAAGCTGCAGATTCCCCCCCTAACAGCAAGCTTTAGGATAGGGTACTGAATTGTAACTTACTTTCGCCTAACAATGCGATTTTGGCAAAGAGACTATCTCCCGCAGGGAAGCTGCTACCATCAAATGTTTGCCCTCATTAGACTCCCCTCTGGAAGCGCTTTCACTGCAAGCTGCAGATTCCCTCCTAACAGCAAGCTTTAGGATAGGGTACTGAATTGTAACTTACTTTCGCCTAATAATGCGATTTTGGCAAAGAGAGTATCTCCCGCAGGGAAGCTGCTACCATCAAATGTTTGCCCTCATTAGACTCCCCTCTGGAAGCGCTTTCACTGCAAGCTGCAGATTCCCTCCTAACAGCAAGCTTTAGGATAGGGTACTGAATTGTAACTTACTTTCGCCTAATAATGCGATTTTGGAAAAGAGAGTATCTCCCGCAGGGAAGCTGCTACCATCAAATATTTGCCCTCATTAGACTCTCCTCTGGAAGCGCTTTCACTGCAAGCTGCAGATTCCCTCCTAACAGCAAGCTTTAGGATAGGGTACTGAATTGTAACTTACTTTCGCCTAATAATGCGATTTTGGCAAAGAGACTATCTCCCGCAGGGAAGCTGCTACCATCAAATGTTTGCCCTCATTAGACTCCCCTCTGGAAGCGCTTTCACTGCAAGCAGCATATTCCCTCCTAACAGCAAGCTTTAGGATAGGGTACTGAATTGTAACTTACTTTCGCCTAATAATGCGATTTTGGCAAAGAGACTATCTCCCGCAGGGAAGCTGCTACCATCAAATGTTTGCCCTCGTTAGACTCCCCTCTGGAAGCGCTTTCACTGCAAGCTGCAGATTCCCTCCTAACAGCAAGCTTTAGGATAGGGTACTGAATTGTAACTTACTTTCGCCTAATAATGCGATTTTGGCAAAGAGAGTATCTCCCGCAGGTAAGCTGCTACCATCAAATGTTTGCCCTCGTTAGACTCCCCTCTGGAAGCGCTTTCACTGCAAGCTGCAGATTCCCTCCTAACAGCAAGCTTTAGGATAGGGTACTGAATTGTAACTCACTTTCGCCTAATAATGCGATTTTGGCAAAGAGAGTATCTCCCGCAGGGAAGCTGCTACCATCAAATGTTTGCCCTCATTAGACTCCCCTCTGGAAGCGCTTTCACTGCAAGCTGCAGATTCCCTCCTAACAGCAAGCTTTAGGATAGGGTACTGAATTGTAACTTACTTTCGTCTAATAAACGATTTTGGCAAAGAGAATATCTCCCGCAGGGAAGCTGCTACCATCAAATATTTGCCCTCATTAGACTCTCCTCTGGAAGCGCTTTCACTGCAAGCTGCAGATTCCCTCCTAACAGCAAGCTTTAGGATAGGGTACTGAATTGTAACTTACTTTCGCCTAATAATGCGATTTTGGCAAAGAGACTATCTCCCGCAGGGAAGCTGCTACCATCAAATTTTTGCCCTCATTAGACTCCCCTCTGGAAGCGCTTTCACTGCAAGCTGCAGATTCCCTCCTAACAGCAAGCTTTAGGATAGGGTACTGAATTGTAACTTAACTGCGGCTAATAAGGCGATTATGGCAAAGAGAATATCTCCCGCAGGGAAGCTGCTACCATCAAATATTTGCCCTCATTAGACTCCCCTCTGGAAGCGCTTTCACTGCAAGCTGCAGATTCCCTCCTAACAGCAAGCTTTAGGATAGGGTACTGAATTGTAACTTACTTTCGCCTAATAATGCGATTTTGGCAAAGAGAGTATCTCCCGCAGGGAAGCTGCTACCATCAAATGTTTGCCCTCGTTAGACTCCCCTCTGGAAGCGCTTTCAGTGCAAGCTGCAGATTCCCTCCTAACAGCAAGCTTTCGGATAGGGTACTGAATTGTAACTTACTTTCGCCTAATAATGCGATTTTGGCAAAGAGAGTATCTCCCGCAGGGAAGCTGCTACCATCAAATGTTTGCCCTCATTAGACTCCCCTCTGGAAGCGCTTTCACTGCAAGCTGCAGATTCCCTCCTAACAGCAAGCTTTAGGATAGGGTACTGAATTGTAACTTACTTTCGCCTAATAATGCGATTTTGGCAAAGAGAGTATCTCCCGCAGGGAAGCTGCTACCATCAAATGTTTGCCCTCGTTAGACTCCCCTCTGGAAGCGCTTTCACTGCAAGCTGCAGATTCCCTCCTAACAGCAAGCTTTAGGATAGGGTACTGAATTGTAACTTACTTTCACCTAATAATGCGATTTTGGAAAAGAGAGTATCTCCCACAGGGAAGCTGCTACCATCAAATGTTTGCCCTCATTAGACTACCCTGTGGAAGCGCTTTCACTGCAAGCTGCAGATTCCCTCCTAACAGCAAGCTTTAGGATAGGGTACTGAATTGTAACTTACTTTCGTCTAATAAAGCGATTTTGGCAAAGAGAATATCTCCCGCAGGGAAGCTGCTACCATCAAATGTTTGCCCTCATTAGACTCCCCTCTGGAAGCGCTTTCACTGCAAGCTGCAGATTCCCTCCTAACAGCAAGCTTTAGGATAGGGTACTGAATTGTAACTTACTTTCGCCTAATAATGCGATTTTGGCAAAGAGACTATCTCCCGCAGGGAAGCTGCTACCATCAAATTTTTGCCCTCATTAGACTCCCCTCTGGAAGCGCTTTCACTGCAAGCTGCAGATTCCCTCCTAACAGCAAGCTTTAGGATAGGGTACTGAATTGTAACTTAACTGCGGCTAATAAGGCGATTATGGCAAAGAGAATATCTCCCGCAGGGAAGCTGCTACCATCAAATATTTGCCCTCATTAGACTCCCCTCTGGAAGCGCTTTCACTGCAAGCTGCAGATTCCCTCCTAACAGCAAGCTTTAGGATAGGGTACTGAATTGTATCTTAACTGCGGCTAATAAGGCGATTTTGGCAAAGAGAGTATCTCCCGCAGGGAAGCTGCTACCATCAAATGTTTGCCCTCATTAGACTCCCCTCTGGAAGCGCTTTCACTGCAAGCTGCAGATTCCTTCCTAACAGCAAGCTTTCGGATAGGGTACTGAATTGTAACTTACTTTCGCCTAATAATGCGATTTTTGCAAAGAGACTATAACTCGCAGGGAAGCTGCTGCCACCAAATGTTTTCCCTCATTAGACTCCCCTCTGGAAGCGCTTTCACTGCAAGCTGCAGATTCCTTCCTCACAGCAAGCTTTAGGATAGGGTACTGAATTGTAACTTACTTTCGCCTAATAATGCGATTTTGGCAAAGAGACTGTCTCTCGCAGGGAAGCTGTTACCATCAAACGTTTGCCCTCATTAGACTCCCCTCTGGAAGCGTTTTCACTGCAAGCTGCAGATTCCCTCCTAACAGCAAGCTTTAGGATAGGGTACTGAATTGTAACTTAACTGCGGCTCATAAGGCGATTTTGGCAAAGAGAGTATCTCCCGCAGGGAAGCTGCTACCATCAAATGTTTGCCCTCATTAGACTCCCCTCTGGAAGCGCTTTCACTGCAAGCTGCAGATTCCTTCCTAACAGCAAGCTTTCGGATAGGGTACTGAATTGTAACTTACTTTCGCCTAATAATGCGATTTTGGCAAAGAGAGTATCTCCCGCAGGGAAGCTGCTACCATCAAATGTTTGCCCTCGTTAGACTCCCCTCTGGAAGTGCTTTCACTGCAAGCTGCAGATTCCCTCCTAACAGCAAGCTTTAGGATAGGGCACTGAATTGTAACTTAACTGCGGCTCATAATGCGATTATAGCAAAGAGAGTATCTCCCGCAGGGAAGCTGCTACCATCAAATGTTTGCCCTCATTAGACTCCCCTCTGGAAGCGCTTTCACTGCAAGCTGCAGATTCCCTCCTAACAGCAAGCTTTAGGATAGGGTACTGAATTGTAACTTAATTGCAGCTAATAAGGCGATTTTGGCAAAGAGAATATCTCCCGCAGGGAAGCTGCTACCATCAAATGTTTGCCCTCATTAGACTCCCCTCTGGAAGCGCTTTCACTGCAAGCTGCAGATTCCCTCCTAACAGCAAGCTTTAGGATAGGGTACTGAATTGTAACTTAACTGCGGCTAATAAGGCGATTATGGCAAAGAGAATATCTCCCGCAGGGAAGCTGCTACCATCAAATATTTGCCCTCATTAGACTCCCCTCTGGAAGCGCTTTCACTGCAAGCTGCAGATTCCCTCCTAACAGCAAGCTTTAGGATAGGGTACTGAATTGTATCTTAACTGCGGCTAATAAGGCGATTTTGGCAAAGAGACTATCTCCCGCAGGGAAGCTGCTACCATCAAATATTTGCCCTCATTAGACTCCCCTCTGGAAGCGCTTTCACTGCAAGCTGCAGATTCCCTCCTAACAGCAAGCTTTAGGATAGGGTACTGAATTGTATCTTAACTGCGGCTAATAAGGCGATTTTGGCAAAGAGACTATCTCCCGCAGGGAAGCTGCTACCATCAAATGTTTGCCCTCATTAGACTCCCCTCTGGAAGCGCTTTCACTGCAAGCTGCAGATTCCTTCCTAACAGCAAGCTTTCGGATAGGGTACTGAATTGTAACTTACTTTCGCCTAATAATGCGATTTTGGCAAAGAGACTATAACTCGCAGGGAAGCTGCTGCCACCAAATGTTTTCCCTCATTAGACTCCCCTCTGGAAGCGCTTTCACTGCAAGCTGCAGATTCCCTCCTAACAGCAAGCTTTAGGATAGGGTACTGAATTGTAACTTACTTTCGCCTAATAATGCGGTTATGGCAAAGAGAGTATCTCCCGCAGGGAAGCTGCTACCATCAAATGTTTGCCCTCGTTAGACTCCCCTCTGGAAGTGCTTTCACTGCAAGCTGCAGATTCCCTCCTAACAGCAAGCTTTAGCATAGGGTACTGAATTGTAACTTACTTTCGCCTAATAATGCGATTATAGCAAAGAGAGTATCTCCCGCAGGGAAGCTGCTACCATCGAATGTTTGCCCTCATTAGACTCCCCTCTGGAAGCGCTTTCACTGCAAGCTGCAGATTCCCTCCTAACAGCAAGCTTTAGGATAGGGTACTGAATTGTATCTTACTTTCGCCTAGTAATGCGATTTTGCCAAAGAGAGTATCTCCCGCAGGGAAGCTGCTACCATCAAATGTTTGCCCTCATTAGACTCCCCTCTGGAAGCGCTTTCACTGCAAGCTGCAGATTCCCTCCTAACAGCAAGCTTTAGGATAGGGTACTGAATTGTAACTTAATTGCAGCTAATAAGGCGATTTTGGCAAAGAGAATATCTCCCGCAGGGAAGCTGCTACCATCAAATGTTTGCCCTCATTAGACTCCCCTCTGGAAGCGCTTTCACTGCAAGCTGCAGATTCCCTCCTAACAGCAAGCTTTAGGATAGGGTACTGAATTGTATCTTACTTTCGCCTAATAATGCGATTTTGGCAAAGAGACTATCTCCCGCAGGGAAGCTGTTACCATCAAACGTTTGCCCTCATTAGACTCCCCTCTGGAAGCGCTTTCACTGCAAGCTGCAGATTCCCTCCTAACAGCAAGCTTTAGGATAGGGTACTGAATTGTATCTTTCTGTCGCCTAATAAAGCGATTTTTGCAAAGAGACTGTCTCCCGCAGGGAAGCTGTTACCATCAAACGTTTGCCCTCATTAGACTCCCCTCTGGAAGCGTTTTCACTGCAAGCTGCAGATTCCCTCCTAACAGCAAGCTTTAGGATAGGGTACTGAATTGTAACTTAACTGCGGCTCAAAAGGCGATTTTGGCAAAGAGAGTATATCCCGCAGGGAAGCTGCTACCATCAAATGTTTGCCCTCATTAGACTCCCCTCTGGAAGCGCTTTCACTGCAAGCTGCAGATTCCTTCCTAACAGCAAGCTTTAGGATAGGGTACTGAATTGTAACTTACTTTTGCGTAATAATACGATTTTGGCAAAGAGACTATAACTCGCAGGAAGCTGCTGCCACCAAATGTTTGCCCTCGTTAGACTCCCCTCTGGAAGCGCTTTCACTGCAAGCTGCAGATTCCCTCCTAACAGCAAGCTTTAGGATAGGGTACTGAATTGTATCTTACTTTCGCCTAATAATGCGATTATGGCAAAGAGAATATCTCCCGCAGGGAAGCTGCTACCATCAAATGTTTGCCCTCATTAGACTCCCCTCTGGAAGCGCTTTCACTGCAAGCTGTAGATTCCCTCCTAACAGCAAGCTTTAGGATAGGGTACTGAATTGTATCTTACTTTCGCCTAGTAATGCGATTTTGCCAAGGAGAGTATCTCCCGCAGGGAAGCTGCTACCATCAAATGTTTGCCCTCATTAGACTCCCCTCTGGAAGCGCTTTCACTGCAAGCTGCAGATTCCCTCCTAACAGCAAGCTTTAGGATAGGGTACTGAATTGTAACTTAATTGCAGCTAATAAGGCGATTTTGGCAAAGAGAATATCTCCCGCAGGGAAGCTGCTACCATCAAATCTTTGCCCTCATTAGACTCCCCTCTGGAAGCGCTTTCACTGCAAGTTGTAGATTCCCTCCTAACAGCAAGCTTTAGGATAGGGTACTGAATTGTAACTTACTTTCGCCTAATAATGCGATTTTGGCAAAGAGACTATCTCCCGCAGGGAAGCTGTTACCATCAAACGTTTGCCCTCATTAGACTCCCCTCTACAAGCGCTTTCACTGCAAGCTGCAGATTCCCTCCTAACAGCAAGCTTTAGGACAGTGTAATGAATTGTAACTTAACTGTGGCTTATAAGGCGATTATGGCAAAGAGAGTATCTCCTGCAGGGAAGCTGCTACCATCAAATGTTTGCCCTCATTAGACTCCCCTCTGGAAGCGCTTTCACTGCAAGCTGCAGATTCCCTCCTAACAGCAAGCTTTAGGATAGGGTACTGAATTGTAACTTAACTGCGGCTAATAAGGCGATTTTCGCAAAGAGACTATCTCCCGCAGGGAAGCTGCTGCCACCAAATGTTTGCCCTCATTAGACTCCCCTCTGGAAGCGCTTTCACTGCAAGCTGCAGATGCCCTCCTAACAGCAAGCTTTAGGATAGGGTACTGAATTGTAACTTACTTTCGCCTAATAATGCGATTTTGGAAAAGAGACTATCTCCCGCAGGGAAGCTGCTACCATCAAGTGTTTGCCCTCATTAGACTCCCCTCTGGAAGCGCTTTCACTGCAAGCTGCAGATTCCCTCCTAACAGCAAGCTTTAGGATAGGGTACTGAATTGTATCTTACTTTCGCCTAATAATGCGATTTTGGCAAAGAGAATATCTCCCGCAGGGAAGCTGCTACCATCAAATGTTTGCCCTCATTAGACTCCCCTCTGGAAGCGCTTTCACTGCAAGCTGCAGATTCCCTCCTAACAGCAAGCTTTAGGATAGGGTACTGAATTGTAACTTAACTGCGGCTAATAACGCGATTGTGGCAAAGAGAATATCTCCCGCAGGGAAGCTGCTACCATAAAATGTTTGCCCTCATTAGACTCCCCTCTGGAAGCGCTTTCACTGCAAGCTGCAGATTCCCTCCTAACAGCAAGCTTTAGGATAGGGTACTGAATTGTAACTTACTTTCGCCTAATAATGCGATTATGGCAAAGAGAGTATCTCCCGCAGGGAAGCTGCTACCATAAAATGTTTGCCCTCATTACACTCCCCTCTGGAAGCGCTTTCACTGCAAGCTGCAGATTCCCTCCTAACAGCAAGCTTTAGGATAGGGTACTGAATTGTAACTTACTTTCGCCTAATAATGCCATTTTGGAAAAGAGACTATCTCCCGCAGGGAAGCTGCTACCATCAAATGTTTGCCCTCATTAGACTCCCCTCTGGAAGCGCTTTCACTGCAAGCTGCAGATTCCCTCCTAACAGCAAGCTTTAGGATAGTGTACTGAATTGTATCTTACTTTCGCCTAGTAATGCGATTTTGGCAAAGAGAGTATCTCCCACAGGGAAGCTGCTACCATCAAATCTTTGCCCTCATTAGACTCCCCTCTGGAAGCGCTTTCACTGCAAGCTGCAGATTCCCACCTAACAGCAAGCTTTAGGATAGGGTACTGAATTGTAACTTACTTTCGCCTAATAAGGCGATTTTGGCAAAGAGAATATCTCCCGCCGGGAAGCTGCTACCATCAAATTTTTGCCCTCATTAGACTCCCCTCTGGAAGCGCTTTCACTGCAAGCTGCAGATTCCTTCCTAACAGCAAGCTTTAGGATAGGGTACTGAATTGTAACTTACTTTCGCCTAATAATGTGATTTTGGCAAAGAGAGTATCTCCCGCAGGGAAGCTGCTACCATCAAATGTTTGCCCTCGTTAGACTCCCCTCTGGAAGCGCTTTCACTGCAAGCTGCAGATTCCCTCCTAACAGCAAGCTTTAGGATAGGGTACTGAATTGTATCTTACTTTCGCCTAATAATGCGATTTTGGCAAAGAGAGTATCTCCCGCAGGGAAGCTGCTACCATCAAATGTTTGCCCTCATTAGACTCCCCTCTGGAAGCGCTTTCACTGCAAGCTGCAGATTCCCTCCTAACAGCAAGCTTTAGGATAGGGTACTGAATTGTATCTTACTGTCGCCTAATAATGCGATTTTGGCAAAGAGACTGTCTCCCGCAGGGAAGCTGTTACCATCAAACGTTTGCCCTCATTAGACTCCCCTCTGGAAGCGCTTTCACTGCAAGCTGCAGATTCCCTCCTAACAGCAAGCTTTAGGATAGGGTCCTGAATTGTAACTTACTTTCGCCTAATAATGCGATTTTGGCAAAGAGAGTATCTCCCGCAGGGAAGCTGTTACCATCAAATGTTTGCCCTCATTAGACTCCCCTCTGGAAGCGCTTTCACTGCAAGCTGCAGATTCCCTCCTAACAGCAAGCTTTAGGATAGGGTACTGAATTGTAACTTAACTGCGGCTAATAAGGCGATTTTGGCAAAGAGAATATCTCCCGCAGGGAAGCTGTTACCATCAAATGTTTGCCCTCATTAGACTCCCTTCTGGAAGCGCTTTCACTGCAAGCTGCAGATTCCCTCCTAACAGCAAGCTTTAGGATAGGGTACTGAATTGTAACTTACTTTCGCCTAATAATGCGATTTTGGCAAAGAGAGTATCTCCCGCAGGGAAGCTGCTACCATCAAATGTTTGCCCTCGTTAGACTCCCCTCTGGAAGCGCTTTCTCTGCAAGCTGCAGATTCCCTCCTAACAGCAAGCTTTAGGATAAGGTACTGAATTGTAACTTACTTTCGCCTAATAATGCGATTTTGGCAAAGAGAGTATCTCCCGCAGGGAAGCTGTTACCATCAAATGTTTGCCCTCGTTAGACTACCCTCTGGAAGCGCATTCACTTCAAGCTGCAGATTCCCTCCTAACAGCAAGCTTTAGGATAGGGTACTGAATTGTAACTTACTTTCGCCTAATAATGCGATTTTGGAAAAGAGACTATCTCCCGCAGGGAAGCTGCTACCATCAAATGTTTGCCCTCATTAGACTACCCTGTGGAAGCGCTTTCACTGCAAGCTGCAGATTCCCTCCTAACAGCAAGCTTTAGGATAGGGTACTGAATTGTAACTTAAGTGCGGCTAATAAGGCGATTTTGGCAAAGAGAATATCTCCCAAAGGGAAGCTGCTACCATCAAATGCTTGCCCTCATTAGACTCCCCTCTGGAAGCGCTTTCACTGCAAGCTGCAGATTCCCTCCTAACAGCAAGCTTTAGGATAGGGTACTGAATTGTAACTTACTTTCGCCTAATAATGTGATTTTGGCAAAGAGAGTATCTCCCGCAGGGAAGCTGCTACCATCAAATGTTTGCCCTCGTTAGACTCCCCTCTGGAAGCGCTTTCACTGCAAGCTGCAGATTCCCTCCTAACAGCAAGCTTTAGGATAGGGTACTGAATTGTATCTTACTTTCGCCTAATAATGCGATTTTGTCAAAGAGAGTATCTCCCGCAGGGAAGCTGCTACCATCAAATGTTTGCCCTCATTAGACTCCCCTCTGGAAGCGCTTTCACTGCAAGCTGCAGATTCCCTCCTAACAGCAAGCTTTAGGATAGGGTACTGAATTGTATCTTACTGTCGCCTAATAATGCGATTTTGGCAAAGAGACTGTCTCCCGCAGGGAAGCTGTTACCATCAAACGTTTGCCCTCATTAGACTCCCCTCTGGAAGCGCTTTCACTGCAAGCTGCAGATTCCCTCCTAACAGCAAGCTTTAGGATAGGGTCCTGAATTGTAACTTACTTTCGCCTAATAATGCGATTTTGGCAAAGAGAGTATCTCCCGCAGGGAAGCTGTTACCATCAAATGTTTGCCCTCATTAGACTCCCCTCTGGAAGCGCTTTCACTGCAAGCTGCAGATTCCTTCCTAACAGCAAGCTTTAGGATAGGGTACTGAATTGTAACTTAACTGCGGCTAATAAGGCGATTTTGGCAAAGAGAATATCTCCCGCAGGGAAGCTGTTACCATCAAATGTTTGCCCTCATTAGACTCCCTTCTGGAAGCGCTTTCACTGCAAGCTGCAGATTCCCTCCTAACAGCAAGCTTTAGGATAGGGTACTGAATTGTAACTTACTTTCGCCTAATAATGCGATTTTGGCAAAGAGAGTATCTCCCGCAGGGAAGCTGCTACCATCAAATGTTTGCCCTCGTTAGACTCCCCTCTGGAAGCGCTTTCTCTGCAAGCTGCAGATTCCCTCCTAACAGCAAGCTTTAGGATAAGGTACTGAATTGTAACTTACTTACGCATAATAATGCGATTTTGGCAAAGAGAGTATCTCCCGCAGGGAAGCTGTTACCATCAAATGTTTGCCCTCGTTAGACTACCCTCTGGAAGCGCATTCACTTCAAGCTGCAGATTCCCTCCTAACAGCAAGCTTTAGGATAGGGTACTGAATTGTAACTTACTTTCGCCTAATAATGCGATTTTGGAAAAGAGACTATCTCCCGCAGGGAAGCTGCTACCATCAAATGTTTGCCCTCATTAGACTACCCTGTGGAAGCGCTTTCACTGCAAGCTGCAGATTCCCTCCTAACAGCAAGCTTTAGGATAGGGTACTGAATTGTAACTTAAGTGCGGCTAATAAGGCGATTTTGGCAAAGAGAATATCTCCCAAAGGGAAGCTGCTACCATCAAATGCTTGCCCTCATTAGACTCCCCTCTGGAAGCGCTTTCACTGCAAGCTGCAGATTCCCTCCTAACAGCAAGCTTTAGGATAGGGTACTGAATTGTAACTTACTTTCGCCTAATAATGCGATTTTGGCAAAGAGAGTATCTCCCGCAGGGAAGCTGCTACCATCAAATGTTTGCCCTCATTAGACTCCCCTCTGGAAGCGCTTTCACTGCAAGCTGCAGATTCCCTCCTAACAGCAAGCTTTAGGATAGGGTACTGAATTGTAACTTACTTTCGCCTAATAATGCGATTTTGGCAAAGAGAGTATCTCCCGCAGGGAAGCTGCTACCATCAAATATTTGCCCTCATTAGACTCCCCTCTGGAAGCGCTTTCACTGCAAGCTGCAGATTCCCTCCTAACAGCAAGCTTTAGGATAGGGTACTGAATTGTAACTTACTTTCGCCTAATAATGCGATTTTGGCAAAGAGAGTATCTCCCGCAGGGAAGCTGCTACCATCAAATGTTTGCCCTCATTAGACTCCCCTCTGGAAGCGCTTTCACTGCAAGCTGCAGATTCCCTACTAACAGCAAGTTTTAGGATAGGGTACTGAATTGTAACTTAACTGCGGCTAATAATGCGATTTTGGCAAAGAGAGTATCTCCCGCAGGGAAGCTGCTACCATCAAATGTTTGCCCTCATTAGACTCCCCTCTGGAAGCGCTTTCACTGCAAGCTGCAGATTCCCTCCTAACAGCAAGCTTTAGGATAGGGTACTGAATTGTAACTTACTTTCGCCTAATAATGCGATTTTGGCAAAGAGAATATCTCCCGCAGTGAAGGTGCTACCATCAAATGTTTGCCCTCGTTAGACTCCCCTCTGGAAGCGCTTTCACTGCAAGCTGCAGATTCCCTCCTAACAGCAAGCTTTAGGATAGGGTACTGAATTGTAACCTAACTGAGGCTAATAAGGCGATTTTGGCAAAGAGAATATCTCCCGCAGGGAAGCTGCTACCATCAAATATTTGCCCTCGTTAGACTCCCCTCTGGAAGCGCTTTCACTGCAAGCTGCAGATTCCTTCCTAACAGCAAGCTTTAGGATAGGGTAGTGAATTGTAACTTACTTTCGCCTAATAATGCGATTTTAGCAAAGAGACTATCTCCCGCAGGGAAGCTGCTACCATCAAATGTTTGCCCTCATTGGACTCCCCTCTGGAAGCGCTTTCACTGCAAGCTGCAGATTCCCTCCTAACAGCAAGCTTTAGGATAGGGTACTGAATTGTAACTTACTTTCGCCTAATAATGCGATTTTGGCAAAGAGACTATCTCCCGCAGGGAAGCTGCTACCATCAAATGTTTGCCCTCGTTAGACTCCCCTCTGGAAGCGCTTTCACTGCAAGCTGCAGATTCCCTCCTAACAGCAAGCTTTAGGATAGGGTACTGAATTGTAACTTACTTTCGCCTAATAAAGCGATTATGGCAAAGAGAATATCTCCCGCAGGGAAGCTGCTACCATCAAATGTTTGCCCTCGTTAGACTCCCCTCTGGAAGCGCTTTCACTGCAAGCTGCAGATTCCCTCCTAACATCAAGCTTTAGGATAGGGTACTGAATTGTAACTTAACTGCGGCTAATAATGCGATTTTGGCAAAGAGAGTATCTCCCGCAGGGAAGCTGCTACCATCAAATGTTTGCCCTCGTTAGACTCCCCTCTGGAAGCGCTTTCACTGCAAGCTGCAGATTCCCTCCTAACAGCAAGCTTTAGTATAGGGTAGTGAATTGTAACTTACTTTCGCCTAATAATGCAATTTTTGCAAAGAGAATATCTCCCGCAGGGAAGCTGCTACCATCAAATGCTTGCCCTCATTAGACTCCCCTCTGGAAGCGCTTTCACTGCAAGCTGCAGATTCCCTCCTAACAGCAAGCTTTAGGGTAGGGTACTGAATTGTAACTTACTTTCGCCTAATAATGCGATTTTGGCAAAGAGAGTATCTCCCGCAGGGAAGCTGCTACCATCAAACGTTTTTCCTCATTAGACTCCCCTCTGGAAGCGCTTTCACTGCAAGCTGCAGATTCCCTCCTAACAGCAAGCTTTAGGATAGGGTACTGAATTGTAACTTACTTTCGCCTAATAATGCGATAATGGCAAAGAGACTATCTCCCGCAGGGAAGCTGCTACCATCAAATGTTTGCCCTCGTTAGACTCCCCTCTGGAAGCGCTTTCACTGCAAGCTGCAGATTCCCTCCTAACAGCAAGCTTTAGGATAGGGTACTGAATTGTAACTTACTTTCGCCTAATAATGCGATTTTGGCAAAGAGAGTATCTCCCGCAGGGAAGCTGCTACCATCAAATATTTGCCCTCATTAGACTCCCCTCTGGAAGCGCTTTCACTGCAAGATGCAGATTCCCTCCTAACAGCAAGCTTTAGGATAGGGTACTGAATTGTAACTTACTTTCGCCTAATAATGCCATTTTGGAAAAGAGACTATCTCCCGCAGGGAAGCTGCTACCATCAAATGTTTGCCCTCATTAGACTCCCCTCTGGAAGCGCTTTCACTGCAAGCTGCAGATTCCCTCCTAACAGCAAGCTTTAGGATAGGGTACTGAATTGTAACTTACTTTCGCCTAATAATGCGATTTTGGCAAAGAGAATATCTCCCGCAGGGAAGCTGCTACCATCAAATGTTTGCCCTCATTAGACTCCCCTCTGGAAGCGCTTTCACTGCAAGCTGCAGATTCCCTCCTAACAGCAAGCTTTAGGATAGGGTACTGAATTGTAACTTACTTTCGCCTAATAATGCGATTTTGGCAAAGAGACTATCTCCCGCAGGGAAGCTGCTACCATCAAATGTTTGCCCTCGTTAGACTCCCCTCTGGAAGCGCTTTCACTGCAAGCTGCAGATTCCCTCCTAACAGCAAGCTTTAGGATAGGGTACTGAATTGTAACCTAACTGAGGCTAATAAGGCGATTTTGGCAAAGAGAATATCTCCCGCAGGGAAGCTGCTACCATCAAATGTTTGCCCTCGTTAGACTCCCCTCTGGAAGCGCTTTCACTGCAAGCTGCAGATTCCTTCCTAACAGCAAGCTTTAGGATAGGGTAGTGAATTGTAACTTACTTTCGCCTAATAATGCGATTTTGGCAAAGAGACTATCTCCCGCAGGGAAGCTGCTACCATCAAATGTTTGCCCTCGTTAGACTCCCCTCTGGAAGCGCTTTCACTGCAAGCTGCAGATTCCCTCCTAACAGCAAGCTTTAGGATAGGGTACTGAATTGTAACTTACTTTCGCCTAATAATGCGATTTTGGCAAAGAGAGTATCTCCCGCAGGGAAGCTGCTACCATCAAATGTTTGCCCTCATTAGACTCCCCTCTGGAAGCGCTTTCACTGCAAGCTGCAGATTCCCTCCTAACAGCAAGCTTTAGGATAGGGTACTGAATTGTAACTTACTTTCGCCTAATAAAGCGATTTTGGCAAAGAGAATATCTCCCGCAGGGAAGCTGCTACCATCAAATGTTTGCCCTCATTAGACTCCCCTCTGGAAGCGCTTTCACTGCAAGCTGCAGATTCCCTCCTAACAGCAAGCTTTAGGATAGGGTACTGAATTGTAACTTAACTGCGGCTAATAATGCGATTTTGGCAAAGAGAGTATCTCCCGCAGGGAAGCTGCTACCATCAAATGTTTGTCCTCATTAGACTCCCCTCTGGAAGCGCTTTCACTGCAAGCTGCAGATTCCCTCCTAACAGCAAGCTTTAGGATAGGGTACTGAATTGTAACTTACTTTCGCCTAATAAAGCGATTTTGGAAAAGAGAGTATCTCCCGCAGGGAAGCTGCTACCATCAAATGTTTGCCCTCGTTAGACTCCCCTCTGGAAGCGCTTTCACTGCAAGCTGCAGATTCCCTCCTAACAGCAAGCTTTAGGATAGGGTACTGAATTGTAACTTACTTTCGCCTAATAATGCGATTTTGGCAAAGAGAATATCTCCCGCAGGGAAGCTGCTACCATCAAATGTTTGCCCTCGTTAGACTCCCCTCTGGAAGCGCTTTCACTGCAAGCTGCAGATTCCTTCCTAACAGCAAGCTTTAGGATAGGGTAGTGAATTGTAACTTACTTTCGCCTAATAATGCAATTTTGGCAAAGAGAATATCTCCCGCAGGGAAGCTGCTACCATCAAATGCTTGCCCTCATTAGACTCCCCTCTGGAAGCGCTTTCACTGCAAGCTGCAGATTCCCTCCTAACAGCAAGCTTTAGGGTAGGGTACTGAATTGTAACTTACTTTCGCCTAATAATGCGATTTTGGCAAAGAGAGTATCTCCCGCAGTAAAGGTGCTACCATCAAATGTTTGCCCTCGTTAGACTCCCCTCTGGAAGCGCTTTCACTGCAAGCTGCAGATTCCCTCCTAACAGCAAGCTTTAGGATAGGGTACTGAATTGTAACTTAACTGCGGCTAATAATGCGATTTTGGCAAAGAGAGTATCTCCCGCAGGGAAGCTGCTACCATCAAACGTTTTTCCTCATTAGACTCCCCTCTGGAAGCGCTTTCACTGCAAGCTGCAGATTCCCTCCTAACAGCAAGCTTTAGGATAGGGTACTGAATTGTAACTTACTTTCGCCTAATAATGCGATAATGGCAAAGAGACTATCTCCCGCAGGGAAGCTGCTACCATCAAATGTTTGCCCTCGTTAGACTCCCCTCTGGAAGCGCTTTCACTGCAAGCTGCAGATTCCCTCCTAACAGCAAGCTTTAGGATAGGGTACTGAATTGTAACTTACTTTCGCCTAATAATGCGATTTTGGCAAAGAGAGTATCTCCCGCAGGGAAGCTGCTACCATCAAATGTTTGCCCTCATTAGACTCCCCTCTGGAAGCGCTTTCACTGCAAGCAGCATATTCCCTCCTAACAGCAAGCTTTAGGATAGGGTACTGAATTGTAACTTACTTTCGCCTAATAATGCGATTTTGGCAAAGAGACTATCTCCCGCAGGGAAGCTGCTACCATCAAATGTTTGCCCTCATTAGACTCCCCTCTGGAAGCGCTTTCACTGCAAGCTGCAGATTCCCTCCTAACAGCAAGCTTTAGGATAGGGTACTGAATTGTAACTTACTTTCGCCTAATAATGCGATTTTGGCAAAGAGACTATCTCCCGCAGGGAAGCTGCTACCATCAAATATTTGCCCTCGTTAGACTACCCTCTGGAAGCGCTTTCACTGCAAGCTGCAGATTCCCTCCTAACAGCAAGCTTTAGGATAGGGTACTGAATTGTAACTTAACTGAGGCTAATAAGGCGATTTTGGCAAAGAGAATATCTCCCGCAGGGAAGCTGCTACCATCAAATGTTTGCCCTCGTTAGACTCCCCTCTGGAAGCGCTTTCACTGCAAGCTGCAGATTCCTTCCTAACAGCAAGCTTTAGGATTGGGTAGTGAATTGTAACTTACTTTCGCCTAATAATGCAATTTTGGCAAAGAGAATATCTCCCGCAGGGAAGCTGCTACCATCAAATGCTTGCCCTCATTAGACTCCCCTCTGGAAGCGCTTTCACTGCAAGCTGCAGATTCCCTCCTAACAGCAAGCTTTAGGATAGGGTACTGAATTGTAACTTACTTTCGCCTAATAATGCGATTTTGGCAAAGAGAGTATCTCCCGCAGGGAAGCTGCTACCATCAAATATTTGCCCTCCTTAGACTCCCCTCTGGAAGCGCTTTCACTGCAAGCTGCAGATTCCCTCCTAACAGCAAGCTTTAGGATAGGGTATTGAATTGTAACTTACTTTCGCCTAATAATGCGATTTTGGCAAAGAGAGTATCTCCCGCAGGGAAGCTGCTACCTTCAAATGTTTGCCCTCGTTAGACTACCCTCTGGAAGCGCTTTCACTGCAAGCTGCAGATTCCCTCCTAACAGCAAGCTTTAGGATAGGGTACTGAATTGTAACTTAACTGAGGCTAATAAGGCGATTTTGGCAAAGAGAATATCTCCCGCAGGGAAGCTGCTACCATCAAATGTTTGCCCTCATTAGACTCCCCTCTGGAAGCGCTTTCACTGCAAGCTGCAGATTCCCTCCTAACAGCAAGCTTTAGGATAGGGTACTGAATTGTAACTTAACTGAGGCTAATAAGGCGATTTTGGCAAAGAGAATATCTCCCGCAGGGAAGCTGCTACCATCAAATGTTTGCCCTCCTTAGACTCCCCTCTGGAAGCGCTTTCACTGCAAGCTGCAGATTCCTTCCTAACAGCAAGCTTTAGGATAGGGTACTGAATTGTAACTTACTTTCGCCTAATAATGCAATTCTGGCAAAGAGAATATCTCCCGCAGGGAAGCTGCTACCATCAAATGTTTGCCCTCGTTAGACTCCCCTCTGGAAGCGCTTTCACTGCAAGCTGCAGATTCCTTCCTAACAGCAAGCTTTAGGGTAGGGTACTGAATTGTAACTTAACTGAGGCTAATAAGGCGATTTTGGCAAAGAGAATATCTCCCGCAGGGAAGCTGCTACCATCAAATGCTTGCCCTCATTAGACTCCCCTCTGGAAGCGCTTTCACTGCAAGCTGCAGATTCCCTCCTAACAGCAAGCTTTAGGGTAGGGTACTGAATTGTAACTTACTTTCGCCTAATAATGCAATTTTGGCAAAGAGACTATCTCCCGCAGGGAAGCTGCTACCATCAAATGCTTGCCCTCATTAGACTCCCCTCTGGAAGCGCTTTCACTGCAAGCTGCAGATTCCCTCCTAACAGCAAGCTTTAGGATAGGGTACTGAATTGTAACTTACTTTCGCCTAATAATGCGATTTTGGCAAAGAGAGTATCTCCCGCAGGGAAGCTGCTACCATCAAATATTTGCCCTCCTTAGACTCCCCTCTGGAAGCGCTTTCACTGCAAGCTGCAGATTCCCTCCTAACAGCAAGCTTTAGGATAGGGTACTGAATTGTAACTTACTTTCGCCTAATAATGCGATTTTGGCAAAGAGAGTATCTCCCGCAGGGAAGCTGCTACCATCAAATGTTTGCCCTCGTTAGACTACCCTCTGGAAGCGCTTTCACTGCAAGCTGCAGATTCCCTCCTAACAGCAAGCTTTAGGATAGGGTACTGAATTGTAACTTAACTGAGGCTAATAAGGCGATTTTGGCAAAGAGAATATCTCCCGCAGGGAAGCTGCTACCATCAAATGTTTGCCCTCCTTAGACTCCCCTCTGGAAGCGCTTTCACTGCAAGCTGCAGATTCCCTCCTAACAGCAAGCTTTAGGATAGGGTACTGAATTGTAACTTAACTGAGGCTAATAAGGCGATTTTGGCAAAGAGAATATCTCCCGCAGGGAAGCTGCTACCATCAAATGTTTGCCCTCCTTAGTCTCCCCTCTGGAAGCGCTTTCACTGCAAGCTGCAGATTCCTTCCTAACAGCAAGCTTTAGGATAGGGTACTGAATTGTAACTTACTTTCGCCTAATAATGCAATTCTGGCAAAGAGAATATCTCCCGCAGGGAAGCTGCTACCATCAAATGTTTGCCCTCGTTAGACTCCCCTCTGGAAGCGCTTTCACTGCAAGCTGCAGATTCCTTCCTAACAGCAAGCTTTAGGGTAGGGTACTGAATTGTAACTTAACTGAGGCTAATAAGGCGATTTTGGCAAAGAGAATATCTCCCGCAGGGAAGCTGCTACCATCAAATGCTTGCCCTCATTAGACTCCCCTCTGGAAGCGCTTTCACTGCAAGCTGCAGATTCCCTCCTAACAGCAAGCTTTAGGGTAGGGTACTGAATTGTAACTTACTTTCGCCTAATAATGCGATTTTGGCAAAGAGAGTATCTCCCGCAGGGAAGCTGCTACCATCAAATATTTGCCCTCATTAGACTCCCCTCTGGAAGCGCTTTCACTGCAAGCTGCAGATTCCCTCCTAACAGCAAGCTTTAGGATAGGGTACTGAATTGTAACTTAACTGCGGCTAATAAGGCGATTTTGGCAAAGAGAGTATCTCCCGCAGGGAAGCTGCTACCATCAAATGTTTGCCCTCGTTAGACTCCCCTCTGGAAGCGCTTTCACTGCAAGCTGCAGATTCCCTCCTAACAGCAAGCTTTAGGATAGGGTACTGAATTTTAACTTACTTTCGCCTAATAATGCGATAATGGCAAAGAGACTATCTCCCGCAGGGAAGCTGCTACCATCAAATGTTTGCCCTCGTTAGACTCCCCTCTGGAAGCGCTTTCACTGCAAGCTGCAGATTCCCTCCTAACAGCAAGCTTTAGGATAGGGTACTGAATTGTAACTTACTTTCGCCTAATAATGCGATTTTGGCAAAGAGAGTATCTCCCGCAGGGAAGCTGCTACCATCAAATGTTTGCCCTCATTAGACTCCCCTCTGGAAGCGCTTTCACTGCAAGATGCAGATTCCCTCCTAACAGCAAGCTTTAGGATAGGGTACTGAATTGTAACTTACTTTCGCCTAATAATGCGATTTTGGCAAAGAGACTATCTCCCGCAGGGAAGCTGCTACCATCAAATGTTTGCCCTCATTAGACTCCCCTCTGGAAGCGCTTTCACTGCAAGCTGCAGATTCCCTCCTAACAGCAAGCTTTAGGATAGGGTACTGAATTGTAACTTACTTTCGCCTAATAATGCGATTTTGGCAAAGAGACTATCTCCCGCAGGGAAGCTGCTACCATCAAATGTTTGCCCTCGTTAGACTACCCTCTGGAAGCGCTTTCACTGCAAGCTGCAGATTCCCTCCTAACAGCAAGCTTTAGGATAGGGTACTGAATTGTAACTTAACTGAGGCTAATAAGGCGATTTTGGCAAAGAGAATATCTCCCGCAGGGAAGCTGCTACCATCAAATGTTTGCCCTCGTTAGACTCCCCTCTGGAAGCGCTTTCACTGCAAGCTGCAGATTCCTTCCTAACAGCAAGCTTTAGGATAGGGTAGTGAATTGTAACTTACTTTCGCCTAATAATGCAATTTTGGCAAAGAGAGTATCTCCCGCAGGGAAGCTGCTACCATCAAATGCATGCCCTCATTAGACTCCCCTCTGGAAGCGCTTTCACTGCAAGCTGCAGATTCCCTCCTAACAGCAAGCTTTAGGATAGGGTACTGAATTGTAACTTACTTTCGCCTAATAATGCGATTTTGGCAAAGAGAGTATCTCCCGCAGGGAAGCTGCTACCATCAAATATTTGCCCTCATTAGACTCCCCTCTGGAAGCGCTTTCACTGCAAGCTGCAGATTCCCTCCTAACAGCAAGCTTTAGGATAGGGTACTGAATTGTAACTTACTTTCGCCTAATAATGCGATTTTGGCAAAGAGACTATCTCCCGCAGGGAAGCTGCTACCATCAAATGTTTGCCCTCATTAGACTCCCCTCTGGAAGCGCTTTCACTGCAAGCTGCAGATTCCCTCCTAACAGCAAGTTTTAGGATAGGGTACTGAATTGTAACTTAACTGCGGCTAATAAGGCGATTTTGGCAAAGAGACTATCTCCCGCAGGGAAGCTGCTACCATCAAATGTTTGCCCTCATTAGACTCCCCTCTGGAAGCGCTTTCACTGCAAGCTGCAGATTCCCTCCTAACAGCAAGCTTTAGGATAGGGTACTGAATTGTAACTTACTTTCGCCTAATAATGCGATTTTGGTAAAGAGAATATCTCCCGCAGTGAAGGTGCTACCATCAAATGTTTGCCCTCGTTAGACTCCCCTCTGGAAGCGCTTTCACTGCAAGCTGCAGATTCCCTCCTAACAGCAAGCTTTAGGATAGGGTACTGAATTGTAACTTACTTTCGCCTAATAATGCGATTTTGGCAAAGAGACTATCTCCCGCAGGGAAGCTGCTACCATCAAATGTTTGCCCTCGTTAGACTCCCCTCTGGAAGCGCTTTCACTTCAAGCTGCAGATTCCCTCCTAACAGCAAGCTTTAGGATAGGGTACTGAATTGTAACTTACTTTCGCCTAATAATGCGATTTTGGCAAAGAGAGTATCTCCCGCAGGGAAGCTGCTACCATCAAATGTTTGCCCTCGTTAGACTCCCCTCTTGAAGCGCTTTCACTGCAAGCTGCAGATTCCCTCCTAACAGCAAGCTTTAGGATAGGGTACTGAATTGTAACTTAACTGCGGCTAATAATGCGATTTTGGCAAAGAGAGTATCTCCCGCAGGGAAACTGCTACCATCAAATGTTTGTCCTCATTAGACTCCCCTCTGGAAGCGCTTTCACTGCAAGCTGCAGATTCCCTCCTAACAGCAAGCTTTAGGATAGGGTACTGAATTGTAACTTACTTTCGCCTAATAATGCGATTTTGGAAAAGAGACTATCTCCCGCAGGGAAGCTGCTACCATCAAATGTTTGCCCTCGTTAGACTCCCCTCTGGAAGCGCTTTCACTGCAAGCTGCAGATTCCCTCCTAACAGCAAGCTTTAGGATAGGGTACTGAATTGTAACTTACTTTCGCCTAATAATGCGATTTTGGCAAAGAGAGTATCTCCCGCAGGGAAGCTGTTACCATCAAATGTTTGCCCTCATTAGACTCCCCTCTGGAAGCGCTTTCACTGCAAGCTGCAGATTCCCTCCTAACAGCAAGCTTTAGGATAGGGTACTGAATTGTAACTTACTTTCGCCTAATAATGCGATTTTGGCAAAGAGACTATCTCCCGCAGGGAAGCTGCTACCATCAAATGTTTGCCCTCGTTAGACTCCCCTCTGGAAGCGCTTTCACTGCAAGCTGCAGATTCCCTCCTAACAGCAAGCTTTAGGATAGGGTACTGAATTGTAACTTACTTTCGCCTAATAATGCGATTTTGGCAAAGAGAGTATCTCCCGCAGGGAAGCTGCTACCATCAAATGTTTGCCCTCGTTAGACTACCCTCTGGAAGCGCTTTCACTGCAAGCTGCAGATTCCCTCCTAACAGCAAGCTTTAGGATAGGGTACTGAATTGTAACTTAACTGAGGCTAATAAGGCGATTTTGGCAAAGTGAATATCTCCCGCAGGGAAGCTGCTACCATCAAATGTTTGCCCTCGTTAGACTCCCCTCTGGAAGCGCTTTCACTGCAAGCTGCAGATTCCCTCCTAACAGCAAGCTTTAGGATAGGGTACTGAATTGTAACTTACTTTCGCCTAATAATGCGATTTTGGCAAAGAGACTATCTCCCGCAGGGAAGCTGCTACCATCAAATGTTTGCCCTCGTTAGACTCCCCTCTGGAAGCGCTTTCACTGCAAGCTGCAGATTCCCTCCTAACAGCAAGCTTTAGGATAGGGTACTGAATTGTAACCTAACTGAGGCTAATAAGGCGATTTTGGCAAAGAGAATATCTCCCGTAGGGAAGCTGCTACCATCAAATGTTTGCCCTCGTTAGACTCCCCTCTGGAAGCGCTTTCACTGCAAGCTGCAGATTCCTTCCTAACAGCAAGCTTTAGGATAGGGTAGTGAATTGTAACTTACTTTCGCCTAATAATGCAATTTTGGCAAAGAGAATATCTCCCGCAGGGAAGCTGCTACCATCAAATGTTTGCCCTCGTTAGACTACCCTCTGGAAGCGCTTTCACTGCAAGCTGCAGATTCCCTCCTAACAGCAAGCTTTAGGATAGGGTACTGAATTGTAACTTAACTGAGGCTAATAAGGCGATTTTGGCAAAGAGAATATCTCCCGCAGGGAAGCTGCTACCATCAAATGTTTGCCCTCCTTAGACTCCCCTCTGGAAGCGCTTTCACTGCAAGCTGCAGATTCCCTCCTAACAGCAAGCTTTAGGATAGGGTACTGAATTGTAACTTAACTGAGGCTAATAAGGCGATTTTGGCAAAGAGAATATCTCCCGCAGGGAAGCTGCTACCATCAAATGTTTGCCCTCCTTAGACTCCCCTCTGGAAGCGCTTTCACTGCAAGCTGCAGATTCCTTCCTAACAGCAAGCTTTAGGATAGGGTACTGAATTGTAACTTACTTTCGCCTAATAATGCAATTCTGGCAAAGAGAATATCTCCCGCAGGGAAGCTGCTACCATCAAATGTTTGCCCTCGTTAGACTCCCCTCTGGAAGCGCTTTCACTGCAAGCTGCAGATTCCTTCCTAACAGCAAGCTTTAGGGTAGGGTACTGAATTGTAACTTAACTGAGGCTAATAAGGCGATTTTGGCAAAGAGAATATCTCCCGCAGGGAAGCTGCTACCATCAAATGCTTGCCCTCATTAGACTCCCCTCTGGAAGCGCTTTCACTGCAAGCTGCAGATTCCCTCCTAACAGCAAGCTTTAGGGTAGGGTACTGAATTGTAACTTACTTTCGCCTAATAATGCGATTTTGGCAAAGAGAGTATCTCCCGCAGGGAAGCTGCTACCATCAAATATTTGCCCTCATTAGACTCCCCTCTGGAAGCGCTTTCACTGCAAGCTGCAGATTCCCTCCTAACAGCAAGCTTTAGGATAGGGTACTGAATTGTAACTTAACTGCGGCTAATAAGGCGATTTTGGCAAAGAGAGTATCTCCCGCAGGGAAGCTGCTACCATCAAACGTTTGTCCTCATTAGACTCCCCTCTGGAAGCGCTTTCACTGCAAGCTGCAGATTCCCTCCTAACAGCAAGCTTTAGGATAGGGTACTGAATTTTAACTTACTTTCGCCTAATAATGCGATAATGGCAAAGAGACTATCTCCCGCAGGGAAGCTGCTACCATCAAATGTTTGCCCTCGTTAGACTCCCCTCTGGAAGCGCTTTCACTGCAAGCTGCAGATTCCCTCCTAACAGCAAGCTTTAGGATAGGGTACTGAATTGTAACTTACTTTCGCCTAATAATGCGATTTTGGCAAAGAGAGTATCTCCCGCAGGGAAGCTGCTACCATCAAATGTTTGCCCTCATTAGACTCCCCTCTGGAAGCGCTTTCACTGCAAGATGCAGATTCCCTCCTAACAGCAAGCTTTAGGATAGGGTACTGAATTGTAACTTACTTTCGCCTAATAATGCGATTTTGGCAAAGAGACTATCTCCCGCAGGGAAGCTGCTACCATCAAATGTTTGCCCTCATTAGACTCCCCTCTGGAAGCGCTTTCACTGCAAGCTGCAGATTCCCTCCTAACAGCAAGCTTTAGGATAGGGTACTGAATTGTAACTTACTTTCGCCTAATAATGCGATTTTGGCAAAGAGACTATCTCCCGCAGGGAAGCTGCTACCATCAAATGTTTGCCCTCGTTAGACTCCCCTCTGGAAGCGCTTTCACTGCAAGCTGCAGATTCCTTCCTAACAGCAAGCTTTAGGGTAGGGTACTGAATTGTAACTTAACTGAGGCTAATAAGGCGATTTTGGCAAAGAGAATATCTCCCGCAGGGAAGCTGCTACCATCAAATGCTTGCCCTCATTAGACTCCCCTCTGGAAGCGCTTTCACTGCAAGCTGCAGATTCCCTCCTAACAGCAAGCTTTAGGGTAGGGTACTGAATTGTAACTTACTTTCGCCTAATAATGCGATTTTGGCAAAGAGAGTATCTCCCGCAGGGAAGCTGCTACCATCAAATATTTGCCCTCATTAGACTCCCCTCTGGAAGCGCTTTCACTGCAAGCTGCAGATTCCCTCCTAACAGCAAGCTTTAGGATAGGGTACTGAATTGTAACTTAACTGCGGCTAATAAGGCGATTTTGGCAAAGAGAGTATCTCCCGCAGGGAAGCTGCTACCATCAAACGTTTGTCCTCATTAGACTCCCCTCTGGAAGCGCTTTCACTGCAAGCTGCAGATTCCCTCCTAACAGCAAGCTTTAGGATAGGGTACTGAATTTTAACTTACTTTCGCCTAATAATGCGATAATGGCAAAGAGACTATCTCCCGCAGGGAAGCTGCTACCATCAAATGTTTGCCCTCGTTAGACTCCCCTCTGGAAGCGCTTTCACTGCAAGCTGCAGATTCCCTCCTAACAGCAAGCTTTAGGATAGGGTACTGAATTGTAACTTACTTTCGCCTAATAATGCGATTTTGGCAAAGAGAGTATCTCCCGCAGGGAAGCTGCTACCATCAAATGTTTGCCCTCATTAGACTCCCCTCTGGAAGCGCTTTCACTGCAAGATGCAGATTCCCTCCTAACAGCAAGCTTTAGGATAGGGTACTGAATTGTAACTTACTTTCGCCTAATAATGCGATTTTGGCAAAGAGACTATCTCCCGCAGGGAAGCTGCTACCATCAAATGTTTGCCCTCATTAGACTCCCCTCTGGAAGCGCTTTCACTGCAAGCTGCAGATTCCCTCCTAACAGCAAGCTTTAGGATAGGGTACTGAATTGTAACTTACTTTCGCCTAATAATGCGATTTTGGCAAAGAGACTATCTCCCGCAGGGAAGCTGCTACCATCAAATGTTTGCCCTCGTTAGACTACCCTCTGGAAGCGCTTTCACTGCAAGCTGCAGATTCCCTCCTAACAGCAAGCTTTAGGATAGGGTACTGAATTGTAACTTAACTGAGGCTAATAAGGCGATTTTGGCAAAGAGAATATCTCCCGCAGGGAAGCTGCTACCATCAAATGTTTGCCCTCGTTAGACTCCCCTCTGGAAGCGCTTTCACTGCAAGCTGCAGATTCCTTCCTAACAGCAAGCTTTAGGATAGGGTAGTGAATTGTAACTTACTTTCGCCTAATAATGCAATTTTGGCAAAGAGAGTATCTCCCGCAGGGAAGCTGCTACCATCAAATGCATGCCCTCATTAGACTCCCCTCTGGAAGCGCTTTCACTGCAAGCTGCAGATTTCCTCCTAACAGCAAGCTTTAGGATAGGGTACTGAATTGTAACTTACTTTCGCCTAATAATGCGATTTTGGCAAAGAGAGTATCTCCCGCAGGGAAGCTGCTACCATCAAATATTTGCCCTCATTAGACTCCCCTCTGGAAGCGCTTTCACTGCAAGCTGCAGATTCCCTCCTAACAGCAAGCTTTAGGATAGGGTACTGAATTGTAACTTACTTTCGCCTAATAATGCGATTTTGGCAAAGAGACTATCTCCCGCAGGGAAGCTGCTACCATCAAATGTTTGCCCTCATTAGACTCCCCTCTGGAAGCGCTTTCACTGCAAGCTGCAGATTCCCTCCTAACAGCAAGTTTTAGGATAGGGTACTGAATTGTAACTTAACTGCGGCTAATAAGGCGATTTTGGCAAAGAGAATATCTCCCGCAGGGAAGCTGCTACCATCAAATGTTTGCCCTCATTAGACTCCCCTCTGGAAGCGCTTTCACTGCAAGCTGCAGATTCCCTCCTAACAGCAAGCTTTAGGATAGGGTACTGAATTGTAACTTACTTTCGCCTAATAATGCGATTTTGGTAAAGAGAATATCTCCCGCAGTGAAGCTGCTACCATCAAATGTTTGCCCTCGTTAGACTCCCCTCTGGAAGCGCTTTCACTGCAAGCTGCAGATTCCCTCCTAACAGCAAGCTTTAGGATAGGGTACTGAATTGTAACTTACTTTCGCCTAATAATGCAATTTTGACAAAGAGAATATCTCCCGCAGGGAAGCTGCTACCATCAAATGCTTGCCCTCGTTAGACTCCCCTCTGGAAGCGCTTTCACTGCAAGCTGCAGATTCCCTCCTAACAGCAAGCTTTAGGATAGGGTACTGAATTGTAACTTACTTTCGCCTAATAATGCGATTTTGGCAAAGAGAGTATCTCCCGCAGGGAAGCTGCTACCATCAAATGTTTGCCCTCGTTAGACTCCCCTCTGGAAGCGCTTTCACTGCAAGCTGCAGATTCCCTCCTAACAGCAAGCTTTAGGATAGGGTACTGAATTGTAACTTAACTGCGGCTAATAATGCGATTTTGGCAAAGAGAGTATCTCCCGCAGGGAAACTGCTACCATCAAATGTTTGTCCTCATTAGACTCCCCTCTGGAAGCGCTTTCACTGCAAGCTGCAGATTCCCTCCTAACAGCAAGCTTTAGGATAGGGTACTGAATTGTAACTTACTTTCGCCTAATAATGCGATTTTGGAAAAGAGACTATCTCCCGCAGGGAAGCTGCTACCATCAAATGTTTGCCCTCGTTAGACTCCCCTCTGGAAGCGCTTTCACTGCAAGCTGCAGATTCCCTCCTAACAGCAAGCTTTAGGATAGGGTACTGAATTGTAACTTACTTTCGCCTAATAATGCGATTTTGGCAAAGAGAGTATCTCCCGCAGGGAAGCTGTTACCATCAAATGTTTGCCCTCATTAGACTCCCCTCTGGAAGCGCTTTCACTGCAAGCTGCAGATTCCCTCCTAACAGCAAGCTTTAGGATAGGGTACTGAATTGTAACTTACTTTCGCCTAATAATGCGATTTTGGCAAAGAGACTATCTCCCGCAGGGAAGCTGCTACCATCAAATGTTTGCCCTCGTTAGACTCCCCTCTGGAAGCGCTTTCACTGCAAGCTGCAGATTCCCTCCTAACAGCAAGCTTTAGGATAGGGTACTGAATTGTAACTTACTTTCGCCTAATAATGCGATTTTGGCAAAGAGAGTATCTCCCGCAGGGAAGCTGCTACCATCAAATGTTTGCCCTCGTTAGACTACCCTCTGGAAGCGCTTTCACTGCAAGCTGCAGATTCCCTCCTAACAGCAAGCTTTAGGATAGGGTACTGAATTGTAACTTAACTGAGGCTAATAAGGCGATTTTGGCAAAGTGAATATCTCCCGCAGGGAAGCTGCTACCATCAAATGTTTGCCCTCGTTAGACTCCCCTCTGGAAGCGCTTTCACTGCAAGCTGCAGATTCCCTCCTAACAGCAAGCTTTAGGATAGGGTACTGAATTGTAACTTACTTTCGCCTAATAATGCGATTTTGGCAAAGAGACTATCTCCCGCAGGGAAGCTGCTACCATCAAATGTTTGCCCTCGTTAGACTCCCCTCTGGAAGCGCTTTCACTGCAAGCTGCAGATTCCCTCCTAACAGCAAGCTTTAGGATAGGGTACTGAATTGTAACCTAACTGAGGCTAATAAGGCGATTTTGGCAAAGAGAATATCTCCCGTAGGGAAGCTGCTACCATCAAATGTTTGCCCTCGTTAGACTCCCCTCTGGAAGCGCTTTCACTGCAAGCTGCAGATTCCTTCCTAACAGCAAGCTTTAGGATAGGGTAGTGAATTGTAACTTACTTTCGCCTAATAATGCAATTTTGGCAAAGAGAATATCTCCCGCAGGGAAGCTGCTACCATCAAATGCTTGCCCTCATTAGACTCCCCTCTGGAAGCGCTTTCACTGCAAGCTGCAGATTCCCTCCTAACAGCAAGCTTTAGGATAGGGTAGTGAATTGTAACTTAACTGCGGCTAATAAGGCGATTTTGGCAAAGAGACTATCTCCCGCAGGGAAGCTGCTACCATCAAATGTTTGCCCTCATTAGACTCCCCTCTGGAAGCGCTTTCACTGCAAGCTGCAGATTCCCTCCTAACAGCAAGCTTTAGGATAGGGTACTGAATTGTAACTTACTTTCGCCTAATAATGCGATTTTGGAAAAGAGACTATCTCCCGCAGGGAAGCTGCTACCATCAAATGTTTGCCCTCATTAGACTCCCCTCTGGAAGCGCTTTCACTGCAAGCTGCAGATTCCCTCCTAACAGCAAGCTTTAGGATAGGGTACTGAATTGTAACTTAACTGCGGCTAATAAGGCGATTTTGGCAAAGAGAATATCTCCCGCAGGGAAGGTGCTACCATCATATGTTTGCCCTCATTAGACTCCCCTCTGGAAGCGCTTTCACTGCAAGCTGCAGATTCCCTCCTAACAGCAAGCTTTAGGATAGGGTACTGAATTGTAACTTACTTTCGCCTAATAATGCGATTTTGGCAAAGAGAGTATCTCCCGCAGGGAAGCTGTTACCATCAAATGTTTGCCCTCATTAGACTCCCCTCTGGAAGCGCTTTCACTGCAAGCTGCAGATTCCCTCCTAACAGCAAGCTTTAGGATAGGGTACTGAATTGTAACTTACTTTCGCCTAATAATGCGATTTTGGCAAAGAGAGTATCTCCCGCAGGGAAGCTGCTACCATCAAATGTTTGCCCTCGTTAGACTCCCCTCTGGAAGCGCTTTCACTGCAAGCTGCAGATTCCCTCCTAACAGCAAGCTTTAGGATAGGGTACTGAATTGTAACTTACTTTCGCCTAATAATGTGATTTTGGCAAAGAGACTATCTCCCGCAGGGAAGCTGCTACCATCAAATGTTTGCCCTCATTAGACTCCCCTCTGGAAGCGCTTTCACTGCAAGCTGCAGATTCCCTCCTAACAGCAAGCTTTAGGATAGGGTACTGAATTGTAACTTACTTTCGCCTAATAATGCGATTTTGGAAAAGAGACTATCTCCCGCAGGGAAGCTGCTACCATCAAATGTTTGCCCTCATTAGACTCCCCTCTGGAAGCGCTTTCACTGCAAGCTGCAGATTCCCTCCTAACAGCAAGCTTTAGGATAGGGTACTGAATTGTAACTTAACTGCGGCTAATAAGGCGATTTTGCCAAAGAGAATATCTCCCGCAGGGAAGGTGCTACCATCATATGTTTGCCCTCATTAGACTCCCCTCTGGAAGCGCTTTCACTGCAAGCTGCAGATTCCCTCCTAACAGCAAGCTTTAGGATAGGGTACTGAATTGTATCTTACTTGCGGCTAATAAGGCGATTTTGGCAAAGAGACTATCTCCCGCAGGGAAGCTGCTACCATCAAATGTTTGCCCTCGTTAGACTCCCCTCTGGAAGCGCTTTCACTGCAAGCTGCAGATTCCTTCCTAACAGCAAGCTTTAGGATAGGGTAGTGAATTGTAACTTACTTTCGCCTAATAATGCAATTTTGGCAAAGAGAATATCTCCCGCAGGGAAGCTGCTACCATCAAATGCTTGCCCTCATTAGACTCCCCTCTGGAAGCGCTTTCACTGCAAGCTGCAGATTCCCTCCTAACAGCAAGCTTTAGGATAGGGTACTGAATTGTAACTTACTTTCGCCTAATAATGCGATTTTGGCAAAGAGAGTATCTCCCGCAGGGAAGCTGCTACCATCAAATATTTGCCCTCATTAGACTCCCCTCTGGAAGCGCTTTCACTGCAAGCTGCAGATTCCCTCCTAACAGCAAGCTTTAGGATAGGGTACTGAATTGTAACTTACTTTCGCCTAATAATGCGATTTTGGCAAAGAGACTATCTCCCGCAGGGAAGCTGCTACCATCAAATGTTTGCCCTCGTTAGACTCCCCTCTGGAAGCGCTTTCACTGCAAGCTGCAGATTCCCTCCTAACAGCAAGCTTTAGGATAGGGTACTGAATTGTAACCTAACTGAGGCTAATAAGGCGATTTTGGCAAAGAGAATATCTCCCGTAGGGAAGCTGCTACCATCAAATGTTTGCCCTCGTTAGACTCCCCTCTGGAAGCGCTTTCACTGCAAGCTGCAGATTCCTTCCTAACAGCAAGCTTTAGGATAGGGTACTGAATTGTAACTTACTTTCGCCTAATAATGCAATTTTGGCAAAGAGAATATCTCCCGCAGGGAAGCTGCTACCATCAAATGCTTGCCCTCATTAGACTCCCCTCTGGAAGCGCTTTCACTGCAAGCTGCAGATTCCCTCCTAACAGCAAGCTTTAGGATAGGGTACTGAATTGTAACTTAACTGCGGCTAATAAGGCGATTTTGGCAAAGAGACTATCTCCCGCAGGGAAGCTGCTACCATCAAATGTTTGCCCTCATTAGACTCCCCTCTGGAAGCGCTTTCACTGCAAGCTGCAGATTCCCTCCTAACAGCAAGCTTTAGGATAGGGTACTGAATTGTAACTTACTTTCGCCTAATAATGCGATTTTGGAAAAGAGACTATCTCCCGCAGGGAAGCTGCTACCATCAAATGTTTGCCCTCATTAGACTCCCCTCTGGAAGCGCTTTCACTGCAAGCTGCAGATTCCCTCCTAACAGCAAGCTTTAGGATAGGGTACTGAATTGTAACTTAACTGCGGCTAATAAGGCGATTTTGGCAAAGAGATTATCTCCCGCAGGGAAGGTGCTACCATCATATGTTTGCCCTCATTAGACTCCCCTCTGGAAGCGCTTTCACTGCAAGCTGCAGATTCCCTCCTAACAGCAAGCTTTAGGATAGGGTACTGAATTGTAACTTAACTGCGGCTAATAAGGCGATTTTGGCAAAGAGACTATCTCCCGCAGGGAAGCTGCTACCATCATATGTTTGCCCTCATTAGACTCCCCTCTGGAAGCGCTTTCACTGCAAGCTGCAGATTCCCTCCTAACAGCAAGCTTTAAGATAGGGTACTGAATTGTACCTTAACTGCGGCTAATAAGCCGATTTTGGCAAAGAGAATATCTCCCGCAGGGAAGCTGCTACCATCAAATGTTTGCCCTCATTATACTCCCCTCTGGAAGCGCTTTCACTGCAAGCTGCAGATTCCCTCCTAACAGCAAGCTTTAGGATAGGGTACTGAATTGTATCTTACTTTCGCCTAATAATGCGTTTTTGGAAAAGAGACTATCTCCCGCAGGGAAGCTGCTACCATCAAATGTTTGCACTCGTTAGACTGCCCTCTGGAAGCGCTTTCACTGCAAGCTGCAGATTCCTTCCTAACAGCAAGCTTTAGGATAGGGTAGTGAATTGTAACTTACTTTCGCCTAATAATGCAATTTTGGCAAAGAGAATATCTCCCGCAGGGAAGCTGCTACCATCAAATGTTTGCCCTCATTAGACTCCCCTCTGGAAGCGCTTTCACTGCAAGCTGCAGATTCCCTCCTAACAGCAAGCTTTAGGATAGGGTACTGAATTGTAACTTACTTTCGCCTAATAATGCGATTTTGGCAAAGAGAGTATCTCCCGCAGGGAAGCTGCTACCATCAAATATTTGCCCTCATTAGACTCCCCTCTGGAAGCGCTTTCACTGCAAGCTGCAGATTCCCTCCTAACAGCAAGCTTTAGGATAGGGTACTGAATTGTAACTTACTTTCGCCTAATAATGCGATTTTGGCAAAGAGACTATCTCCCGCAGGGAAGCTGCTACCATCAAATGTTTGCCCTCGTTAGACTCCCCTCTGGAAGCGCTTTCACTGCAAGCTGCAGATTCCCTCCTAACAGCAAGCTTTAGGATAGGGTACTGAATTGTAACTTACTTTCGCCTAATAATGCGATTTTGGCAAAGAGAGTATCTCCCGCAGGGAAGCTGCTACCATCAAATGTTTGCCCTCATTAGACTCCCCTCTGGAAGCGCTTTCACTGCAAGCTGCAGATTCCCTCCTAACAGCAAGCTTTCGGATAGGGTACTGAATTGTAACTTACTTTCGCCTAATAATGCGATTTTGGCAAAGAGAATATCTCCCGCAGGGAAGCTGCTACCATCAAATGTTTGCCCTCGTTAGACTCCCCTCTGGAAGCGCTTTCACTGCAAGCTGCAGATTCCCTCCTAACAGCAAGCTTTAGGATAGGGTACTGAATTGTAACTTACTTTCGCCTAATAATGCGATTTTGGCAAAGAGAATATCTCCCGCAGGGAAGCTGCTACCATCATATGTTTGCCCTCATTAGACTCCCCTCTGGAAGCGGTTTCACTGCAAGCTGCAGATTCCCTCCTAACAGCAAGCTTTAGGATAGGGTACTGAATTGTACCTTAACTGCGGCTAATAAGCCGATATTGCCAAAGAGAATATCTCCTGCAGGGAAGCTGCTACCATCAAATGTTTGTCCTCATTAGACTCCCCTCTGGAAGCGCTTTCACTGCAAGCTGCAGATTCCCTCCTAACAGCAAGCTTTAGGATAGGGTACTGAATTGTACCTTAACTGCGGCTAATAAGCCGATTTTGGCAAAGAGAATATGTCCCGCAGGGAAGCTGCTACCATCAAATGTTTGCCCTCATTATACTCCCCTCTGGAAGCGCTTTCACTGCAAGCTGCAGATTCCCTCCTAACAGCAAGCTTTAGGATAGGGTACTGAATTGTACCTTAACTGCGGCTAATAATGCGTTTTTGGAAAAGAGACTATCTCCCGCAGGGAAGCTGCTACCATCAAATGTTTGTCCTCATTAGACTCCCCTCTGGAAGCGCTTTCACTGCAAGCTGCAGATTCCCTCCTAACAGCAAGCTTTAGGATAGGGTACTGAATTGTACCTTAACTGCGGCTAATAAGCCGATTTTGGCAAAGAGAATATCTCCCGCAGGGAAGCTGCTACCATCAAATGTTTGCCCTCATTAGACTCCCCTCTGGAAGCGCTTTCACTGCAAGCTGCAGATTCCCTCCTAACAGCAAGCTTTAGGATAGGGTACTGAATTGTAACTTAACTGCTGCTAATAAGGCGATTTTGGCAAAGAGAATATCTCCCGCAGGGAAGGTGCTACCATCAAATGTTTGCCCTCATTAGACTCCCCTCTGGAAGCGCTTTCACTGCAAGCTGCAGATTCCCTCCTAACAGCAAGCTTTAGGATAGGGTACTGAATTGTATCTTACTTTCGCCTAATAATGCGATTTTGGAAAAGAGAGTATCTCCCGCAGAGAAGCTGCTACCATCAAATCTTTGCCCTCGTTAGACTCCCCTCTGGAAGCGCTTTCACTGCAAGCTGCAGATTCCCTCCTAACAGCAAGCTTTAGGATAGTGTACTGAATTGTAACTTACTTTCGCCTAATAATGCGATTTTGGCAAAGAGAGTATCTCCCGCAGGGAAGCTGCTACCATCAAATGTTTGCCCTCATTAGACTCCCCTCTGGAAGCGCTTTCACTGCAAGCTGCAGATTCCCTCCTAACAGCAAGCTTTAGGATAGGGTACTGAATTGTAACTTACTTTCGCCTAATAATGCGATTTTGGCAATGAGAGTATCCCCCGCAGGGAAGCTGCTACCATCAAATGTTTGCCCTCATTAGACTCCCCTCTGGAAGCGCTTTCACTGCAAGCTGAAGATTCCCTCCTAACAGCAAGCTTTAGGATAGGGTACTGAATTGTAACTTACTTTCGCCTAATAATGCAATTTTGGCAAAGAGAGTATCTCCCACAGGAAAGCTGCTACCATCAAATGTTTGCCCTCGTTAGACTCCCCTCTGGAAGCGCATTCACTTCAAGCTGCAGATTCCCTCCTAACAGCAAGCTTTAGGATAGGGTACTGAATTGTAACTTACTTTCGCCTAATAATGCGATTTTGGCAAAGAGACTATCTCCCGCAGGGAAGCTGCTACCATCAAATGTTTGCCCTCATTAGACTCCCCTCTGGAAGCGCTTTCACTGCAAGCTGCAGATTCCCTCCTAACAGCAAGCTTTAGGATAGGGTACTGAATTGTAACTTACTTTCGCCTAATAAGGCGATTTTGGCAAAGAGAGTATCTCCCGCAGGGAAGCTGCTACCATCAAATGCTTGCCCTCATTAGACTCCCCTCTGGAAGCGCTTTCACTGCAAGCTGCAGATTCCCTCCTAACAGCAAGCTTTAGGATAGGGTACTGAATTGAACCTTAACTGCGGCTAATAAAGCGATTTTGGCAAAGAGACTATCTCCCGCAGGGAAGCTGCTACCATCAAATGTTTGCCCTCATTAGACTCCCCTCTGGAAGCGCTTTCACTGCAAGCTGCAGATTCCCTCCTAACAGCAAGCTTTAGGATAGGGTACTGAATTGTAACTTACTTTCGCCTAATAATGCGATTTTGGAAAAGAGACTATCTCCCGCAGGGAAGGTGCTACCATCAAATGTTTGCCCTCGTTAGACTCCCCTCTGGAAGCGCTTTCACTGCAAGCTGCAGATTCCCTCCTAACAGCAAGCTTTAGGATAGGGTACTGAATTGTAACTTACTTTCGCCTAATAATGCGATTTTGGCAAAGAGAGTATCTCCCGCAGGGAAGCTGCTACCATCAAATGTTTGCCCTCATTAGACTCCCCTCTGGAAGCGCTTTCACTGCAAGCTGCAGATTCCCTCCTAACAGCAAGCTTTAGGATAGGGTACTGAATTGTACCTTAACTGCGGCTAATAAGCCGATTTTGGCAAAGAGACTATCTCCCGCAGGGAAGCTGCTACCATCAAATGTTTGCCCTCATTAGACTCCCCTTTGGAAGCGCTTTCACTGCAAGCTGCAGATTCCCTCCTAACAGCAAGCTTTAGGATAGGGTACTGAATTGTAACTTACTTTCGCCCAATAATGCAATTTTGGCAAAGAGAGTATCTCCCACAGGAAAGCTGCTACCTTCAAATGTTTGCCCTCGTTAGACTCCCCTCTGGAAGCGCATTCACTTCAAGCTGCAGATTCCCTCCTAACAGCAAGCTTTAGGATAGGGTACTGAATTGTATCTTACTTTCGCCTAATAATGCGATTTTGGCAAAGAGAGTATCTCCCGCAGGGAAGCTGCTACCATCAAATGTTTGCCCTCGTTAGACTCCCCTCTGGAAGCGCATTCACTTCAAGCTGCAGATTCCCTCCTAACAGCAAGCTTTAGGATAGGGTACTGAATTGTACCTTAACTGCGGATAATAAGGCGATTTTGGCAAAGAGAATATCTCCCGCAGGGAAGCTGCTACCATCATATGTTTGCCCTCATTAGACTCCCCTCTGGAAGCGCTTTCACTGCAAGCTGCAGATTCCCTCCTAACAGCAAGCTTTAGGATAGGGTACTGAATTGTACCTTAACTGCGGCTAATTAGCCGATTTTGGCAAAGAGAATATCTCCCGCAGGGAAGCTGCTACCATCAAATGTTTCCCCTCATTAGACTCCCCTCTGGAAGCGCTTTCACTGCAAGCTGCAGATTCCCTCCTAACAGCAAGCTTTAGGATAGTGTACTGAAGTGTAACTTACTTTCGCCTAATAATGCGATTTTGGCAAAGAGAGTATCTCCCGCAGGGAAGCTGCTACCATCAAATGTTTGCCCTCATTAGATTCCCCTCTGGAAGCGCTTTCACTGCAAGCTGCAGATTCCCTCCTAACAGCAAGCTTTAGGATAGGGTACTGAATTGTATCTTACTTTCGCCTAATAATGCGATTTTGGCAAAGAGAGTATCTCCCGCAGGGAAGCTGCTACCATCAAATGTTTGCCCTCATTAGACTCCCCTCTGGAAGCGCTTTCACTGCAAGCTGCAGATTCCCTCCTAACAGCAAGCTTTAGGATAGGGTACTGAATTGTACCTTAACTGCGGCTAATAAAGCGATTTTGGCAAAGAGAATATCTCCCGCAGGGAAGCTGCTACCATCAAATGTTTGCCCTCATTAGACTCCCCTCTGGAAGTGCTTTCACTGCAAGCTGCAGATTCCCTCCTAACAGCAAGCTTTAGGATAGTGTACTGAATTGTAACTTACTTTCGCCTAATAATGCGATTTTGGCAAAGAGACTATCTCCCGCAGGGAAGCTGCTACCATCAAATATTTGCCCACATTAGACTCCCCTCTGGAAGCGCTTTCACTGCAAGCTGCAGATTCCCTCCTAACAGCAAGCTTTAGGATAGGGTACTGAATTGTAACTTAACTGAGGCTAATAAGGCGATTTTGGCAGAGAGAATATCTCCCGCAGGGAAGCTGCTACCATCAAATGTTTGCCCTCATTAGACTCCCCTCTGGAAGCGCTTTCACTGCAAGCTGCAGATTCCCTCCTAACAGCAAGCTTTAGGATAGTGTACTGAATTGTAACTTAACTGCGGCTAATAATGCGATTTTGGCAAAGAGACTATCTCCCGCAGGGAAGCTGCTACCATCAAATGTTTGCCCTCATTAGACTCCCCTCTGGAAGCGCTTTCACTGCAAGCTGCAGATTCCCTCCTAACAGCAAGCTTTAGGATAGTGTACTGAAGTGTAACTTACTTTCGCCTAATAATGCGATTTTGGCAAAGAGAGTATCTCCCGCAGGGAAGCTGCTACCATCAAATGTTTGCCCTCATTAGATTCCCCTCTGGAAGCGCTTTCACTGCAAGCTGCAGATTCCCTCCTAACAGCAAGCTTTAGGATAGGGTACTGAATTGTAACTTACTTTCGCCTAATAATGCGATTTTGGCAAAGAGAGTATCTCCCGCAGGGAAGCTGCTACCATCAAATGTTTGCCCTCATTAGACTCCCCTCTGGAAGCGCTTTCACTGCAAGCTGCAGATTCCCTCCTAACAGCAAGCTTTAGGATAGGGTACTGAATTGTACCTTAACTGCGGATAATAAGGCGATTTTGGCAAAGAGAATATCTCCCGCAGGGAAGCTGCTACCATCATATGTTTGCCCTCATTAGACTCCCCTCTGGAAGCGCTTTCACTGCAAGCTGCAGATTCCCTCCTAACAGCAAGCTTTAGGATAGGGTACTGAATTGTACCTTAACTGCGGCTAATTAGCCGATTTTGGCAAAGAGAATATCTCCCGCAGGGAAGCTGCTACCATCAAATGTTTGCCCTCATTAGACTCCCCTCTGGAAGCGCTTTCACTGCAAGCTGCAGATTCCCTCCTAACAGCAAGCTTTAGGATAGTGTACTGAAGTGTAACTTACTTTCGCCTAATAATGCGATTTTGGCAAAGAGAGTATCTCCCGCAGGGAAGCTGCTACCATCAAATGTTTGCCCTCATTAGATTCCCCTCTGGAAGCGCTTTCACTGCAAGCTGCAGATTCCCTCCTAACAGCAAGCTTTAGGATAGGGTACTGAATTGTAACTTACTTTCGCCTAATAATGCGATTTTGGCAAAGAGAGTATCTCCCGCAGGGAAGCTGCTACCATCAAATGTTTGCCCTCATTAGACTCCCCTCTGGAAGCGCTTTCACTGCAAGCTGCAGATTCCCTCCTAACAGCAAGCTTTAGGATAGTGTACTGAATTGTAACTTAACTGCGGCTAATAAAGCGATTTTGGCAAAGAGACTATCTCCCGCAGGGAAGCTGCTACCATCAAATGTTTGCCCTCATTAGACTCCCCTCTGGAAGCGCTTTCACTGCAAGCTGCAGATTCCCTCCTAACAGCAAGCTTTAGGATAGTGTACTGAATTGTAACTTACTTTCGCCTAATAATGCGATTTTGGAAAAGAGACTATCTCCCGCAGGGAAGCTGCTACCATCAAATGTTTGCCCTCGTTAGACTCCCCTCTGGAAGCGCTTTCACTGCAAGCTGCAGATTCCCTCCTAACAGCAAGCTTTAGGATAGGGTACTGAATTGAACCTTAACTGCGGCTAATAAAGCGATTTTGGCAAAGAGAATATCTCCCGCAGGGAAGCTGCTACCATCAAATGTTTGCCCTCATTAGACTCCCCTCTGGAAGCGCTTTCACTGCAAGCTGCAGATTCCCTCCTAACAGCAAGCTTTAGGATAGGGTACTGAATTGTAACTTACTTTCGCCTAATAATGCGATTTTGGCAAAGAGAGTATCTCCCGCAGGGAAGCTGCTACAATCAAATGTTTGCCCTCATTAGACTCCCCTCTGGAAGCGCTTTCACTGCAAGCTGCAGATTCCCTCCTAACAGCAAGCTTTAGGATAGGGTACTGAATTGTAACTTAACTGCGGCTAATAAGGCGATTTTGGCAAAGAGACTATCTCCCGCAGGGAAGCTGCTACCTTCAAATGTTTGCCCTCATTAGACTCCCCTCTGGAAGCGCTTTCACTGCAAGCTGCAGATTCCCTCCTAACAGCAAGCTTTAGGATAGGGTACTGAATTGTAACTTACTTTCGCCTAATAATGCGATTTTGGCAAAGAGAGTATCTCCCGCAGGGAAGCTGCTACAATCAAATATTTGCCCTCGTTAGACTCCCCTCTGGAAGCGCTTTCACTGCAAGCTGCAGATTCCCTCCTAACAGCAAGCTTTAGGATAGGGTACTGAATTGTATCTTACTTTCGCCTAATAATGCGATTTTGGCAAAGAGAGTATCTCCCGCAGGGAAGCTGCTACCATCAAATGTTTGCCCTCGTTAGACTCCCCTCTGGAAGCGCTTTCACTGCAAGCTGCAGATTCCCTCCTAACAGCAAGCTTTAGGATAGGGTACTGAATTGTAACTTAACTGCGGCTAATAAGGCGATTTTGGCAAAGAGACTATCTCCCGCAGGGAAGCTGCTACCATCAAATGCTTGCCCTCATTAGACTCCCCTCTGGAAGCGCTTTCACTGCAAGCTGCAGATTCCCTCCTAACAGCAAGCTTTAGGATAGGGTACTGAATTGTAACTTACTTTCGCCTAATAATGCGATTTTGGAAAAGAGACTATCTCCCGCAGGGAAGCTGCTACCATCAAATGTTTGCCCTCGTTAGACTCCCCTCTGGAAGCGCTTTCACTGCAAGCTGCAGATTCCCTCCTAACAGCAAGCTTTAGGATAGGGTACTGAATTGTAACTTACTTTCGCCTAATAATGCGATTTTGGCAAAGAGACTATCTCCCGCAGGGAAGCTGCTACCATCAAATGTTTGCCCTCATTAGACTCCCCTCTGGAAGCGCTTTCACTGCAAGCTGCAGATTCCCTCCTAACAGCAAGCTTTAGGATAGGGTACTGAATTGTAACTTACTTTCGCCTAATAATGCGATTTTGGCAAAGAGAGTATCTCCCGCAGGGAAGCTGCTACCATCAAATGTTTGCCCTCATTAGACTCCCCTCTGGAAGCGCTTTCACTGCAAGCTGCAGATTCCCTCCTAACAGCAAGCTTTAGGATAGGGTACTGAATTGTAACTTACTTTCGCCTAATAATGCGATTTTGGCAATGAGAGTATCCCCCGCAGGGAAGCTGCTACCATCAAATGTTTGCCCTCATTAGACTCCCCTCTGGAAGCGCTTTCACTGCAAGCTGAAGATTCCCTCCTAACAGCAAGCTTTAGGATAGGGTACTGAATTGTAACTTACTTTCGCCTAATAATGTAATTTTGGCAAAGAGAGTATCTCCCTCAGGAAAGCTGCTACCATCAAATGTTTGCCCTCGTTAGACTCCCCTCTGGAAGCGCATTCACTTCAAGCTGCAGATTCCCTCCTAACAGCAAGCTTTAGGATAGGGTACTGAATTGTAACTTACTTTCGCCTAATAATGCGATTTTGGCAAAGAGACTATCTCCCGCAGGGAAGCTGCTACCATCAAATGTTTGCCCTCATTAGACTCCCCTCTGGAAGCGCTTTCACTGCAAGCTGCAGATTCCCTCCTAACAGCAAGCTTTAGGATAGGGTACTGAATTGTAACTTACTTTCCCCTAATAATGCGATTTTGGCAAAGAGAGTATCTCCCGCAGGGAAGCTGCTACCATCAAATGCTTGCCCTCATTAGACTCCCCTCTGGAAGCGCTTTCACTGCAAGCTGCAGATTCCCTCCTAACAGCAAGCTTTAGGATAGGGTACTGAATTGAACCTTAACTGCGGCTAATAAAGCGATTTTGGCAAAGAGACTATCTCCCGCAGGGAAGCTGCTACCATCAAATGTTTGCCCTCATTAGACTCCCCTCTGGAAGCGCTTTCACTGCAAGCTGCAGATTCCCTCCTAACAGCAAGCTTTAGGATAGGGTACTGAATTGTAACTTACTTTCGCCTAATAATGCGATTTTGGAAAAGAGACTATCTCCCGCAGGGAAGGTGCTACCATCAAATGTTTGCCCTCGTTAGACTCCCCTCTGGAAGCGCTTTCACTGCAAGCTGCAGATTCCCTCCTAACAGCAAGCTTTAGGATAGGGTACTGAATTGTAACTTACTTTCGCCTAATAATGCGATTTTGGCAAAGAGAGTATCTCCCGCAGGGAAGCTGCTACCATCAAATGTTTGCCCTCATTAGACTCCCCTCTGGAAGCGCTTTCACTGCAAGCTGCAGATTCCCTCCTAACAGCAAGCTTTAGGATAGGGTACTGAATTGTACCTTAACTGCGGCTAATAAGCCGATTTTGGCAAAGAGACTATCTCCCGCAGGGAAGCTGCTACCATCAAATGTTTGCCCTCATTAGACTCCCCTTTGGAAGCGCTTTCACTGCAAGCTGCAGATTCCCTCCTAACAGCAAGCTTTAGGATAGGGTACTGAATTGTAACTTACTTTCGCCCAATAATGCAATTTTGGCAAAGAGAGTATCTCCCACAGGAAAGCTGCTACCATCAAATGTTTGCCCTCGTTAGACTCCCCTCTGGAAGCGCATTCACTTCAAGCTGCAGATTCCCTCCTAACAGCAAGCTTTAGGATAGGGTACTGAATTGTATCTTACTTTCGCCTAATAATGCGATTTTGGCAAAGAGAGTATCTCCCGCAGGGAAGCTGCTACCATTAAATGTTTGCCCTCGTTAGACTCCCCTCTGGAAGCGCATTCACTTCAAGCTGCAGATTCCCTCCTAACAGCAAGCTTTAGGATAGGGTACTGAATTGTACCTTAACTGCGGATAATAAGGCGATTTTGGCAAAGAGAATATCTCCCGCAGGGAAGCTGCTACCATCATATGTTTGCCCTCATTAGACTCCCCTCTGGAAGCGCTTTCACTGCAAGCTGCAGATTCCCTCCTAACAGCAAGCTTTAGGATAGGGTACTGAATTGTACCTTAACTGCGGCTAATTAGCCGATTTTGGCAAAGAGAATATCTCCCGCAGGGAAGCTGCTACCATCAAATGTTTGCCCTCATTAGACTCCCCTCTGGAAGCGCTTTCACTGCAAGCTGCAGATTCCCTCCTAACAGCAAGCTTTAGGATAGTGTACTGAAGTGTAACTTACTTTCGCCTAATAATGCGATTTTGGCAAAGAGAGTATCTCCCGCAGGGAAGCTGCTACCATCAAATGTTTGCCCTCATTAGATTCCCCTCTGGAAGCGCTTTCACTGCAAGCTGCAGATTCCCTCCTAACAGCAAGCTTTAGGATAGGGTACTGAATTGTAACTTACTTTCGCCTAATAATGCGATTTTGGCAAAGAGAGTATCTCCCGCAGGGAAGCTGCTACCATCAAATGTTTGCCCTCATTAGACTCCCCTCTGGAAGCGCTTTCACTGCAAGCTGCAGATTCCCTCCTAACAGCAAGCTTTAGGATAGGGTACTGAATTGTACCTTAACTGCGGCTAATAAAGCGATTTTGGCAAAGAGAATATCTCCCGCAGGGAAGCTGCTACCATCAAATGTTTGCCCTCATTAGACTCCCCTCTGGAAGTGCTTTCACTGCAAGCTGCAGATTCCCTCCTAACAGCAAGCTTTAGGATAGTGTACTGAATTGTAACTTACTTTCGCCTAATAATGCGATTTTGGCAAAGAGACTATCTCCCGCAGGGAAGCTGCTACCATCAAATATTTGCCCACATTAGACTCCCCTCTGGAAGCGCTTTCACTGCAAGCTGCAGATTCCCTCCTAACAGCAAGCTTTAGGATAGGGTACTGAATTGTAACTTAACTGAGGCTAATAAGGCGATTTTGGCAGAGAGAATATCTCCCGCAGGGAAGCTGCTACCATCAAATGTTTGCCCTCATTAGACTCCCCTCTGGAAGCGCTTTCACTGCAAGCTGCAGATTCCCTCCTAACAGCAAGCTTTAGGATAGTGTACTGAATTGTAACTTAACTGCGGCTAATAATGCGATTTTGGCAAAGAGACTATCTCCCGCAGGGAAGCTGCTACCATCAAATGTTTGCCCTCATTAGACTCCCCTCTGGAAGCGCTTTCACTGCAAGCTGCAGATTCCCTCCTAACAGCAAGCTTTAGGATAGGGTACTGAATTGTAACTTACTTTCGCCTAATAATGCGATTTTGGAAAAGAGACTATCTCCCGCAGGGAAGCTGCTACCATCAAATGTTTGCCCTCGTTAGACTCCCCTCTGGAAGCGCTTTCACTGCAAGCTGCAGATTCCCTCCTAACAGCAAGCTTTAGGATAGGGTACTGAATTGAACCTTAACTGCGGCTAATAAAGCGATTTTGGCAAAGAGAATATCTCCCGCAGGGAAGCTGCTACCATCAAATGTTTGCCCTCATTAGACTCCCCTCTGGAAGCGCTTTCACTGCAAGCTGCAGATTCCCTCCTAACAGCAAGCTTTAGGATAGGGTACTGAATTGTAACTTACTTTCGCCTAATAATGCGATTTTGGCAAAGAGAGTATCTCCCGCAGGGAAGCTGCTACAATCAAATGTTTGCCCTCATTAGACTCCCCTCTGGAAGCGCTTTCACTGCAAGCTGCAGATTCCCTCCTAACAGCAAGCTTTAGGATAGGGTACTGAATTGTAACTTAACTGAGGCTAATAAGGCGATTTTGGCAGAGAGAATATCTCCCGCAGGGAAGCTGCTACCATCAAATGTTTGCCCTCATTAGACTCCCCTCTGGAAGCGCTTTCACTGCAAGCTGCAGATTCCCTCCTAACAGCAAGCTTTAGGATAGTGTACTGAATTGTAACTTAACTGCGGCTAATAATGCGATTTTGGCAAAGAGACTATCTCCCGCAGGGAAGCTGCTACCATCAAATGTTTGCCCTCATTAGACTCCCCTCTGGAAGCGCTTTCACTGCAAGCTGCAGATTCCCTCCTAACAGCAAGCTTTAGGATAGGGTACTGAATTGTAACTTACTTTCGCCTAATAATGCGATTTTGGAAAAGAGACTATCTCCCGCAGGGAAGCTGCTACCATCAAATGTTTGCCCTCGTTAGACTCCCCTCTGGAAGCGCTTTCACTGCAAGCTGCAGATTCCCTCCTAACAGCAAGCTTTAGGATAGGGTACTGAATTGAACCTTAACTGCGGCTAATAAAGCGATTTTGGCAAAGAGAATATCTCCCGCAGGGAAGCTGCTACCATCAAATGTTTGCCCTCATTAGACTCCCCTCTGGAAGCGCTTTCACTGCAAGCTGCAGATTCCCTCCTAACAGCAAGCTTTAGGATAGGGTACTGAATTGTAACTTACTTTCGCCTAATAATGCGATTTTGGCAAAGAGAGTATCTCCCGCAGGGAAGCTGCTACCATCAAATGTTTGCCCTCATTAGACTCCCCTCTGGAAGCGCTTTCACTGCAAGCTGCAGATTCCCTCCTAACAGCAAGCTTTAGGATAGGGTACTGAATTGTATCTTACTTTCGCCTAATAATGCGATTTTGGCAAAGAGAGTATCTCCCGCAGGGAAGCTGCTACCATCAAATGTTTGCCCTCGTTAGACTCCCCTCTGGAAGCGCATTCACTTCAAGATGCAGATTCCCTCCTAACAGCAAGCTTTAGGATAGGGTACTGAATTGTACCTTAACTGCGGATAATAAGGCGATTTTGGCAAAGAGACTATCTCCCGCAGGGAAGCTGCTACCATCATATGTTTGCCCTCATTAGACTCCCCTCTGGAAGCGCTTTCACTGCAAGCTGCAGATTCCCTCCTAACAGCAAGCTTTAGGATAGGGTACTGAATTGTACCTTAACTGCGGCTAATTAGCCGATTTTGGCAAAGAGAATATCTCCCGCAGGGAAGCTGCTACCATCAAATGTTTGCCCTCATTAGACTCCCCTCTGGAAGCGCTTTCACTGCAAGCTGCAGATTCCCTCCTAACAGCAAGCTTTAGGATAGTGTACTGAAGTGTAACTTACTTTCGCCTAATAATGCGATTTTGGCAAAGAGAGTATCTCCCGCAGGGAAGCTGCTACCATCAAATGTTTGCCCTCATTAGATTCCCCTCTGGAAGCGCTTTCACTGCAAGCTGCAGATTCCCTCCTAACAGCAAGCTTTAGGATAGGGTACTGAATTGTAACTTACTTTCGCCTAATAATGCGATTTTGGCAAAGAGAGTATCTCCCGCAGGGAAGCTGCTACCATCAAATGTTTGCCCTCATTAGACTCCCCTCTGGAAGCGCTTTCACTGCAAGCTGCAGATTCCCTCCTAACAGCAAGCTTTAGGATAGGGTACTGAATTGTAACTTACTTTCGCCTAATAATGCGATTTTGGAAAAGAGAATATCTCCCGCAGGGAAGCTGCTACCATCAAATGTTTGCCCTCGTTAGACTCCCCTCTGGAAGCGCTTTCACTGCAAGCTGCAGATTCCCTCCTAACAGCAAGCTTTAGGATAGGGTACTGAATTGAACCTTAACTGCGGCTAATAAAGCGATTTTGGCAAAGAGAATATCTCCCGCAGGGAAGCTGCTACCATCAAATGTTTGCCCTCATTAGACTCCCCTCTGGAAGCGCTTTCACTGCAAGCTGCAGATTCCCTCCTAACAGCAAGCTTTAGGATAGGGTACTGAATTGTAACTTACTTTCGCCTAATAATGCGATTTTGGCAAAGAGAGTATCTCCCGCAGGGAAGCTGCTACCATCAAATGTTTGCCCTCATTAGACTCCCCTCTGGAAGCGCTTTCACTGCAAGCTGCAGATTCCCTCCTAACAGCAAGCTTTAGGATAGGGTACTGAATTGTAACTTACTTTCGCCTAATAATGCGATTTTGGCAAAGAGACTATCTCCCGCAGGGAAGCTGCTACCATCAAATGTTTGCCCTCATTAGACTCCCCTCTGGAAGCGCTTTCACTGCAAGCTGCAGATTCCCTCCTAACAGCAAGCTTTAGGATAGGGTACTGAATTGTAACTTACTTTCGCCTAATAATGCGATTTTGGAAAAGAGACTATCTCCCGCAGGGAAGCTGCTACCATCAAATGTTTGCCCTCGTTAGACTCCCCTCTGGAAGCGCTTTCACTGCAAGCTGCAGATTCCCTCCTAACAGCAAGCTTTAGGATAGGGTACTGAATTGAACCTTAACTGCGGCTAATAAAGCGATTTTGGCAAAGAGAATATCTCCCGCAGGGAAGCTGCTACCATCAAATGTTTGCCCTCATTAGACTCCCCTCTGGAAGCGCTTTCACTGCAAGCTGCAGATTCCCTCCTAACAGCAAGCTTTAGGATAGGGTACTGAATTGTAACTTACTTTCGCCTAATAATGCGATTTTGGCAAAGAGAGTATCTCCCGCAGGGAAGCTGCTACAATCAAATGTTTGCCCTCATTAGACTCCCCTCTGGAAGCGCTTTCACTGCAAGCTGCAGATTCCCTCCTAACAGCAAGCTTTAGGATAGGGTACTGAATTGTAACTTACTTTCGCCTAATAATGCGATTTTGGCAAAGAGAGTATCTCCCGCAGGGAAGCTGCTACAATCAAATGTTTGCCCTCATTAGACTCCCCTCTGGAAGCGCTTTCACTGCAAGCTGCAGATTCCCTCCTAACAGCAAGCTTTAGGATAGGGTACTGAATTGTAACTTACTTTCGCCTAATAATGCGATTTTGGCAAAGAGACTATCTCCCGCAGGGAAGCTGCTACCATCAAATGTTTGCCCTCATTAGACTCCCCTCTGGAAGCGCTTTCACTGCAAGCTGCAGATTCCCTCCTAACAGCAAGCTTTAGGATAGGGTACTGAATTGTAACTTACTTTCGCCTAATAATGCGATTTTGGCAAAGAGAGTATCTCCCGCAGGGAAGCTGCTACCATCAAATATTTGCCCTCATTAGACTCCCCTCTGGAAGCGCTTTCACTGCAAGCTGCAGATTCCCTCCTAACAGCAAGCTTTAGGATAGGGTACTGAATTGTAACTTAACTGCGGCTAATAAGGCGATTTTGGCAAAGAGACTATCTCCCGCAGGGAAGCTGCTACCTTCAAATGTTTGCCCTCATTAGACTCCCCTCTGGAAGCGCTTTCACTGCAAGCTGCAGATTCCCTCCTAACAGCAAGCTTTAGGATAGGGTACTGAATTGTAACTTACTTTCGCCTAATAATGCGATTTTGGCAAAGAGACTATCTCCCGCAGGGAAGCTGCTACCATCAAATGTTTGCCCTCGTTAGACTCCCCTCTGGAAGCGCTTTCACTGCAAGCTGCAGATTCCCTCCTAACAGCAAGCTTTAGGATAGGGTACTGAATTGTAACTTACTTTCGCCTAATAATGCGATTTTGGAAAAGAGACTATCTCCCGCAGGGAAGCTGCTACCATCAAATGTTTGCCCTCGTTAGACTCCCCTCTGGAAGCGCTTTCACTGCAAGCTGCAGATTCCCTCCTAACAGCAAGCTTTAGGATAGGGTACTGAATTGTAACTTAACTGCGGCTAATAAGGCGATTTTGGCAAAGAGACTATCTCCCGCAGGGAAGCTGCTACCATCAAATGCTTGCCCTCATTAGACTCCCCTCTGGAAGCGCTTTCACTGCAAGCTGCAGATTCCCTCCTAACAGCAAGCTTTAGGATAGGGTACTGAATTGTAACTTACTTTCGCCTAATAATGCGATTTTGGAAAAGAGACTATCTCCCGCAGGGAAGGTGCTACCATCAAATGTTTGCCCTCGTTAGACTCCCCTCTGGAAGCGCTTTCACTGCAAGCTGCAGATTCCCTCCTAACAGCAAGCTTTAGGATAGGGTACTGAATTGTAACTTAACTGCGGCTAATAAGGCGATTTTGGCAAAGAGAGTATCTCCCGCAGGGAAGCTGCTACCATCAAATGTTTGCCCTCATTAGACTCCCCTCTGGAAGCGCTTTCACTGCAAGCTGCAGATTCCCTCCTAACAGCAAGCTTTAGGATAGGGTACTGAATTGTAACTTACTTTCGCCTAATAATGCGATTTTGGAAAAGAGACTATCTCCCGCAGGGAAGGTGCTACCATCAAATGTTTGCCCTCGTTAGACTCCCCTCTGGAAGCGCTTTCACTGCAAGCTGCAGATTCCCTCCTAACAGCAAGCTTTAGGATAGGGTACTGAATTGTAACTTACTTTCGCCTAATAATGCGATTTTGGAAAAGAGACTATCTCCCGCAGGGAAGGTGCTACCATCAAATGTTTGCCCTCGTTAGACTCCCCTCTGGAAGCGCTTTCACTGCAAGCTGCAGATTCCCTCCTAACAGCAAGCTTTAGGATAGGGTACTGAATTGTAACTTACTTTCGCCTAATAATGCGATTTTGGCAAAGAGAGTATCTCCCGCAGGGAAGCTGCTACCATCAAATGTTTGCCCTCGTTAGACTCCCCTCTGGAAGCGCTTTCACTGCAAGCTGCAGATTCCCTCCTAACAGCAAGCTTTAGGATAGGGTACTGAATTGTAACTTACTTTCGCCTAATAAGGCGATTTTGGCAAAGAGAGTATCTCCCGCAGGGAAGCTGCTACCATCAAATGTTTGCCCTCATTAGACTCCCCTCTGGAAGCGCTTTCACTGCAAGCTGCAGATTCCCTCCTAACAGCAAGCTTTAGGATAGGGTACTGAATTGTAACTTACTTTCGCCTAATAATGCAATTTTGGCAAAGAGAGTATCTCCCACAGGAAAGCTGCTACCATCAAATGTTTGCCCTCGTTAGACTCCCCTCTGGAAGCGCATTCACTTCAAGCTGCAGATTCCCTCCTAACAGCAAGCTTTAGGATAGGGTACTGAATTGTATCTTACTTTCGCCTAATAATGCGATTTTGGCAAAGAGAATATCTCCCGCAGGGAAGCTGCTACCATCAAATGTTTGCCCTCATTAGACTCCCCTCTGGAAGCGCTTTCACTGCAAGCTGCAGATTCCCTCCTAACAGCAAGCTTTAGGATAGGGTACTGAATTGTAACTTACTTTCGCCTAATAAGGCGATTTTGGCAAAGAGAGTATCTCCCGCAGGGAAGCTGCTACCATCAAATGTTTGCCCTCATTAGACTCCCCTCTGGAAGCGCTTTCACTGCAAGCTGCAGATTCCCTCCTAACAGCAAGCTTTAGGATAGGGTACTGAATTGTAACTTACTTTCGCCTAATAATGCGATTTTGGCAAAGAGAGTATCTCCCGCAGGGAAGCTGCTACCATCAAATGTTTGCCCTCATTAGACTCCCCTCTGGAAGCGCTTTCACTGCAAGCTGCAGATTCCCTCCTAACAGCAAGCTTTAGGATAGGGTACTGAATTGAACCTTAACTGCGGCTAATAAAGCGATTTTGGCAAAGAGAATATCTCCCGCAGGGAAGCTGCTACCATCAAATGTTTGCCCTCATTAGACTCCCCTCTGGAAGTGCTTTCACTGCAAGCTGCAGATTCCCTCCTAACAGCAAGCTTTAGGATAGTGTACTGAATTGTAACTTACTTTCGCCTAATAATGCGATTTTGGCAAAGAGAGTATCTCCCGCAGGGAAGCTGCTACAATCAAATGTTTTCCCTCGTTAGACTCCCCTCTGGAAGCGCATTCACTTCAAGCTGCAGATTCCCTCCTAACAGCAAGCTTTTGGATAGGGTACTGAATTGTAACTTACTTTCGCCTAATAATGCGATTTTGGCAAAGAGACTATCTCCCGCAGGGAAGCTGCTACCATCAAATGTTTGCCCTCATTAGACTCCCCTCTGGAAGCGCTTTCACTGCAAGCTGCAGATTCCCTCCTAACAGCAAGCTTTAGGATAGGGTACTGAATTGTAACTTACTTTCGCCTAATAATGCGATTTTGGCAAAGAGAGTATCTCCCGCAGGGAAGCTGCTACCATCAAATATTTGCCCTCATTAGACTCCCCTCTGGAAGCGCTTTCACTGCAAGCTGCAGATTCCCTCCTAACAGCAAGCTTTAGGATAGGGTACTGAATTGTAACTTAACTGAGGCTAATAAGGCGATTTTGGCAAAGAGAGTATCTCCCGCAGGGAAGCTGCTACCATCAAATGTTTGCCCTCGTTAGACTCCCCTCTGGAAGCGCTTTCACTGCAAGCTGCAGATTCCCTCCTAACAGCAAGCTTTAGGATAGGGTACTGAATTGTAACTTAACTGCGGCTAATAAGGCGATTTTGGCAAAGAGACTATCTCCCGCAGGGAAGCTGCTACCATCAAATGTTTGCCCTCATTAGACTCCCCTCTGGAAGCGCTTTCACTGCAAGCTGCAGATTCCCTCCTAACAGCAAGCTTTAGGATAGGGTACTGAATTGTAACTTACTTTCGCCTAATAATGCGATTTTGGCAAAGAGACTATCTCCCGCAGGGAAGCTGCTACCATCAAATGTTTGCCCTCATTAGACTCCCCTCTGGAAGCGCTTTCACTGCAAGCTGCAGATTCCCTCCTAACAGCAAGCTTTAGGATAGGGTACTGAATTGTAACTTACTTTCGCCTAGTAAAGCGATTTTGGCAAAGAGAGTATCTCCCGCAGGGAAGCTGCTACCATCAAATATTTGCCCTCATTAGACTCCCCTCTGGAAGCGCTTTCACTGCAAGCTGCAGATTCCCTCCTAACAGCAAGCTTTAGGATAGGGTACTGAATTGTAACTTAACTGAGGCTAATAAGGCGATTTTGGCAAAGAGAGTATCTCCCGCAGGGAAGCTGCTACCATCAAATGTTTGCCCTCGTTAGACTCCCCTCTGGAAGCGCTTTCACTGCAAGCTGCAGATTCCCTCCTAACAGCAAGCTTTAGGATAGGGTACTGAATTGTAACTTAACTGCGGCTAATAAGGCGATTTTGGCAAAGAGACTATCTCCCGCAGGGAAGCTGCTACCATCAAATGTTTGCCCTCATTAGACTCCCCTCTGGAAGCGCTTTCACTGCAAGCTGCAGATTCCCTCCTAACAGCAAGCTTTAGGATAGGGTACTGAATTGTAACTTACTTTCGCCTAATAATGCGATTTTGGAAAAGAGACTATCTCCCGCAGGGAAGGTGCTACCATCAAATGTTTGCCCTCGTTAGACTCCCCTCTGGAAGCGCTTTCACTGCAAGCTGCAGATTCCCTCCTAACAGCAAGCTTTAGGATAGGGTACTGAATTGTAACTTACTTTCGCCTAATAATGCGATTTTGGCAAAGAGAGTATCTCCCGCAGGGAAGCTGCTACCATCAAATGTTTGCCCTCATTAGACTCCCCTCTGGAAGCGCTTTCACTGCAAGCTGCAGATTCCCTCCTAACAGCAAGCTTTAGGATAGGGTACTGAATTGTAACTTACTTTCGCCTAATAAGGCGATTTTGGCAAAGAGAGTATCTCCCGCAGGGAAGCTGCTACCATCAAATGTTTGCCCTCATTAGACTCCCCTCTGGAAGCGCTTTCACTGCAAGCTGCAGATTCCCTCCTAACAGCAAGCTTTAGGATAGGGTACTGAATTGTAACTTACTTTCGCCTAATAATGCAATTTTGGCAAAGAGAGTATCTCCCACAGGAAAGCTGCTACCATCAAATGTTTGCCCTCGTTAGACTCCCCTCTGGAAGCGCATTCACTTCAAGCTGCAGATTCCCTCCTAACAGCAAGCTTTAGGATAGGGTACTGAATTGTATCTTACTTTCGCCTAATAATGCGATTTTGGCAAAGAGACTATCTCCCGCAGGGAAGCTGCTACCATCAAATGTTTGCCCTCATTAGACTCCCCTCTGGAAGCGCTTTCACTGCAAGCTGCAGATTCCCTCCTAACAGCAAGCTTTAGGATAGGGTACTGAATTGTAACTTACTTTCGCCTAATAATGCGATTTTGGCAAAGAGAGTATCTCCCGCAGGGAAGCTGCTACCATCAAATGTTTGCCCTCATTAGACTCCCCTCTGGAAGCGCTTTCACTGCAAGCTGCAGATTCCCTCCTAACAGCAAGCTTTAGGATAGGGTACTGAATTGTAACTTACTTTCGCCTAATAATGCGATTTTGGCAAAGAGAGTATCTCCCGCAGGGAAGCTGCTACCATCAAATGTTTGCCCTCATTAGACTCCCCTCTGGAAGCGCTTTCACTGCAAGCTGCAGATTCCCTCCTAACAGCAAGCTTTAGGATAGGGTACTGAATTGAACCTTAACTGCGGCTAATAAAGCGATTTTGGCAAAGAGAATATCTCCCGCAGGGAAGCTGCTACCATCAAATGTTTGCCCTCATTAGACTCCCCTCTGGAAGTGCTTTCACTGCAAGCTGCAGATTCCCTCCTAACAGCAAGCTTTAGGATAGTGTACTGAATTGTAACTTACTTTCGCCTAATAATGCGATTTTGGCAAAGAGAGTATCTCCCGCAGGGAAGCTGCTACAATCAAATGTTTTCCCTCGTTAGACTCCCCTCTGGAAGCGCATTCACTTCAAGCTGCAGATTCCCTCCTAACAGCAAGCTTTTGGATAGGGTACTGAATTGTAACTTACTTTCGCCTAATAATGCGATTTTGGCAAAGAGACTATCTCCCGCAGGGAAGCTGCTACCATCAAATGTTTGCCCTCATTAGACTCCCCTCTGGAAGCGCTTTCACTGCAAGCTGCAGATTCCCTCCTAACAGCAAGCTTTAGGATAGGGTACTGAATTGTAACTTACTTTCGCCTAATAATGCGATTTTGGCAAAGAGAGTATCTCCCGCAGGGAAGCTGCTACCATGAAATATTTGCCCTCATTAGACTCCCCTCTGGAAGCGCTTTCACTGCAAGCTGCAGATTCCCTCCTAACAGCAAGCTTTAGGATAGGGTACTGAATTGTAACTTAACTGAGGCTAATAAGGCGATTTTGGCAAAGAGAGTATCTCCCGCAGGGAAGCTGCTACCATCAAATGTTTGCCCTCGTTAGACTCCCCTCTGGAAGCGCTTTCACTGCAAGCTGCAGATTCCCTCCTAACAGCAAGCTTTAGGATAGGGTACTGAATTGTAACTTAACTGCGGCTAATAAGGCGATTTTGGCAAAGAGACTATCTCCCGCAGGGAAGCTGCTACCATCAAATGTTTGCCCTCATTAGACTCCCCTCTGGAAGCGCTTTCACTGCAAGCTGCAGATTCCCTCCTAACAGCAAGCTTTAGGATAGGGTACTGAATTGTAACTTACTTTCGCCTAATAATGCGATTTTGGCAAAGAGAGTATCTCCCGGAGGGAAGCTGCTACCATCAAATGTTTGCCCTCATTAGACTCCCCTCTGGAAGCGCTTTCACTGCAAGCTGCAGATTCCCTCCTAACAGCAAGCTTTAGGATAGGGTACTGAATTGTAACTTAACTGCGGCTAATAATGCGATTTTGGCAAAGAGACTATCTCCCGCAGGGAAGCTGCTACCATCAAATCCTTGCCCTCATTAGACTCCCCTCTGGAAGCGCTTTCACTGCAAGCTGCAGATTCCCTCCTAACAGCAAGCTTTAGGATAGGGTACTGAATTGTAACTTACTTTCGCCTAATAATGCGATTTTGGCAAAGAGAGTATCTCCCGCAGGGAAGCTGCTACCATCAAATGCTTGCCCTCATTAGACTCCCCTCTGGAAGCGCTTTCACTGCAAGCTGCAGATTCCCTCCTAACAGCAATCTTTAGGATAGGGTACTGAATTGTAACTTACTTTCGCCTAATAAAGCGATTTTGGCAAAGAGAATATCTCCCGCAGGGAAGCTGCTACCATCAAATGTTTGCCCTCATTAGACTCCCCTCTGGAAGTGCTTTCACTGCAAGCTGCAGATTCCCTCCTAACAGCAAGCTTTAGGATAGGGTACTGAATTGTAACTTAACTGAGGCTAATAAGGCGATTCTGGCAAAGAGAGTATCTCCCGCAGGGAAGCTGCTACCATCAAATGTTTGCCCTCATTAGACTCCCCTCTGGAAGCGCTTTCACTGCAAGCTGCAGATTCCCTCCTAACAGCAAGCTTTAGGATAGGGTACTGAATTGTAACTTAACTGCGGCTAATAAGGCGATTTTGGCAAAGAGACTATCTCCCGCAGGGAAGCTGCTACCATCAAATGTTTGCCCTCATTAGACTCCCCTCTGGAAGCGCTTTCACTGCAAGCTGCAGATTCCCTCCTAACAGCAAGCTTTAGGATAGGGTACTGAATTGTAACTTACTTTCGCCTAATAAAGCGATTTTGGCAAAGAGAATATCTCCCGCAGGGAAGCTGCTACCATCAAATCCTTGCCCTCATTAGACTCCCCTCTGGAAGCGCTTTCACTGCAAGCTGCAGATTCCCTCCTAACAGCAAGCTTTAGGATAGGGTACTGAATTGTAACTTAACTGCGGCTAATAAGGCGATTTTGGCAAAGAGACTATCTCCCGCAGGGAAGCTGCTACCATCAAATGTTTGCCCTCATTAGACTCCCCTCTGGAAGCGCTTTCACTGCAAGCTGCAGATTCCCTCCTAACAGCAAGCTTTAGGATAGGGTACTGAATTGTAACTTACTTTCGCCTAATAATGCGATTTTGGAAAAGAGACTATCTCCCGCAGGGAAGCTGCTACCATCAAATGTTTGCCCTCGTTAGACTCCCCTCTGGAAGCGCTTTCACTGCAAGCTGCAGATTCCCTCCTAACAGCAAGCTTTAGGATAGGGTACTGAATTGTAACTTACTTTCGCCTAATAAAACGATTTTGGCAAAGAGAATATCTCCCGCAGGGAAGCTGCTACCATCAAATCCTTGCCCTCATTAGACTCCCCTCTGGAAGCGCTTTCACTGCAAGCTGCAGATTCCCTCCTAACAGCAAGCTTTAGGATAGGGTACTGAATTGTACCTTAACTGTGGCTAATAAGCCGATTTTGGCAAAGAGAATATCTCCCGCAGGGAAGCTGCTACCATCAAATGTTTGCCCTCATTAGACTCCCCTCTGGAAGCGCTTTCACTGCAAGCTGCAGATTCCCTCCTAACAGCAAGCTTTAGGATAGGGTACTGAATTGTAACTTAACTGCGGCTAATAAGGCGATTTTGGCAAAGAGACTATCTCCCGCAGGGAAGCTGCTACCATCAAATGTTTGCCCTCATTAGACTCCCCTCTGGAAGCGCTTTCACTGCAAGCTGCAGATTCCCTCCTAACAGCAAGCTTTAGGATAGGGTACTGAATTGTAACTTACTTTCGCCTAATAAGGCGATTTTGGCAAAGAGAGTATCTCCCGCAGGGAAGCTGCTACCATCAAATGTTTGCCCTCATTAGACTCCCCTCTGGAAGCGCTTTCACTGCAAGCTGCAGATTCCCTCCTAACAGCAAGCTTTAGGATAGGGTACTGAATTGTACCTTAACTGCGGCTAATAAGCCGATTTTGGCAAAGAGACTATCTCCCGCAGGGAAGCTGCTACCATCAAATGTTTGCCCTCATTAGACTCCCCTCTGGAAGCGCTTTCACTGCAAGCTGCAGATTCCCTCCTAACAGCAAGCTTTAGGATAGGGTACTGAATTGTACCTTAACTGCGGATAATAAGCCGATTTTGGCAAAGAGAATATCTCCCGCAGGGAAGCTGCTACCATCAAATGTTTGCCCTCATTAGACTCCCCTCTGGAAGCGCTTTCACTGCAAGCTGCAGATTCCCTCCTAACAGCAAGCTTTAGGATAGGGTACTGAATTGTAACTTAACTGCGGCTAATAAGGCGATTTTGGCAAAGAGACTATCTCCCGCAGGGAAGCTGCTACCATCAAATGTTTGCCCTCATTAGACTCCCCTCTGGAAGCGCTTTCACTGCAAGCTGCAGATTCCCTCCTAACAGCAAGCTTTAGGATAGGGTACTGAATTGTAACTTACTTTCGCCTAATAATGCGATTTTGGCAAAGAGAGTATCTCCCGCAGGGAAGCTGCTACCATCAAATGTTTGCCCTCGTTAGACTCCCTTCTGGAAGCGCTTTCACTGCAAGCTGCAGATTCCCTCCTAACAGCAAGCTTTAGGATAGGGTACTGAATTGTATCTTACTTTCGCCTAATAATGCGTTTTTGGAAAAGAGACTATCTCCCGCAGGGAAGCTGCTACCATCAAATCTTTGCCCTCGTTAGACTCCCCTCTGGAAGCGCTTTCACTGCAAGCTGCAGATTCCCTCCTAACAGCAAGCTTTAGGATAGGGTACTGAATTGTAACTTACTTTCGCCTAATAATGCGATTTTGGCAAAGAGAGTATCTCCCGCAGGGAAGCTGCTACCATCAAATCTTTGCCCTCGTTAGACTCCCCTCTGGAAGCGCTTTCACTGCAAGCTGCAGATTCCCTCCTAACAGCAAGCTTTAGGATAGGGTACTGAATTGTAACTTACTTTCGCCTAATAATACGATTTTGGCAAAGAGACTATCTCCCGCAGGGAAGCTGCTACCATCAAATGTTTGCCCTCATTAGACTCCCCTCTGGAAGCGCTTTCACTGCAAGCTGCAGATTCCCTCCTAACAGCAAGCTTTATGATAGGGTACTGAATTGTACCTTAACTGCGGCTAATAAGCCGATTTTGGCAAAGAGACTATCTCCCGCAGGGAAGCTGCTACCATCAAATGTTTGCCCTCATTAGACTCCCCTCTGGAAGCGCTTTCACTGCAAGCTGCAGATTCCCTCCTAACAGCAAGCTTTAGGATAGGGTACTGAATTGTAACTTACTTTCGCCTAATAATGCGATTTTGGAAAAGAGACTATCTCCCGCAGGGAAGCTGCTACCATCAAATGTTTGCCCTCGTTAGACTCCCCTCTGGAAGCGCTTTCACTGCAAGCTGCAGATTCCCTCCTAACAGCAAGCTTTAGGATAGGGTACTGAATTGTACCTTAACTGCGGCTAATAAGCCGATTTTGGCAAAGAGACTATCTCCCGCAGGGAAGCTGCTACCATCAAATGTTTGCCCTCATTAGACTCCCCTCTGGAAGCGCTTTCACTGCAAGCTGCAGATTCCCTCCTAACAGCAAGCTTTAGGATAGGGTACTGAATTGTACCTTAACTGCGGCTAATAAGCCGATTTTGGCAAAGAGACTATCTCCCGCAGGGAAGCTGCTACCATCAAATGTTTGCCCTCATTAGACTCCTCTCTGGAAGCGCTTTCACTGCAAGCTGCAGATTCCTTCCTAACAGCAAGCTTTAGGATAGGGTACTGAATTGTAACTTACTTTCGCCTAATAATGCGATTTTGGCAAAGAGAGTATCTCCCGCAGGGAAGCTGCTACCATCATATGTTTGCCCTCATTAGACTCCCCTCTGGAAGCGCTTTCACTGCAAGCTGCAGATTCCTTCCTAACAGCAAGCTTTAGGATAGGGTACTGAATTGTAACTTACTTTCGCCTAATAATGCGATTTTGGCAAAGAGACTATCTCCCGCAGGGAAGCTGCTACCATCAAATGTTTGCCCTCATTAGACTCCCCTCTGGAAGCGCTTTCACTGCAAGCTGCAGATTCCCTCCTAACAGCAAGCTTTAGGATAGGGTACTGAATTGTAACTTACTTTCGCCTAATAATGCGATTTTGGCAAAGAGACTATCTCCCGCAGGGAAGCTGCTACCATCAAATGTTTGCCCTCGTTAGACTCCCCTCTGGAAGCGCTTTCACTGCAAGCTGCAGATTCCCTCCTAACAGCAAGCTTTAGGATAGGGTACTGAATTGTAACTTACTTTCGCCTAATAATGCGATTTTGGCAAAGAGACTATCTCCCGCAGGGAAGCTTCTACCATCAAATGTTTGCCCTCGTTAGACTCCCCTCTGGAAGCGCTTTCACTGCAAGCTGCAGATTCCCTCCTAACAGCAAGCTTTAGGATAGGGTACTGAATTGTAACTTACTTTCGCCTAATAATGCGATTTTGGCAAAGACAATATCTCCCGCAGGGAAGCTGCTACCATCATATGTTTGCCCTCATTAGACTCCCCTCTGGAAGCGCTTTCACTGCAAGCTGCAGATTCCCTCCTAACAGCAAGCTTTAGGATAGGGTACTGAATTGTACCTTAACTGCGGCTAATAAGCCGATTTTGGCAAAGAGAATATCTCCCGCAGGTAAGCTGCTACCATCATATGTTTGCCCTCATTAGACTCCCCTCTGGAAGCGCTTTCACTGCAAGCTGCAGATTCCCTCCTAACAGCAAGCTTTAGGATAGGGTACTGAATTGTACCTTAACTGCGGCTAATAAGCCGATTTTGGCAAAGAGAATATCTCCCGCAGGGAAGCTGCTACCATCAAATGTTTGCCCTCATTATACTCCCCTCTGGAAGCGCTTTCACTGCAAGCTGCAGATTCCCTCCTAACAGCAAGCTTTAGGATAGGGTACTGAATTGTATCTTACTTTCGCCTAATAATGCGTTTTTGGAAAAGAGACTATCTCCCGCAGGGAAGCTGCTACCATCAAATATTTGTCCTCGTTAGACTCCCCTCTGGAAGCGCTTTCACTGCAAGCTGCAGATTCCCTCCTAACAGCAAGCTTTAGGATAGGGTACTGAATTGTAACTTACTTTCGCCTAATAATGCGATTTTGGCAAAGAGAGTATCTCCCGCAGGGAAGCTGTTACCATCAAACGTTTGCCCTCATTAGACTCCCCTCTGGAAGCGCTTTCACTGCAAGCTGCAGATTCCTTCCTAACAGCAAGCTTTAGGATAGGGTACTGAATTGTAACTTACTTTCGCCTAATAATGCGATTTTGGCAAAGAGATTATCTCCCGCAGGGAAGCTGCTACCATCAAATGTTTGCCCTCATTAGACTCCTCTCTGGAAGCGCTTTCACTGCAAGCTGCAGATTCCCTCCTAACAGCAAGCTTTAGGATAGGGTACTGAATTGTAACTTAACTGAGGCTAATAAGGCGATTTTGGCAAAGAGAGTATCTCCCGCAGGAAAGCTGCTACCATCAAATGTTTGCCCTCATTAGACTCCCCTCTGGAAGCGCTTTCACTGCAAGCTGCAGATTCCTTCCTAACAGCAAGCTTTAGGATAGGGTACTGAATTGTAACTTACTTTCGCCTAATAATGCGATTTTGGCAAAGAGAGTATCTCCCGCAGCAAAGCTGCTACCATCAAATGTTTGCCCTCATTAGACTCCCCTCTGGAAGCGCTTTCACTGCAAGCTGCAGATTCCCTCCTAACAGCAAGCTTTAGGATAGGGTACTGAATGGTAACTTAACTGCGGCTATTAAGGCGATTTTGGCAAAGAGACTATCTCCCGCAGGAAAGCTGCTACCATCAAATCTTTGCCCTCATTAGACTCCCCTCTGGAAGCGCTTTCACTGCAAGCTGCAGATTCCCTCCTAACAGCAAGCTTTACGATAGGGTACTGAATTGTAACTTACTTTCGCCTAATAATGCGATTTTGGCAAAGAGACTATCTCCCGCAGGGAAGCTGCTACAATCAAATGCTTGCCCTCATTAGACTCCCCTCTGGAAGCGCTTTCACTGCAAGCTGCAGATTCCCTCCTAACAGCAAGCTTTAGGATAGGGTACTGAATTGTAACTTACTTTCGCCTAATAATGCGATTTTGGCAAAGAGAGTATCTCCCGCAGGAAGGTGATACCATCAAATATTTGCCCTCGTTAGACTCCCCTCTGGAAGCGCTTTCACTGCAAGCTGCAGATTCCCTCATAACAGCAAGCTTTAGGATAGGGTACTGAATTGTAACTTACTTTCGCCTAATAATGCGATTTTGGCAAAGAGAGTATCTCCCGCAGGGAAGCTTCTACCATCAAATATTTGCCCTCATTAGACTCCCCTCTGGAAGCGCATTCACTGCAAGCTGCAGATTCCCTCCTAACAGCAAGCTTTAGGATAGGGTACTGAATTGTAACTTACTTTCGCCTAATAATGCGATTTTGGCAAAGAGAGTATCTCCCGCAGGGAAGCTGCTACCATCAAATGTTTGCCCTCGTTAGACTCCCCTCTGGAAGCGCTTTCACTGCAAGCTGCAGATTCCCTCCTAACAGCAAGCTTTAGGATAGGGTACTGAATTGTAACTTACTTTCGCCTAATAATGCGATTTTGGCAAAGAGAATATCTCCCGCAGGGAAGCTGCTACCATCAAATGTTTGCCCTCATTAGACTCCTCTCTGGAAGCGCTTTCACTGCAAGCTGCAGATTCCCTCCTAACAGCAAGCTTTAGGATAGGGTACTGAATTGTAACTTAACTGAGGCTAATAAGGCGATTTTGGCAAAGAGAATATCTCCCGCAGGGAAGCTGCTACCATCAAATGTTTGCCCTCATTAGACTCCCCTCTGGAAGCACTTTCACTGCAAGCTGCAGATTCCCTCCTAACAGCAAGCTTTAGGATAGGGTACTGAATTGTAACTTACTTTCGCCTAATAATGCGATTTTGGAAAAGAGTCTATCTCCCGCAGGGAAGGTGCTACCATCAAATGTTTGCCCTCGTTAGACTCCCCTCTGGAAGCGCTTTCACTGCAAGCTGCAGATTCCCTCCTAACAGCAAGCTTTAGGATAGGGTACTGAATTGTAACTTACTGTCGCCTAATAATGCGATTTTGGAAAAGAGACTATCTCCCGCAGGGAAGCTGTTACCATCAAATGTTTGCCCTCCTTAGACTCCCCTCTGGAAGCGCTTTCACTGCAAGCTGCAGATTCCCTCCTACCAGCAAGCTTTAGGATAGGGTACTGAATTGTAACTTAACTGCGGCTAATAAGGCGATTTTGGCAAAGAGACTATCTCCCGCAGGGAAGCTGCTACCATCAAATGTTTGCCCTCATTAGACTCCCCTCTGGAAGCGCTTTCACTGCAAGCTGCAGATTCCCTCCTAACAGCAAGCTTTGGATAGGGTACTGAATTGTAACTTACTTTCGCCTAATAATGCGATTTTGGGAAAGAGAGTATCTCCCGCAGGGAAGCTGCTACCATCAAATGTTTGCCCTCGTTAGACTCCCCTCTGGAAGCGCTTTCACTGCAAGCTGCAGATTCCCTCCTAACAGCAAGCTTTAGGATAGGGTACTGAATTGTAACTTACTTTCGCCTAATAATGCGATTTTGGCAAAGAGAATATCTCCCGCAGGGAAGCTGCTACCATCATATGTTTGCCCTCATTAGACTCCCCTCTGGAAGCGCTTTCACTGCAAGCTGCAGATTCCCTCCTAACAGCAAGCTTTAGGATAGGGTACTGAATTGTATCTTACTTTCGCCTAATAATGCGATTTTGGCAAAGAGAGTATCTCCCGCAGGGAAGCTGCTACCATCAAATGTTTGCCCTCATTAGACTCCCCTCTGGAAGCGCTTTCACTGCAAGCTGCAGATTCCCTCCTAACAGCAAGCTTTAGGATAGGGTACTGAATTGTATCTTACTTTCGCCTAATAATACGATTATGGAAAAGAGACTATCTCCCGCAGGGAAGCTGCTACCATCAAATGTTTGCCCTCATTAGACTCCCCTCTGGAAGCGCTTTCACTGCAAGCTGCAGATTCCCTCCTAACAGCAATCTTTAGGAAAGAGTACTGAATTGTAACTTACTTTCGCCTAATAATGCGATTTTGGCAAAGAGAGTATCCCCCGCAGGGAAGCTGCTACCATCAAATGTTTGCCCTCATTAGACTCCTCTCTGGAAGCGCTTTCACTGCAAGCTGCAGATTCCCTCCTAACAGCAAGCTTTAGGATAGGGTGCTGAATTGTAACTTACTTTCGCCTAATAATTCGATTTTGGCAAAGAGACTATCTCCCGCAGGGAAGCTGCTACCATCAAATGTTTGCCCTCATTAGACTCCCCTCTGGAAGCGCTTTCACTGCAAGCTGCAGATTCCCTCCTAACAGCAAGCTTTAGGATAGGGTACTGAATTGTACCTTAACTGCGGCTAATAAGCCGATTTTGGCAAAGAGAATATCTCCCGCAGGGAAGCTGCTACCATCAAATATTTGCCCTCATTATACTCCCCTCTGGAAGCGCTTTCACTGCAAGCTGCAGATTCCCTCCTAACAGCAAGCTTTAGGATAGGGTACTGAATTGTATCTTACTTTCGCCTAATCATGCGTTTTTGGAAAAGAGACTATCTCCCGCAGGGAAGCTGCTACCATCAAATCTTTGTCCTCGTTAGACTCCCCTCTGGAAGCGCTTTCACTGCAAGCTGCAGATTCCCTCCTAACAGCAAGCTTTAGGATAGGGTACTGAATTGTAACTTACTTTCGCCTAATAATGCGATTTTGGCAAAGAGACTATCTCCCGCAGGAAAGCTGTTACCATCAAACGTTTGCCCTCGTTAGACTCCCCTCTGGAAGCGCTTTCACTGCAAGCTGCAGATTCCCTCCTAACAGCAAGCTTTAGGATAGGGTACTGAATTGTAACTTACTTTCGCCTAATAATGCGATTTTGGCAAAGAGAGTATCTCCCGCAGGGAAGCTGCTACCATCAAATGTTTGCCCTCGTTAGACTCCCCTCTGGAAGCGCTTTCACTGCAAGCTGCAGATTCCCTCCTAACAGCAAGCTTTAGGATAGGGTACTGAATTGTAACTTACTTTCGCCTAATAATGCGATTTTGGCAAAGAGAATATCTCCCGCAGGGAAGCTGCTACCATCAAATCCTTGCCCTCATTAGACTCCCCTCTGGAAGCGCTTTCACTGCAAGCTGCAGATTTCCTCCTAACAGCAAGCTTTAGGATAGGGTACTGAATTGTACCTTAACTGCGGCTAATAAGCCGATTTTGGCAAAGAGAATATCTCCCGCAGGGAAGCTGCTACCATCAAATGTTTGCCCTCATTAGACTCCCCTCTGGAAGCGCTTTCACTGCAAGCTGCAGATTCCCTCCTAACAGCAAGCTTTAGGATAGGGTACTGAATTGTACCTTAACTGCGGCTAATAAGCCGATTTTGGCAAAGAGAATATCTCCCGCAGGGAAGCTGCTACCATCAAATGTTTGCCCTTATTATACTCCCCTCTGGAAGCGCTTTCACTGCAAGCTGCAGATTCCCTCCTAACAGCAAGCTTTAGGATAGGGTACTGAATTGTATCTTACTTTCGCCTAATAATGCGTTTTTGGAAAAGAGACTATCTCCCGCAGGGAAGCTGCTACCATCAAATCTTTGCCCTCGTTAGACTCCCCTCTGGAAGCGCTTTCACTGCAAGCTGCAGATTCCCTCCTAACAGCAAGCTTTAGGATAGGGTACTGAATTGTAACTTACTTTCGCCTAATAATGCAATTTTGGCAAAGAGAATATCTCCCGCAGGGAAGCTGCTACCATCAAATGTTTGCCCTCATTAGACTCCTCTCTGGAAGCGCTTTCACTGCAAGCTGCAGATTCCTTCCTAACAGCAAGCTTTAGGATAGGGTACTGAATTGTAACTTACTTTCGCCTAATAATGCGATTTTGGCAAAGAGAGTATCTCCCGCAGGGAAGCTGCTACCATCATATGTTTGCCCTCATTAGACTCCCCTCTGGAAGCGCTTTCACTGCAAGCTGCAGATTCCCTCCTAACAGCAAGCTTTAGGATAGGGTACTGAATTGTAACTTACTTTCGCCTAATAATGCGATTTTGGCAAAGAGACTATCTCCCGCAGGGAAGCTGCTACCATCAAATGTTTGCCCTCATTAGACTCCCCTCTGGAAGCGCTTTCACTGCAAGCTGCAGATTCCCTCCTAACAGCAAGCTTTAGGATAGGGTACTGAATTGTAACTTACTTTCGCCTAATAATGCGATTTTGGCAAAGAGACTATCTCCCGCAGGGAAGCTGCTACCATCAAATGTTTGCCCTCGTTAGACTCCCCTCTGGAAGCGCTTTCACTGCAAGCTGCAGATTCCCTCCTAACAGCAAGCTTTAGGATAGGGTACTGAATTGTAACTTACTTTCGCCTAATAATGCGATTTTGGCAAAGAGACTATCTCCCGCAGGGAAGCTTCTACCATCAAATGTTTGCCCTCGTTAGACTCCCCTCTGGAAGCGCTTTCACTGCAAGCTGCAGATTCCCTCCTAACAGCAAGCTTTAGGATAGGGTACTGAATTGTAACTTACTTTCGCCTAATAATGCGATTTTGGCAAAGAGAATATCTCCCGCAGGGAAGCTGCTACCATCAAATGTTTGCCCTCATTAGACTCCTCTCTGGAAGCGCTTTCACTGCAAGCTGCAGATTCCCTCCTAACAGCAAGCTTTAGGATAGGGTACTGAATTGTAACTTAACTGAGGCTAATAAGGCGATTTTGGCAAAGAGAATATCTCCCGCAGGGAAGCTGCTACCATCAAATGTTTGCCCTCATTAGACTCCCCTCTGGAAGCACTTTCACTGCAAGCTGCAGATTCGCTCCTAACAGCAAGCTTTAGGATAGGGTACTGAATTGTAACTTACTTTCGCCTAATAATGCGATTTTGGAAAAGAGTCTATCTCCCGCAGGGAAGGTGCTACCATCAAATGTTTGCCCTCGTTAGACTCCCCTCTGGAAGCGCTTTCACTGCAAGCTGCAGATTCCCTCCTAACAGCAAGCTTTAGGATAGGGTACTGAATTGTAACTTACTGTCGCCTAATAATGCGATTTTGGAAAAGAGACTATCTCCCGCAGGGAAGCTGTTACCATCAAATGTTTGCCCTCCTTAGACTCCCCTCTGGAAGCGCTTTCACTGCAAGCTGCAGATTCCCTCCTACCAGCAAGCTTTAGGATAGGGTACTGAATTGTAACTTAACTGCGGCTAATAAGGCGATTTTGGCAAAGAGACTATCTCCCGCAGGGAAGCTGCTACCATCAAATGTTTGCCCTCATTAGACTCCCCTCTGGAAGCGCTTTCACTGCAAGCTGCAGATTCCCTCCTAACAGCAAGCTTTGGATAGGGTACTGAATTGTAACTTACTTTCGCCTAATAATGCGATTTTGGGAAAGAGAGTATCTCCCGCAGGGAAGCTGCTACCATCAAATGTTTGCCCTCGTTAGACTCCCCTCTGGAAGCGCTTTCACTGCAAGCTGCAGATTCCCTCCTAACAGCAAGCTTTAGGATAGGGTACTGAATTGTAACTTACTTTCGCCTAATAATGCGATTTTGGCAAAGAGAATATCTCCCGCAGGGAAGCTGCTACCATCATATGTTTGCCCTCATTAGACTCCCCTCTGGAAGCGCTTTCACTGCAAGCTGCAGATTCCCTCCTAACAGCAAGCTTTAGGATAGGGTACTGAATTGTATCTTACTTTCGCCTAATAATGCGATTTTGGCAAAGAGAGTATCTCCCGCAGGGAAGCTGCTACCATCAAATGTTTGCCCTCATTAGACTCCCCTCTGGAAGCGCTTTCACTGCAAGCTGCAGATTCCCTCCTAACAGCAAGCTTTAGGATAGGGTACTGAATTGTATCTTACTTTCGCCTAATAATACGATTATGGAAAAGAGACTATCTCCCGCAGGGAAGCTGCTACCATCAAATGTTTGCCCTCATTAGACTCCCCTCTGGAAGCGCTTTCACTGCAAGCTGCAGATTCCCTCCTAACAGCAATCTTTAGGAAAGAGTACTGAATTGTAACTTACTTTCGCCTAATAATGCGATTTTGGCAAAGAGAGTATCCCCCGCAGGGAAGCTGCTACCATCAAATGTTTGCCCTCATTAGACTCCTCTCTGGAAGCGCTTTCACTGCAAGCTGCAGATTCCCTCCTAACAGCAAGCTTTAGGATAGGGTGCTGAATTGTAACTTACTTTCGCCTAATAATTCGATTTTGGCAAAGAGACTATCTCCCGCAGGGAAGCTGCTACCATCAAATGTTTGCCCTCATTAGACTCCCCTCTGGAAGCGCTTTCACTGCAAGCTGCAGATTCCCTCCTAACAGCAAGCTTTAGGATAGGGTACTGAATTGTACCTTAACTGCGGCTAATAAGCCGATTTTGGCAAAGAGAATATCTCCCGCAGGGAAGCTGCTACCATCAAATATTTGCCCTCATTATACTCCCCTCTGGAAGCGCTTTCACTGCAAGCTGCAGATTCCCTCCTAACAGCAAGCTTTAGGATAGGGTACTGAATTGTATCTTACTTTCGCCTAATCATGCGTTTTTGGAAAAGAGACTATCTCCCGCAGGGAAGCTGCTACCATCAAATCTTTGTCCTCGTTAGACTCCCCTCTGGAAGCGCTTTCACTGCAAGCTGCAGATTCCCTCCTAACAGCAAGCTTTAGGATAGGGTACTGAATTGTAACTTACTTTCGCCTAATAATGCGATTTTGGCAAAGAGACTATCTCCCGCAGGGAAGCTGTTACCATCAAACGTTTGCCCTTGTTAGACTCCCCTCTGGAAGCGCTTTCACTGCAAGCTGCAGATTCCCTCCTAACAGCAAGCTTTAGGATAGGGTACTGAATTGTAACTTACTTTCGCCTAATAATGCGATTTTGGCAAAGAGAGTATCTCCCGCAGGGAAGCTGCTACCATCAAATGTTTGCCCTCGTTAGACTCCCCTCTGGAAGCGCTTTCACTGCAAGCTGCAGATTCCCTCCTAACAGCAAGCTTTAGGATAGGGTACTGAATTGTAACTTACTTTCGCCTAATAATGCGATTTTGGCAAAGAGAATATCTCCCGCAGGGAAGCTGCTACCATCAAATCCTTGCCCTCATTAGACTCCCCTCTGGAAGCGCTTTCACTGCAAGCTGCAGATTTCCTCCTAACAGCAAGCTTTAGGATAGGGTACTGAATTGTACCTTAACTGCGGCTAATAAGCCGATTTTGGCAAAGAGAATATCTCCCGCAGGGAAGCTGCTACCATCAAATGTTTGCCCTCATTAGACTCCCCTCTGGAAGCGCTTTCACTGCAAGCTGCAGATTCCCTCCTAACAGCAAGCTTTAGGATAGGGTACTGAATTGTACCTTAACTGCGGCTAATAAGCCGATTTTGGCAAAGAGAATATCTCCCGCAGGGAAGCTGCTACCATCAAATGTTTGCCCTTATTATACTCCCCTCTGGAAGCGCTTTCACTGCAAGCTGCAGATTCCCTCCTAACAGCAAGCTTTAGGATAGGGTACTGAATTGTATCTTACTTTCGCCTAATAATGCGTTTTTGGAAAAGAGACTATCTCCCGCAGGGAAGCTGCTACCATCAAATCTTTGCCCTCGTTAGACTCCCCTCTGGAAGCGCTTTCACTGCAAGCTGCAGATTCCCTCCTAACAGCAAGCTTTAGGATAGGGTACTGAATTGTAACTTACTTTCGCCTAATAATGCAATTTTGGCAAAGAGAATATCTCCCGCAGGGAAGCTGCTACCATCAAATGTTTGCCCTCATTAGACTCCTCTCTGGAAGCGCTTTCACTGCAAGCTGCAGATTCCTTCCTAACAGCAAGCTTTAGGATAGGGTACTGAATTGTAACTTACTTTCGCCTAATAATGCGATTTTGGCAAAGAGAGTATCTCCCGCAGGGAAGCTGCTACCATCATATGTTTGCCCTCATTAGACTCCCCTCTGGAAGCGCTTTCACTGCAAGCTGCAGATTCCTTCCTAACAGCAAGCTTTAGGATAGGGTACTGAATTGTAACTTACTTTCGCCTAATAATGCGATTTTGGCAAAGAGACTATCTCCCGCAGGGAAGCTGCTACCATCAAATGTTTGCCCTCATTAGACTCCCCTCTGGAAGCGCTTTCACTGCAAGCTGCAGATTCCCTCCTAACAGCAAGCTTTAGGATAGGGTACTGAATTGTAACTTACTTTCGCCTAATAATGCGATTTTGGCAAAGAGACTATCTCCCGCAGGGAAGCTGCTACCATCAAATGTTTGCCCTCGTTAGACTCCCCTCTGGAAGCGCTTTCACTGCAAGCTGCAGATTCCCTCCTAACAGCAAGCTTTAGGATAGGGTACTGAATTGTAACTTACTTTCGCCTAATAATGCGATTTTGGCAAAGAGACTATCTCCCGCAGGGAAGCTTCTACCATCAAATGTTTGCCCTCGTTAGACTCCCCTCTGGAAGCGCTTTCACTGCAAGCTGCAGATTCCCTCCTAACAGCAAGCTTTAGGATAGGGTACTGAATTGTAACTTACTTTCGCCTAATAATGCGATTTTGGCAAAGACAATATCTCCCGCAGGGAAGCTGCTACCATCATATGTTTGCCCTCATTAGACTCTCCTCTGGAAGCGCTTTCACTGCAAGCTGCAGATTCCCTCCTAACAGCAAGCTTTAGGATAGGGTACTGAATTGTACCTTAACTGCGGCTAATAAGCCGATATTGGCAAAGAGAATATCTCCCGCAGGGAAGCTGCTACCATCATATGTTTGCCCTCATTAGACTCCCCTCTGGAAGCGCTTTCACTGCAAGCTGCAGATTCCCTCCTAACAGCAAGCTTTAGGATAGGGTACTGAATTGTACCTTAACTGCGGCTAATAAGCCGATTTTGGCAAAGAGAATATCTCCCGCAGGGAAGCTGCTACCATCAAATGTTTGCCCTCATTATACTCCCCTCTGGAAGCGCTTTCACTGCAAGCTGCAGATTCCCTCCTAACAGCAAGCTTTAGGATAGGGTACTGAATTGTATCTTACTTTCGCCTAATAATGCGTTTTTGGAAAAGAGACTATCTCCCGCAGGGAAGCTGCTACCATCAAATCTTTGTCCTCGTTAGACTCCCCTCTGGAAGCGCTTTCACTGCAAGCTGCAGATTCCTTCCTAACAGCAAGCTTTAGGATAGGGTACTGAATTGTAACTTACTTTCGCCTAATAATGCGATTTTGGCAAAGAGACTATCTCCCGCAGGGAAGCTGCTACCATCAAATGTTTGCCCTCATTAGACTCCTCTCTGGAAGCGCTTTCACTGCAAGCTGCAGATTCCCTCCTAACAGCAAGCTTTAGGATAGGGTACTGAATTGTACCTTAACTGCGGCTAATAAGCCGATATTGGCAAAGAGAATATCTCCCGCAGGGAAGCTGCTACCATCATATGTTTGCCCTCATTAGACTCCCCTCTGGAAGCGCTTTCACTGCAAGCTGCAGATTCCCTCCTAACAGCAAGCTTTAGGATAGGGTACTGAATTGTACCTTAACTGCGGCTAATAAGCCGATTTTGGCAAAGAGAATATCTCCCGCAGGGAAGCTGCTACCATCAAATGTTTGCCCTCATTATACTCCCCTCTGGAAGCGCTTTCACTGCAAGCTGCAGATTCCCTCCTAACAGCAAGCTTTAGGATAGGGTACTGAATTGTATCTTACTTTCGCCTAATAATGCGTTTTTGGAAAAGAGACTATCTCCCGCAGGGAAGCTGCTACCATCAAATCTTTGTCCTCGTTAGACTCCCCTCTGGAAGCGCTTTCACTGCAAGCTGCAGATTCCCTCCTAACAGCAAGCTTTAGGATAGGGTACTGAATTGTAACTTACTTTCGCCTAATAATGCGATTTTGGCAAAGAGACTATCTCCCGCAGGGAAGCTGCTACCATCAAATGTTTGCCCTCATTAGACTCCCCTCTGGAAGCGCTTTCACTGCAAGCTGCAGATTCCTTCCTAACAGCAAGCTTTAGGATAGGGTACTGAATTGTAACTTACTTTCGCCTAATAATGCGATTTTGGCAAAGAGACTATCTCCCGCAGGGAAGCTGCTACCATCAAATGTTTGCCCTCATTAGACTCCCCTCTGGAAGCGCTTTCACTGCAAGCTGCAGATTCCCTCCTAACAGCAAGCTTTAGGATAGGGTACTGAATTGTAACTTACTTTCGCCTAATAATGCGATTTTGGCAAAGAGACTATCTCCCGCAGGGAAGCTGCTACCATCAAATGTTTGCCCTCGTTAGACTCCCCTCTGGAAGCGCTTTCACTGCAAGCTGCAGATTCCCTCCTAACAGCAAGCTTTAGGATAGGGTACTGAATTGTAACTTACTTTCGCCTAATAATGCGATTTTGGCAAAGAGACTATCTCCCGCAGGGAAGCTTCTACCATCAAATGTTTGCCCTCGTTAGACTCCCCTCTGGAAGCGCTTTCACTGCAAGCTGCAGATTCCCTCCTAACAGCAAGCTTTAGGATAGGGTACTGAATTGTAACTTACTTTCGCCTAATAATGCGATTTTGGCAAAGACAATATCTCCCGCAGGGAAGCTGCTACCATCATATGTTTGCCCTCATTAGACTCTCCTCTGGAAGCGCTTTCACTGCAAGCTGCAGATTCCCTCCTAACAGCAAGCTTTAGGATAGGGTACTGAATTGTACCTTAACTGCGGCTAATAAGCCGATATTGGCAAAGAGAATATCTCCCGCAGGGAAGCTGCTACCATCATATGTTTGCCCTCATTAGACTCCCCTCTGGAAGCGCTTTCACTGCAAGCTGCAGATTCCCTCCTAACAGCAAGCTTTAGGATAGGGTACTGAATTGTACCTTAACTGCGGCTAATAAGCCGATTTTGGCAAAGAGAATATCTCCCGCAGGGAAGCTGCTACCATCAAATGTTTGCCCTCATTATACTCCCCTCTGGAAGCGCTTTCACTGCAAGCTGCAGATTCCCTCCTAACAGCAAGCTTTAGGATAGGGTACTGAATTGTATCTTACTTTCGCCTAATAATGCGTTTTTGGAAAAGAGACTATCTCCCGCAGGGAAGCTGCTACCATCAAATCTTTGTCCTCGTTAGACTCCCCTCTGGAAGCGCTTTCACTGCAAGCTGCAGATTCCTTCCTAACAGCAAGCTTTAGGATAGGGTACTGAATTGTAACTTACTTTCGCCTAATAATGCGATTTTGGCAAAGAGACTATCTCCCGCAGGGAAGCTGCTACCATCAAATGTTTGCCCTCATTAGACTCCTCTCTGGAAGCGCTTTCACTGCAAGCTGCAGATTCCCTCCTAACAGCAAGCTTTAGGATAGAGTACTGAATTGTACCTTAACTGCGGCTAATAAGCCGATATTGGCAAAGAGAATATCTCCCGCAGGGAAGCTGCTACCATCATATGTTTGCCCTCATTAGACTCCCCTCTGGAAGCGCTTTCACTGCAAGCTGCAGATTCCCTCCTAACAGCAAGCTTTAGGATAGGGTACTGAATTGTACCTTAACTGCGGCTAATAAGCCGATTTTGGCAAAGAGAATATCTCCCGCAGGGAAGCTGCTACCATCAAATGTTTGCCCTCATTATACTCCCCTCTGGAAGCGCTTTCACTGCAAGCTGCAGATTCCCTCCTAACAGCAAGCTTTAGGATAGGGTACTGAATTGTATCTTACTTTCGCCTAATAATGCGTTTTTGGAAAAGAGACTATCTCCCGCAGGGAAGCTGCTACCATCAAATCTTTGTCCTCGTTAGACTCCCCTCTGGAAGCGCTTTCACTGCAAGCTGCAGATTCCCTCCTAACAGCAAGCTTTAGGATAGGGTACTGAATTGTAACTTACTTTCGCCTAATAATGCGATTTTGGCAAAGAGACTATCTCCCGCAGGGAAGCTGCTACCATCAAATGTTTGCCCTCATTAGACTCCTCTCTGGAAGCGCTTTCACTGCAAGCTGCAGATTCCCTCCTAACAGCAAGCTTTAGGATAGGGTACTGAATTGTAACTTAACTGCGGCTAATAAGCCGATTTTGGCAAAGAGACTATCTCCCGCAGGGAAGCTGCTACCATCAAATGTTTGCCCTTATTATACTCCCCTCTGGAAGCGCTTTCACTGCAAGCTGCAGATTCCCTCCTAACAGCAAGCTTTAGGATAGGGTACTGAATTGTATCTTACTTTCGCCTAATAATGCGTTTTTGGAAAAGAGACTATCTCCCGCAGGGAAGCTGCTACCATCAAATATTTGTCCTCGTTAGACTCCCCTCTGGAAGCGCTTTCACTGCAAGCTGCAGATTCCCTCCTAACAGCAAGCTTTAGGATAGGGTACTGAATTGTAACTTACTTTCGCCTAATAATGCGATTTTGGCAAAGAGACTATCTCCCGCAGGGAAGCTGTTACCATCAAACGTTTGCCCTCATTAGACTCCCCTCTGGAAGCGCTTTCACTGCAAGCTGCAGATTCCTTCCTAACAGCAAGCTTTAGGATAGGGTACTGAATTGTAACTTACTTTCGCCTAATAATGCGATTTTGGCAAAGAGATTATCTCCCGCAGGGAAGCTGCTACCATCAAATGTTTGCCCTCATTAGACTCCTCTCTGGAAGCGCTTTCACTGCAAGCTGCAGATTCCCTCCTAACAGCAAGCTTTAGGATAGGGTACTGAATTGTAACTTAACTGAGGCTAATAAGGCGATTTTGGCAAAGAGAATATCTCCCGCAGGGAAGCTGCTACCATCAAATGTTTGCCCTCATTAGACTCCCCTCTGGAAGCGCTTTCACTGCAAGCTGCAGATTCCCTCCTAACAGCAAGCTTTAGGATAGGGTACTGAATTGTAACTTACTTTCGCCTAATAATGCGATTTTGGAAAAGAGTCTATCTCCCGCAGGGAAGGTGCTACCATCAAATGTTTGCCCTCGTTAGACTCCCCTCTGGAAGCGCTTTCACTGCAAGCTGCAGATTCCCTCCTAACAGCAAGCTTTAGGATAGGGTACTGAATTGTAACTTACTGTCGCCTAATAATGCGATTTTGGAAAAGAGACTATCTCCCGCAGGGAAGCTGCTACCATCAAATGTTTGCCCTCGTTAGACTCCCCTCTGGAAGCGCTTTCACTGCAAGCTGCAGATTCCTTCCTAACAGCAAGCTTTAGGATAGGGTACTGAATTGTAACTTACTTTCGCCTAATAATGCGATTTTGGCAAAGAGACTATCTCCCGCAGGGAAGCTGCTACCATCAAATGCTTGCCCTCATTAGACTCCCCTCTGGAAGCGCTTTCACTGCAAGCTGCAGATTCCCTCCTAACAGCAAGCTTTAGGATAGGGTACTGAATTGTAACTTACTTTCGCCTAATAATGCGATTTTGGCAAAGAGAGTATCTCCCGCAGGAAGGTGATACCATCAAATATTTGCCCTCGTTAGACTCCCCTCTGGAAGCGCTTTCACTGCAAGCTGCAGATTCCCTCCTAACAGCAAGCTTTAGGATAGGGTACTGAATTGTAACTTACTTTCGCCTAATAATGCGATTTTGGCAAAGAGAGTATCTCCCGCAGGGAAGCTGCTACCATCAAATGTTTGCCCTCATTAGACTCCTCTCTGGAAGCGCTTTCACTGCAAGCTGCAGATTCCCTCCTAACAGCAAGCTTTAGGATAGGGTACTGAATTGTAACTTAACTGAGGCTAATAAGGCGATTTTGGCAAAGAGAATATCTCCCGCAGGGAAGCTGCTACCATCAAATGTTTGCCCTCATTAGACTCCCCTCTGGAAGCGCTTTCACTGCAAGCTGCAGATTCCCTCCTAACAGCAAGCTTTAGGATAGGGTACTGAATTGTACCTTAACTGCGGCTAATAAGCCGATTTTGGAAAAGAGTCTATCTCCCGCAGGGAAGGTGCTACCATCAAATGTTTGCCCTCGTTAGACTCCCCTCTGGAAGCGCTTTCACTGCAAGCTGCAGATTCCCTCCTAACAGCAAGCTTTAGGATAGGGTACTGAATTGTAACTTACTGTCGCCTAATAATGCGATTTTGGAAAAGAGACTATCTCCCGCAGGGAAGCTGCTACCATCAAATGTTTGCCCTCGTTAGACTCCCCTCTGGAAGCGCTTTCACTGCAAGCTGCAGATTCCTTCCTAACAGCAAGCTTTAGGATAGGGTACTGAATTGTAACTTACTTTCGCCTAATAATGCGATTTTGGCAAAGAGACTATCTCCCGCAGGGAAGCTGCTACCATCAAATGCTTGCCCTCATTAGACTCCCCTCTGGAAGCGCTTTCACTGCAAGCTGCAGATTCCCTCCTAACAGCAAGCGTTAGGATAGGGTACTGAATTGTAACTTACTTTCGCCTAATAATGCGATTTTGGCAAAGAGAGTATCTCCCGCAGGGAAGCTGCTACCATCAAATGTTTGCCCTCGTTAGACTCCCCTCTGGAAGCGCTTTCACTGCAAGCTGCAGATTCCCTCCTAACAGCAAGCTTTAGGATAGGGTACTGAATTGTAACTTACTTTCGCCTAATAATGCGATTTTGGCAAAGAGAATATCTCCCGCAGGGAAGCTGCTACCATCATATGTTTGCCCTCATTAGACTCCCCTCTGGAAGCGCTTTCACTGCAAGCTGCAGATTCCCTCCTAACAGCAAGCTTTAGGATAGGGTACTGAATTGTACCTTAACTGCGGCTAATAAGCCGATTTTGGCAAAGAGAATATCTCCCGCAGGGAAGCTGCTACCATCAAATGTTTGCCCTCATTATACTCCCCTCTGGAAGCGCTTTCACTGCAAGCTGCAGATTCCCTCCTAACAGCAAGCTTTAGGATAGGGTACTGAATTGTATCTTACTTTCGCCTAATAATACGATTTTGGAAAAGAGACTATCTCCCGCAGGGAAGCTGCTACCATCAAATGTTTGCCCTCATTAGACTCCCCTCTGGAAGCGCTTTCACTGCAAGCTGCAGATTCCCTCCTAACAGCAATCTTTAGGAAAGAGTACTGAATTGTAACTTACTTTCGCCTAATAATGCGATTTTGGCAAAGAGAGTATCCCCCGCAGGGAAGCTGCTACCATCAAATGTTTGCCCTCATTAGACTCCTCTCTGGAAGCGCTTTCACTGCAAGCTGCAGATTCCCTCCTAACAGCAAGCTTTAGGATAGGGTGCTGAATTGTAACTTACTTTCGCCTAATAATGCGATTTTGGCAAAGAGACTATCTCCCGCAGGGAAGCTGCTACCATCAAATGTTTGCCCTCATTAGACTCCCCTCTGGAAGCGCTTTCACTGCAAGCTGCAGATTCCCTCCTAACAGCAAGCTTTAGGATAGGGTACTGAATTGTACCTTAACTGCGGCTAATAAGCCGATTTTGGCAAAGAGAATATCTCCCGCAGGGAAGCTGCTACCATCAAATATTTGCCCTCATTATACTCCCCTCTGGAAGCGCTTTCACTGCAAGCTGCAGATTCCCTCCTAACAGCAAGCTTTAGGATAGGGTACTGAATAGTATCTTACTTTCGCCTAATCATGCGTTTTTGGAAAAGAGACTATCTCCCGCAGGGAAGCTGCTACCATCAAATCTTTGTCCTCGTTAGACTCCCCTCTGGAAGCGCTTTCACTGCAAGCTGCAGATTCCCTCCTAACAGCAAGCTTTAGGATAGGGTACTGAATTGTAACTTACTTTCGCCTAATAATGCGATTTTGGCAAAGAGACTATCTCCCGCAGGGAAGCTGTTACCATCAAACGTTTGCCCTCGTTAGACTCCCCTCTGGAAGCGCTTTCACTGCAAGCTGCAGATTCCCTCCTAACAGCAAGCTTTAGGATAAGGTACTGAATTGTAACTTACTTTCGCCTAATAATGCGATTTTGGCAAAGAGAGTATCTCCCGCAGGGAAGCTGCTACCATCAAATCTTTGCCCTCGTTAGACTCCCCTCTGGAAGCGCTTTCACTGCAAGCTGCAGATTCCTTCCTAACAGCAAGCTTTAGGATAGGGTACTGAATTGTAACTTACTTTCGCCTAATAATGCGATTTTGGCAAAGAGACTATCTCCCGCAGGGAAGCTGCTACCATCAAATGTTTGCCCTCATTAGACTCCCCTCTGGAAGCGCTTTCACTGCAAGCTGCAGATTCCCTCCTAACAGCAAGCTTTAGGATAGGGTACTGAATTGTAACTTACTTTCGCCTAATAATGCGATTTTGGCAAAGAGACTATCTCCCGCAGGGAAGCTGCTACCATCAAATGTTTGCCCTCGTTAGACTCCCCTCTGGAAGCGCTTTCACTGCAAGCTGCAGATTCCCTCCTAACAGCAAGCTTTAGGATAGGGTACTGAATTGTAACTTACTTTCGCCTAATAATGCGATTTTGGCAAAGAGACTATCTCCCGCAGGGAAGCTTCTACCATCAAATGTTTGCCCTCGTTAGACTCCCCTCTGGAAGCGCTTTCACTGCAAGCTGCAGATTCCCTCCTAACAGCAAGCTTTAGGATAGGGTACTGAATTGTAACTTACTTTCGCCTAATAATGCGATTTTGGCAAAGACAATATCTCCCGCAGGGAAGCTGCTACCATCATATGTTTGCCCTCATTAGACTCCCCTCTGGAAGCGCTTTCACTGCAAGCTGCAGATTCCCTCCTAACAGCAAGCTTTAGGATAGGGTACTGAATTGTACCTTAACTGCGGCTAATAAGCCGATATTGGCAAAGAGAATATCTCCCGCAGGGAAGCTGCTACCATCATATGTTTGCCCTCATTAGACTCCCCTCTGGAAGCGCTTTCACTGCAAGCTGCAGATTCCCTCCTAACAGCAAGCTTTAGGATAGGGTACTGAATTGTACCTTAACTGCGGCTAATAAGCCGATTTTGGCAAAGAGAATATCTCCCGCAGGGAAGCTGCTACCATCAAATGTTTGCCCTCATTATACTCCCCTCTGGAAGCGCTTTCACTGCAAGCTGCAGATTCCCTCCTAACAGCAAGCTTTAGGATAGGGTACTGAATTGTATCTTACTTTCGCCTAATAATGCGTTTTTGGAAAAGAGACTATCTCCCGCAGGGAAGCTGCTACCATCAAATCTTTGTCCTCGTTAGACTCCCCTCTGGAAGCGCTTTCACTGCAAGCTGCAGATTCCCTCCTAACAGCAAGCTTTAGGATAGGGTACTGAATTGTAACTTACTTTCGCCTAATAATGCGATTTTGGCAAAGAGAGTATCTCCCGCAGGGAAGCTGTTACCATCAAACGTTTGCCCTCATTAGACTCCCCTCTGGAAGCGCTTTCACTGCAAGCTGCAGATTCCTTCCTAACAGCAAGCTTTAGGATAGGGTACTGAATTGTAACTTACTTTCGCCTAATAATGCGATTTTGGCAAAGAGACTATCTCCCGCAGGGAAGCTGCTACCATCAACTGTTTGCCCTCATTAGACTCCTCTCTGGAAGCGCTTTCACTGCAAGCTGCAGATTCCCTCCTAACAGCAAGCTTTAGGATAGGGTACTGAATTGTAACTTAACTGCGGCTAATAAGCCGATTTTGGCAAAGAGACTATCTCCCGCAGGGAAGCTGCTACCATCAAATGTTTGCCCTCATTATACTCCCCTCTGGAAGCGCTTTCACTGCAAGCTGCAGATTCCCTCCTAACAGCAAGCTTTAGGATAGGGTACTGAATTGTATCTTACTTTCGCCTAATAATGCGTTTTTGGAAAAGAGACTATCTCCCGCAGGGAAGCTGCTACCATCAAATATTTGTCCTCGTTAGACTCCCCTCTGGAAGCGCTTTCACTGCAAGCTGCAGATTCCCTCCTAACAGCAAGCTTTAGGATAGGGTACTGAATTGTAACTTACTTTCGCCTAATAATGCGATTTTGGCAAAGAGAGTATCTCCCGCAGGGAAGCTGTTACCATCAAACGTTTGCCCTCATTAGACTCCCCTCTGGAAGCGCTTTCACTGCAAGCTGCAGATTCCTTCCTAACAGCAAGCTTTAGGATAGGGTACTGAATTGTAACTTACTTTCGCCTAATAATGCGATTTTGGCAAAGAGATTATCTCCCGCAGGGAAGCTGCTACCATCAAATGTTTGCCCTCATTAGACTCCTCTCTGGAAGCGCTTTCACTGCAAGCTGCAGATTCCCTCCTAACAGCAAGCTTTAGGATAGGGTACTGAATTGTAACTTAACTGAGGCTAATAAGGCGATTTTGGCAAAGAGAATATCTCCCGCAGGGAAGCTGCTACCATCAAATGTTTGCCCTCATTAGACTCCCCTCTGGAAGCGCTTTCACTGCAAGCTGCAGATTCCCTCATAACAGCAAGCTTTAGGATAGGGTACTGAATTGTAACTTACTTTCGCCTAATAATGCGATTTTGGCAAAGAGAGTATCTCCCGCAGGGAAGCTTCTACCATCAAATATTTTCCCTCATTAGACTCCCCTCTGGAAGCGCATTCACTGCAAGCTGCAGATTCCCTCCTAACAGCAAGCTTTAGGATAGGGTACTGAATTGTAACTTACTTTCGCCTAATAATGCGATTTTGGCAAAGAGAGTATCTCCCGCAGGGAAGCTGCTACCATCAAATGTTTGCCCTCGTTAGACTCCCCTCTGGAAGCGCTTTCACTGCAAGCTGCAGATTCCCTCCTAACAGCAAGCTTTAGGATAGGGTACTGAATTGTAACTTACTTTCGCCTAATAATGCGATTTTGGCAAAGAGAATATCTCCCGCAGGGAAGCTGCTACCATCAAATGTTTGCCCTCATTAGACTCCTCTCTGGAAGCGCTTTCACTGCAAGCTGCAGATTCCCTCCTAACAGCAAGCTTTAGGATAGGGTACTGAATTGTAACTTAACTGAGGCTAATAAGGCGATTTTGGCAAAGAGAATATCTCCCGCAGGGAAGCTGCTACCATCAAATGTTTGCCCTCATTAGACTCCCCTCTGGAAGCGCTTTCACTGCAAGCTGCAGATTCCCTCCTAACAGCAAGCTTTAGGATAGGGTACTGAATTGTAACTTACTTTCGCCTAATAATGCGATTTTGGAAAAGAGTCTATCTCCCGCAGGGAAGGTGCTACCATCAAATGTTTGCCCTCATTAGACTCCCCTCTGGAAGCGCTTTCACTGCAAGCTGCAGATTCCCTCCTAACAGCAATCTTTAGGAAAGAGTACTGAATTGTAACTTACTTTCGCCTAATAATGCGATTTTGGCAAAGAGAGTATCCCCCGCAGGGAAGCTGCTACCATCAAATGTTTGCCCTCATTAGACTCCTCTCTGGAAGCGCTTTCACTGCAAGCTGCAGATTCCCTCCTAACAGCAAGCTTTAGGATAGGGTGCTGAATTGTAACTTACTTTCGCCTAATAATGCGATTTTGGCAAAGAGACTATCTCCCGCAGGGAAGCTGCTACCATCAAATGTTTGCCCTCATTAGACTCCCCTCTGGAAGGGCTTTCACTGCAAGCTGCAGATTCCCTCCTAACAGCAAGCTTTAGGATAGGGTACTGAATTGTATCTTAAATGCGGCTAAGAATGCGATTTTGGCAAAGAGAGTATCTCCCGCAGGGAAGCTGCTACCATCAAATGCTGGCTCTCGTTAGACTCCCCTCTGGAAGCGCTTTCACTGCAAGCTGCAGATTCCCTCCTAACAGCAAGCTTTAGGATAGGGTACTGAATTGTAACTTACTTTCGCCTAATAATGCGATTTTGGCAAAGAGAATATCTCCCGCAGGGAAGCTGCTACCATCATATGTTTGCCCTCATTAGACTCCCCTCTGGAAGCGCTTTCACTGCAAGCTGCAGATTCCCTCCTAACAGCAAGCTTTAGGATAGGGTACTGAATTGTACCTTAACTGAGGCTAATAATGCGATTTTGGCAAAGAGAGTATCTCCCGCAGGGAAGCTGCTACCATCAAATGTTTGCCCTCATTAGACTCCCCTCTGGAAGCGCTTTCACTGCAAGCTGCAGATTCCCTCCTAACAGCAAGCTTTAGGATAGGGTACTGAATTGTATCTTAAATGCGGCTAATAATGCGATTTTGGAAAAGAGACTATCTCCCGCAGGGAAGCTGCTACCATCAAATGTTTGCCCTCGTTAGACTCCCCTCTGGAAGCGCTTTCACTGCAAGCTGCAGATTCCCTCCTAACAGCAAGCTTTAGGATAGGGTACTGAATTGTAACTTACTTTCGCCTAATAATGCGATTTTGGCAAAGAGAATATCTCCCGCAGGGAAGCTGCTACCATCATATGTTTGCCCTCATTAGACTCCCCTCTGGAAGCGCTTTCACTGCAAGCTGCAGATTCCCTCCTAACAGCAAGCTTTAGGATAGGGTACTGAATTGTAACTTACTTTCGCCTAATAATGCGATTTTGGCAAAGAGACTATCTCCCGCAGGGAAGCTGCTACCATCAAATGTTTGCCCTCATTAGACTCCTCTCTGGAAGCGCTTTCACTGCAAGCTGCAGATTCCCTCCTAACAGCAAGCTTTAGGATAGGGTACTGAATTGTAACTTACTTTCGCCTAATAATGCGATTTTGGCAAAGAGACTATCTCCCGCAGGGAAGCTGCTACCATCAAATGTTTGCCCTCAGTAGACTCCTCTCTGGAAGCGCTTTCACTGCAAGCTGCAGATTCCTTCCTAACAGCAAGCTTTAGGATAGGGTACTGAATTGTAACTTACTTTCGCCTAATAATGCGATTTTGGAAAAGAGACTATCTCCCGCAGGGAAGCTGCTACCATCAAATCCTTGCCCTCATTAGACTCCCCTCTGGAAGCGCTTTCACTGCAAGCTGCAGATTCCTTCCTAACAGCAAGCTTTAGGATAGGGTACTGAAATGTAGCTTACTTTCGCCTAATAATGCGATTTTGGCAAAGAGAGTATCTCCCGCAGGGAAGCTGCTACCATCAAATGCTTGCCCTCATTAGACTCCCCTCTGGAAGCGCTTTCACTGCAAGCTGCAGATTCCCTCCTAACAGCAAGCTTTAGGATAGGGTACTGAATTGTAACTTAACTAAGGCTAATAAGGCGATTTTGGCAAAGAGAATATCTCCCGCAGGGAAGCTGCTACCATCAAATGTTTGCCCTCATTAGACTCCCCTCTGGAAGCGCTTTCACTGCAAGCTGCAGATTCCTTCCTAACAGCAAGCTTTAGGATAGGGTACTGAATTGTAACTTACTTTCGCCTAATAATGCGATTTTGGAAAAGAGACTATCTCCCGCAGGGAAGCTGCTACCATCAAATGTTTGCCCTCATTAGACTCCCCTCTGGAAGTGCTTTCACTGCAAGCTGCAGATTCCCTCCTAACAGCAAGCTTTAGGATAGGGTACTGAATTGTAACTTACTTTCGCCTAATAATGCGACTTTGGCAAAGAGACTATCTCCCGCAGGGAAGCTGCTACCATCAAATGTTTGCCCTCGTTAGACTCCCCTCTGGAAGCGCTTTCACTGCAAGCTGCAGATTCCCTCCTAACAGCAAGCTTTAGGATAGGGTACTGAATCGTAACTTACTTTCGCCTAATAATGCGATTTTGGCAAAGAGAGTATCTCCCGCAGGGAAGCTGCTACCATCAAATGTTTGCCCTCGTTAGACTCCCCTCTGGAAGCGCTTTCACTGCAAGCTGCAGATTCCCTCCTAACAGCAAGCTTTAGGATAGGGTACTGAATTGTAACTTAACTGCGGCTAATAAGCCGATTTTGGCAAAGAGAATATCTCCCGCAGGGAAGCTGCTACCATCAAATGTTTGCCCTCATTAGACTCCCCTCTGGAAGCGCTTTCACTGCAAGCTGCAGATTCCCTCCTAACAGCAAGCTTTAGGATAGGGTACTGAATTGTATCTTACTTTCGCCTAATAATGCGATTTTGGCAAAGAGAATATCTCCCGCAGGGAAGCTGCTACCATCAAATGTTTGCCCTCATTAGACTCCCCTCTGGAAGCGCTTTCACTGCAAGCTGCAGATTCCCTCCTAACAGCAAGCTTTAGGATAGGGTACTGAATTGTAACTTAATTTCGCCTAATAATGCGATTTTGGCAAAGAGAGTATCTCCCGCAGGGAAGCTGCTACCATCAAATGTTTGCCCTCATTAGACTCCCCTCTGGAAGCGCTTTCACTGCAAGCTGCAGATTCCCTCCTAACAGCAAGCTTTAGGATAGGGTACTGAATTGTAAATTACTTTCGCCTAATAATGCGATTTTGGCAAAGAGAGTATCTCCCGCAGGGAAGCTGCTACCATCAAATGTTTGCCCTCATTAGACTCCCCTCTGGAAGCGCTTTCACTGCAAGCTGCAGATTCCCTCCTAAAAGCAAGCTTTAGGATAGGGTACTGAATTGTAACTTACTTTCGCCTAATAATGCGATTTTGGCAAAGAGACTATCTCCCGCAGGGAAGCTGCTACCATCAAATGTTTGCCCTCCTTAGACTCCCCTCTGGAAGCGCTTTCACTGCAAGCTGCAGATTCCCTCCTAACAGCAAGCTTTAGGATAGGGTACTGAATTGTAACTTAACTGCGGCTAATAATGCGATTTTGGCAAAGAGAGTATCTCCCGCAGGGAAGCTGCTACCATCAAATATTTGCCCTCATTAGACTCCCCTCTGGAAGCGCTTTCACTGCAAGCTGCAGATTCCCTCCTAACAGCAAGCTTTAGGATAGGGTACTGAATTGTAACTTAACTGCGGCTAATAAGGCGATTATGGCAAAGAGAGTACCTCCCGCAGGGAAGCTGCTACCATCAAATGTTTGCCCTCATTAGACTCCCCTCTGGAAGTGCTTTCACTGCAAGCTGCAGATTCCCTCCTAACAGCAAGCTTTAGGATAGGGTACTGAATTGTAACTTACTTTCGCCTAATAATGCGATTTTGGCAAAGAGAGTATCTCCCGCAGGGAAGCTGCTACCATCAAATGTTTGCCCTCATTAGACTCCCCTCTGGAAGCGCTTTCACTGCAAGCTGCAGATTCCCTCCTAACAGCAAGCTTTAGGATAGGGTACTGAATTGTAACTTACTTTCGCCTAATAATGCGATTTTGGCAAAGAGACTATCTCCCGCAGGGAAGCTGCTACCATCAAATGTTTGCCCTCGTTAGACTCCCCTCTGGAAGCGCTTTCACTGCAAGCTGCAGATTCCTTCCTAACAGCAAGCTTTAGGATAGGGTACTGAATTGTAACTTACTTTCGCCTAATAATGCGATTTTGGCAAAGAGACTATCTCCCGCAGGGAAGCTGCTACCATCAAATGTTTGCCCTCATTAGACTCCCCTCTGGAAGCGCTTTCACTGCAAGCTGCAGATTCCCTCCTAACAGCAAGCTTTAGGATAGGGTACTGAATTGTAACTTACTTTCGCCTAATAATGCGATTTTGGCAAAGAGAATATCTCCCGCAGGGAAGCTGCTACCATCATATGTTTGCCCTCATTAGACTCCCCTCTGGAAGCGCTTTCACTGCAAGCTGCAGATTCCTTCCTAACAGCAAGCTTTAGGATAGGGTACTGAATTGTAACTTACTTTCGCCTAATAATGCGATTTTGGAAAAGAGACTATCTCCCGCAGGGAAGCTGCTACCATCAAATCCTTGCCCTCATTAGACTCCCCTCTGGAAGCGCTTTCACTGCAAGCTGCAGATTCCTTCCTAACAGCAAGCTTTAGGATAGGGTACTGAAATGTAGCTTACTTTCGCCTAATAATGCGATTTTGGCAAAGAGAGTATCTCCCGCAGGGAAGCTGCTACCATCAAATGCTTGCCCTCATTAGACTCCCCTCTGGAAGCGCTTTCACTGCAAGCTGCAGATTCCCTCCTAACAGCAAGCTTTAGGATAGGGTACTGAATTGTAACTTAACTAAGGCTAATAAGGCGATTTTGGCAAAGAGAATATCTCCCGCAGGGAAGCTGCTACCATCAAATGTTTGCCCTCATTAGACTCCCCTCTGGAAGCGCTTTCACTGCAAGCTGCAGATTCCTTCCTAACAGCAAGCTTTAGGATAGGGTACTGAATTGTAACTTACTTTCGCCTAATAATGCGATTTTGGAAAAGAGACTATCTCCCGCAGGGAAGCTGCTACCATCAAATGTTTGCCCTCATTAGACTCCCCTCTGGAAGTGCTTTCACTGCAAGCTGCAGATTCCCTCCTAACAGCAAGCTTTAGGATAGGGTACTGAATTGTAACTTACTTTCGCCTAATAATGCGACTTTGGCAAAGAGACTATCTCCCGCAGGGAAGCTGCTACCATCAAATGTTTGCCCTCGTTAGACTCCCCTCTGGAAGCGCTTTCACTGCAAGCTGCAGATTCCCTCCTAACAGCAAGCTTTAGGATAGGGTACTGAATCGTACCTTACTTTCGCCTAATAATGCGATTTTGGCAAAGAGAGTATCTCCCGCAGGGAAGCTGCTACCATCAAATGCTTGCCCTCATTAGACTCCCCTCTGGAAGCGCTTTCACTGCAAGCTGTAGATTCCCTCCTAACAGCAAGCTTTAGGATAGGGTCCTGAATTGTAACTTACTTTCGCCTAATAATGCGATTTTGGCAAAGAGAGTATCTCCCGCAGGGAAGCTGCTACCATCAAATGTTTGCCCTCGTTAGACTCCCCTCTGGAAGCGCTTTCACTGCAAGCTGCAGATTCCCTCCTAACAGCAAGCTTTAGGATAGGGTACTGAATTGTAACTTAACTGCGTCTAATAAGCCGATTTTGGCAAAGAGAATATCTCCCGCAGGGAAGCTGCTACCATCAAATGTTTGCCCTCATTAGACTCCCCTCTGGAAGCGCTTTCACTGCAAGCTGCAGATTCCCTCCTAACAGCAAGCTTTAGGATAGGGTACTGAATTGTATCTTACTTTCGCCTAATAATGCGATTTTGGCAAAGAGAATATCTCCCGCAGGGAAGCTGCTACCATCAAATGTTTGCCCTCATTAGACTCCCCTCTGGAAGCGCTTTCACTGCAAGCTGCAGATTCCCTCCTAACAGCAAGCTTTAGGATAGGGTACTGAATTGTAACTTAATTTCGCCTAATAATGCGATTTTGGCAAAGAGAGTATCTCCCGCAGGGAAGCTGCTACCATCAAATGTTTGCCCTCATTAGACTCCCCTCTGGAAGCGCTTTCACTGCAAGCTGCAGATTCCCTCCTAACAGCAAGCTTTAGGATAGGGTACTGAATTGTAAATTACTTTCGCCTAATAATGCGATTTTGGCAAAGAGAGTATCTCCCGCAGGGAAGCTGCTACCATCAAATGTTTGCCCTCATTAGACTCCCCTCTGGAAGCGCTTTCACTGCAAGCTGCAGATTCCCTCCTAAAAGCAAGCTTTAGGATAGGGTACTGAATTGTAACTTACTTTCGCCTAATAATGCGATTTTGGCAAAGAGACTATCTCCCGCAGGGAAGCTGCTACCATCAAATGTTTGCCCTCCTTAGACTCCCCTCTGGAAGCGCTTTCACTGCAAGCTGCAGATTCCCTCATAACAGCAAGCTTTAGGATAGGGTACTGAATTGTAACTTAACTGCGGCTAATAATGCGATTTTGGCAAAGAGAGTATCTCCCGCAGGGAAGCTGCTACCATCAAATATTTGCCCTCATTAGACTCCCCTCTGGAAGTGCTTTCACTGCAAGCTGCAGATTCCCTCCTAACAGCAAGCTTTAGGATAGGGTACTGAATTGTAACTTACTTTCGCCTAATAATGCGATTTTGGCAAAGAGAGTATCTCCCGCAGGGAAGCTGCTACCATCAAATGTTTGCCCTCGTTAGACTCCCCTCTGGAAGCGCTTTCACTGCAAGCTGCAGATTCCCTCCTAACAGCAAGCTTTAGGATAGGGTACTGAATTGTAACTTACTTTCGCCTAATAATGCGATTTTGGCAAAGAGACTATCTCCCGCAGGGAAGCTGCTACCATCAAATGTTTGCCCTCGTTAGACTCCCCTCTGGAAGCGCTTTCACTGCAAGCTGCAGATTCCTTCCTAACAGCAAGCTTTAGGATAGGGTACTGAATTGTAACTTACTTTCGCCTAATAATGCGATTTTGGCAAAGAGACTATCTCCCGCAGGGAAGCTGCTACCATCAAATGTTTGCCCTCATTAGACTCCCCTCTGGAAGCGCTTTCACTGCAAGCTGCAGATTCCCTCCTAACAGCAAGCTTTAGGATAGGGTACTGAATTGTAACTTACTTTCGCCTAATAATGCGATTTTGGCAAAGAGAATATCTCCCGCAGGGAAGCTGCTACCATCATATGTTTGCCCTCATTAGACTCCCCTCTGGAAGCGCTTTCACTGCAAGCTGCAGATTCCCTCCTAACAGCAAGCTTTAGGATAGGGTACTGAATTGTACCTTAACTGCAGCTAATAAGCCGATTTTGGCAAAGAGACTATCTCCCGCAGGGAAGCTGCTACCATCAAATGTTTGCCCTCATTAGACTCCCCTCTGGAAGCGCTTTCACTGCAAGCTGCAGATTCCCTCCTAACAGCAAGCTTTAGGATAGGGTACTGAATTGTAACTTACTTTCGCCTAATAATGCGATTTTGGCAAAGACAATATCTCCCGCAGGGAAGCTGCTACCATCAAATGTTTGCCCTCATTAGACTCCCCTCTGGAAGCGCTTTCACTGCAAGCTGCAGATTCCCTCCTAACAGCAATGTTTAGGATAGTGTACTGAATTGTAACTTACTTTCGCCTAATAATGCGATTTTGGAAAAGAGAGTATCTCCCGCAGGGAAGCTGCTACCATCAAATGTTTGCCCTCATTAGACTCCCCTCTGGAAGCGCTTTCACTGCAAGCTGCAGATTCCCTCCTAACAGCAAGCTTTAGGATAGGGTACTGAATTGTATCTTACTTTCGCCTAATAATGCGATTTTGGCAAAGACAATATCTCCCGCAGGGAAGCTGCTACCATCAAATGTTTGCCCTCATTAGAATCCCCTCTGGAAGCGCTTTCACTGCAAGCTGCAGATTCCCTCCTAACAGCAAGCTTTAGGATAGGGTACTGAATTGTACCTTAACTGCGGCTAATAAGCCGATTTTGGCAAAGAGAATATCTCCCGCAGGGAAGCTGCTACCATCAAATGTTTGCCCTCATTAGACTCCCCTCTGGAAGCGCTTTCACTGCAAGCTGCAGATTCCCTCCTAACAGCAAGCTTTAGGATAGGGTACTGAATTGTATCTTACTTTCGCCTAATAATGCGATTTTGGCAAAGAGAATATCTCCCGCAGGGAAGCTGCTACCATCAAATGTTTGCCCTCATTAGACTCCCCTCTGGAAGCGCTTTCACTGCAAGCTGCAGATTCCCTCCTAACAGCAAGCTTTAGGATAGGGTACTGAATTGTAACTTAATTTCGCCTAATAATGCGATTTTGGCAAAGAGAGTATCTCCCGCAGGGAAGCTGCTACCATCAAATGTTTGCCCTCATTAGACTCCCCTCTGGAAGCGCTTTCACTGCAAGCTGCAGATTCCCTCCTAACAGCAAGCTTTAGGATAGGGTACTGAATTGTAAATTACTTTCGCCTAATAATGCGATTTTGGCAAAGAGAGTATCTCCCGCAGGGAAGCTGCTACCATCAAATGTTTGCCCTCATTAGACTCCCCTCTGGAAGCGCTTTCACTGCAAGCTGCAGATTCCCTCCTAAAAGCAAGCTTTAGGATAGGGTACTGAATTGTAACTTACTTTCGCCTAATAATGCGATTTTGGCAAAGAGACTATCTCCCGCAGGGAAGCTGCTACCATCAAATGTTTGCCCTCCTTAGACTCCCCTCTGGAAGCGCTTTCACTGCAAGCTGCAGATTCCCTCCTAACAGCAAGCTTTAGGATAGGGTACTGAATTGTAACTTAACTGCGGCTAATAAGGCGATTTTGGCAAAGAGACTATCTCCCGCAGGGAAGCTGCTACCATCAAATGTTTGCCCTCATTAGACTCCCCTCTGGAAGTGCTTTCACTGCAAGCTGCAGATTCCCTCCTAACAGCAAGCTTTAGGATAGGGTACTGAATTGTAACTTACTTTCGCCTAATAATGCGATTTTGGCAAAGACACTATCTCCCGCAGGGAAGCTGCTACCATCAAATGTTTGCCCTCGTTAGACTCCCCTCTGGAAGCGCTTTCACTGCAAGCTGCAGATTCCCTCCTAACAGCAAGCTTTAGGATAGGGTACTGAATTGTAACTTACTTTCGCCTAATAATGCGATTTTGGCAAAGAGACTATCTCCCGCAGGGAAGCTGCTACCATCAAATGTTTGCCCTCATTAGACTCCCCTCTGGAAGCGCTTTCACTGCAAGCTGCAGATTCCCTCCTAACAGCAAGCTTTAGGATAGGGTACTGAATTGTAACTTACTTTCGCCTAATAATGCGATTTTGGCAAAGAGAATATCTCCCGCAGGGAAGCTGCTACCATCATATGTTTGCCCTCATTAGACTCCCCTCTGGAAGCGCTTTCACTGCAAGCTGCAGATTCCCTCCTAACAGCAAGCTTTAGGATAGGGTACTGAATTGTACCTTAACTGCAGCTAATAAGCCGATTTTGGCAAAGAGACTATCTCCCGCAGGGAAGCTGCTACCATCAAATGTTTGCCCTCATTAGACTCCCCTCTGGAAGCGCTTTCACTGCAAGCTGCAGATTCCCTCCTAACAGCAAGCTTTAGGATAGGGTACTGAATTGTAACTTACTTTCGCCTAATAATGCGATTTTGGCAAAGACAATATCTCCCGCAGGGAAGCTGCTACCATCAAATGTTTGCCCTCATTAGACTCCCCTCTGGAAGCGCTTTCACTGCAAGCTGCAGATTCCCTCCTAACAGCAATGTTTAGGATAGTGTACTGAATTGTAACTTACTTTCGCCTAATAATGCGATTTTGGAAAAGAGAGTATCTCCCGCAGGGAAGCTGCTACCATCAAATGTTTGCCCTCATTAGACTCCCCTCTGGAAGCGCTTTCACTGCAAGCTGCAGATTCCCTCCTAACAGCAAGCTTTAGGATAGGGTACTGAATTGTATCTTACTTTCGCCTAATAATGCGATTTTGGCAAAGACAATATCTCCCGCAGGGAAGCTGCTACCATCAAATGTTTGCCCTCATTAGAATCCCCTCTGGAAGCGCTTTCACTGCAAGCTGCAGATTCCCTCCTAACAGCAAGCTTTAGGATAGGGTACTGAATTGTACCTTAACTGCGGCTAATAAGCCGATTTTGGCAAAGAGAATATCTCCCGCAGGGAAGCTGCTACCATCAAATGTTTGCCCTCATTAGACTCCCCTCTGGAAGCGCTTTCACTGCAAGCTGCAGATTCCCTCCTAACAGCAAGCTTTAGGATAGGGTACTGAATTGTATCTTACTTTCGCCTAATAATGCGATTTTGGCAAAGAGAATATCTCCCGCAGGGAAGCTGCTACCATCAAATGTTTGCCCTCATTAGACTCCCCTCTGGAAGCGCTTTCACTGCAAGCTGCAGATTCCCTCCTAACAGCAAGCTTTAGGATAGGGTACTGAATTGTAACTTAATTTCGCCTAATAATGCGATTTTGGCAAAGAGAGTATCTCCCGCAGGGAAGCTGCTACCATCAAATGTTTGCCCTCATTAGACTCCCCTCTGGAAGCGCTTTCACTGCAAGCTGCAGATTCCCTCCTAACAGCAAGCTTTAGGATAGGGTACTGAATTGTAAATTACTTTCGCCTAATAATGCGATTTTGGCAAAGAGAGTATCTCCCGCAGGGAAGCTGCTACCATCAAATGTTTGCCCTCATTAGACTCCCCTCTGGAAGCGCTTTCACTGCAAGCTGCAGATTCCCTCCTAAAAGCAAGCTTTAGGATAGGGTACTGAATTGTAACTTACTTTCGCCTAATAATGCGATTTTGGCAAAGAGACTATCTCCCGCAGGGAAGCTGCTACCATCAAATGTTTGCCCTCCTTAGACTCCCCTCTGGAAGCGCTTTCACTGCAAGCTGCAGATTCCCTCCTAACAGCAAGCTTTAGTATAGGGTACTGAATTGTAACTTAACTGCGGCTAATAAGGCGATTATGGCAAAGAGACTATCTCCCGCAGGGAAGCTGCTACCATCAAATGTTTGCCCTCATTAGACTCCCCTCTGGAAGTGCTTTCACTGCAAGCTGCAGATTCCCTCCTAACAGCAAGCTTTAGGATAGGGTACTGAATTGTAACTTACTTTCGCCTAATAATGCGATTTTGGCAAAGACACTATCTCCCGCAGGGAAGCTGCTACCATCAAATGTTTGCCCTCGTTAGACTCCCCTCTGGAAGCGCTTTCACTGCAAGCTGCAGATTCCCTCCTAACAGCAAGCTTTAGGATAGGGTACTGAATTGTAACTTACTTTCGCCTAATAATGCGATTTTGGCAAAGAGACTATCTCCCGCAGGGAAGCTGCTACCATCAAATGTTTGCCCTCGTTAGACTCCCCTCTGGAAGCGCTTTCACTGCAAGCTGCAGATTCCTTCCTAACAGCAAGCTTTAGGATAGGGTACTGAATTGTAACTTACTTTCGCCTAATAATGCGATTTTGGCAAAGAGACTATCTCCCGCAGGGAAGCTGCTACCATCAAATCCTTGCCCTCATTAGACTACCCTCTGGAAGCGCATTCACTGCAAGCTGCAGATTCCCTCCTAACAGCAAGCTTTAGGATAGGGTACTGAATTGTAACTTACTTTCGCCTAATAATGCGATTTTGGCAAAGAGAGTATCTCCCGCAGGGAAGCTGCTACCATCAAATGTTTGCCCTCGTTAGACTCCCCTCTGGAAGCGCTTTCACTGCAAGCTGCAGATTCCTTCCTAACAGCAAGCTTTAGTATAGGGTACTGAATTGTAACTTACTTTCGCCTAAAAATGCGATTTTGGCAAAGAGAATATCTCCCGCAGGGAAGCTGCTACCATCAAATGTTTGCCCTCATTAGACTCCCCTCTGGAAGCGCTTTCACTGCAAGCTGCAGATTCCCTCCTAACAGCAAGCTTTAGGATAGGGTACTGAATCGTAACTTACTTTCGCCTAATAATGCGATTTTGGCAAAGAGAGTATCTCCCGCAGGGAAGCTGCTACCATCAAATGCTTGCCCTCATTAGACTCCCCTCTGGAAGCGCTTTCACTGCAAGCTGCAGATTCCCTCCTAACAGCAAGCTTTAGGATAGGGTACTGAATTGTAACTTACTTTCGCCTAATAATGCGATTTTGGCAAAGAGAGTATCTCCCGCAGGGAAGCTGCTACCATCAAATATTTGCCCTCGTTAGACTCCCCTCTGGAAGCGCTTTCACTGCAAGCTGCAGATTCCCTCCTAACAGCAAGCTTTAGGATAGGGTACTGAATTGTAACTTAACTGAGGCTAATAAGCCGATTTTGGCAAAGAGAATATCTCCCGCAGGGAAGCTGCTACCATCAAATGTTTGCCCTCGTTAGACTCCCCTCTGGAAGTGCTTTCACTGCAAGCTGCAGATTCGCTCCTAACAGCAAGCTTTAGGATAGGGTACTGAATTGTAACTTAACTGCGGCTAATAAGGCGATTTTGGCAAAGAGACTATCTCCCGCAGGGAAGCTGCTACCATCAAATGTTTGTCCTCATTAGACTCCCCTCTGGAAGCGCTTTCACTGCAAGCTGCAGATTCCCTCCTAACAGCAAGCTTTAGGATAGGGTACTGAATTGTAACTTACTTTCGCCTAATAATGCGATTTTGGCAAAGAGAGTATCTCCCGCAGGGAAGCTGCTACCATCATATGTTTGCCCTCATTAGACTCCCCTCTGGAAGCGCTTTCACTGCAAGCTGCAGATTCCCTCCTAACAGCAAGCTTTAGGATAGGGTACTGAATTGTAACTTACTTTCGCCTAACAATGCGATTTTGGCAAAGAGAGTATCTCCCGCAGGGAAGCTGCTACCATCAAATGTTTGCCCTCATTAGACTCCCCTCTGGAAGCGCTTTCACTGCAAGCTGCAGATTCCCTCCTAACAGCAAGCTTTAGGATAGGGTACTGAATTGTAACTTACTTTCGCCTAATAATGCGATTTTGGCAAAGAGAATATCTCCCGCAGGGAAGCTGCTACCATCAAATGTTTGCCCTCATTAGACTCCCCTCTGGAAGCGCTTTCACTGCAAGCTGCAGATTCCCTCCTAACAGCAAGCTTTAGGATAGGGTACTGAATTGTAACTTACTTTCGCCTAATAATGCGATTTTGGCAAAGAGAATATCTCCCGCAGGGAAGCTGCTACCATCATATGTTTGCCCTCATTAGACTCCCCTCTGGAAGCGCTTTCACTGCAAGCTGCAGATTCCCTCCTAACAGCAAGCTTTAGGATAGGGTACTGAATTGTACCTTAACTGCAGCTAATAAGCCGATTTTGGCAAAGAGAGTATCTCCCGCAGGGAAGCTGCTACCATCAAATGTTTGCCCTCATTAGACTCCCCTCTGGAAGCGCTTTCACTGCAAGCTGCAGATTCCCTCCTAACAGCAAGCTTTAGGATAGGGTACTGAATTGTAACTTACTTTCGCCTAATAATGCGATTTTGGCAAAGAGACTATCTCCCGCAGGGAAGCTGCTACCATCAAATGTTTGCCCTCCTTAGACTCCCCTCTGGAAGCGCTTTCACTGCAAGCTGCAGATTCCCTCCTAACAGCAAGCTTTAGGATAGGGTACTGAATTGTAACTTAACTGCGGCTAATAATGCGATTTTGGCAAAGAGAGTATCTCCCGCAGGGAAGCTGCTACCATCAAATATTTGCCCTCATTAGACTCCCCTCTGGAAGCGCTTTCACTGCAAGCTGCAGATTCCCTCCTAACAGCAAGCTTTAGGATAGGGTACTGAATTGTAACTTAACTGCGGCTAATAAGGCGATTATGGCAAAGAGAGTATCTCCCGCAGGGAAGCTGCTACCATCAAATGTTTGCCCTCATTAGACTCCCCTCTGGAAGTGCTTTCACTGCAAGCTGCAGATTCCCTCCTAACAGCAAGCTTTAGGATAGGGTACTGAATTGTAACTTACTTTCGCCTAATAATGCGATTTTGGCAAAGAGACTATCTCCCGCAGGGAAGCTGCTACCATCAAATGTTTGCCCTCGTTAGACTCCCCTCTGGAAGCGCTTTCACTGCAAGCTGCAGATTCCTTCCTAACAGCAAGCTTTAGGATAGGGTACTGAATTGTAACTTACTTTCGCCTAATAATGCGATTTTGGCAAAGAGACTATCTCCCGCAGGGAAGCTGCTACCATCAAATGTTTGCCCTCGTTAGACTCCCCTCTGGAAGCGCTTTCACTGCAAGCTGCAGATTCCTTCCTAACAGCAAGCTTTAGGATAGGGTACTGAATTGTAACTTACTTTCGCCTAATAATGCGATTTTGGCAAAGAGACTATCTCCCGCAGGGAAGCTGCTACCATCAAATCCTTGCCCTCATTAGACTACCCTCTGGAAGCGCATTCACTGCAAGCTGCAGATTCCCTCCTAACAGCAAGCTTTAGGATAGGGTACTGAATTGTAACTTACTTTCGCCTAATAATGCGATTTTGGCAAAGAGACTATCTCCCGCAGGGAAGCTGCTACCATCAAATGCTTGCCCTCATTAGACTCCCCTCTGGAAGCGCTTTCACTGCAAGCTGCAGATTCCTTCCTAACAGCAAGCTTTAGGATAGGGTACTGAATTGTAACTTACTTTCGCCTAATAATGCGATTTTGGAAAAGAGACTATCTCCCGCAGGGAAGCTGCTACCATCAAATGTTTGCCCTCATTAGACTCCCCTCTGGAAGCGCTTTCACTGCAAGCTGCAGATTCCCTCCTAACAGCAAGCTTTAGGATAGGGTACTGAATTGTAACTTACTTTCGCCTAATAATGCGACTTTGGCAAAGAGAGTATCTCCCGCAGGGAAGCTGCTACCATCAAATGTTTGCCCTCGTTAGACTCCCCTCTGGAAGCGCTTTCACTGCAAGCTGCAGATTCCTTCCTAACAGCAAGCTTTAGGATAGGGTACTGAATTGTAACTTACTTTCGCCTAATAATGCGATTTTGGCAAAGAGAATATCTCCCGCAGGGAAGCTGCTACCATCAAATGTTTGCCCTCATTAGACTCCCCTCTGGAAGCGCTTTCACTGCAAGCTGCAGATTCCCTCCTAACAGCAAGCTTTAGGATAGGGTACTGAATTGTAACTTACTTTCGCCTAATAATGCGATTTTGGCAAAGAGAGTATCTCCCGCAGGGAAGCTGCTACCATCAAATATTTGCCCTCATTAGACTCCCCTCTGGAAGCGCTTTCACTGCAAGCTGCAGATTCCCTCCTAACAGCAAGCTTTAGGATAGGGTACTGAATTGTAACTTACTTTCGCCTAACAATGCGATTTTGGCAAAGAGAGTATCTCCCGCAGGGAAGCTGCTACCATCAAATGTTTGCCCTCATTAGACTCCCCTCTGGAAGCGCTTTCACTGCAAGCTGCAGATTCCCTCCTAACAGCAAGCTTTAGGATAGGGTACTGAATTGTAACTTACTTTCGCCTAATAATGCGATTTTGGCAAAGAGAATATCTCCCGCAGGGAAGCTGCTACCATCAAATGTTTGCCCTCATTAGACTCCCCTCTGGAAGCGCTTTCACTGCAAGCTGCAGATTCCCTCCTAACAGCAAGCTTTAGGATAGGGTACTGAATTGTAACTTACTTTCGCCTAATAATGCGATTTTGGCAAAGAGAATATCTCCCGCAGGGAAGCTGCTACCATCATATGTTTGCCCTCATTAGACTCCCCTCTGGAAGCGCTTTCACTGCAAGCTGCAGATTCCCTCCTAACAGCAAGCTTTAGGATAGGGTACTGAATTGTACCTTAACTGCAGCTAATAAGCCGATTTTGGCAAAGAGACTATCTCCCGCAGGGAAGCTGCTACCATCAAATGTTTGCCCTCATTAGACTCCCCTCTGGAAGCGCTTTCACTGCAAGCTGCAGATTCCCTCCTAACAGCAAGCTTTAGGATAGGGTACTGAATTGTATCTTACTTTCGCCTAATAATGCGATTTTGGCAAAGACAATATCTCCCGCAGGGAAGCTGCTACCATCAAATGTTTGCCCTCATTAGACTCCCCTCTGGAAGCGCTTTCACTGCAAGCTGCAGATTCCCTCCTAACAGCAAGCTTTAGGATAGGGTACTGAATTGTAACTTACTTTCGCCTAATAATGCGATTTTGGAAAAGAGAGTATCTCCCGCAGGGAAGCTTCTACCATCAAATGTTTGCCCTCGTTAGACTCCCCTCTGGAAGCGCTTTCACTGCAAGCTGCAGATTCCCTCCTAACAGCAAGCTTTAGGATAGTGTACTGAATTGTATCTTACTTTCGCCTAATAATGCGATTTTGGCAAAGACAATATCTCCCGCAGGGAAGCTGCTACCATCAAATGTTTGCCCTCATTAGAATCCCCTCTGGAAGCGCTTTCACTGCAAGCTGCAGATTCCCTCCTAACAGCAAGCTTTAGGATAGGGTACTGAATTGTACCTTAACTGCGGCTAATAAGCCGATTTTGGCAAAGAGAATATCTCCCGCAGGGAAGCTGCTACCATCAAATGTTTGCCCTCATTAGACTCCCCTCTGGAAGCGCTTTCACTGCAAGCTGCAGATTCCCTCCTAACAGCAATGTTTAGGATAGTGTACTGAATTGTATCTTACTTTCGCCTAATAATGTGATTTTGGCAAAGAGAATATCTCCCGCAGGGAAGCTGCTACCATCAAATGTTTGCCCTCATTAGACTCCCCTCTGGAAGCGCTTTCACTGCAAGCTGCAGATTCCCTCCTAACAGCAAGCTTTAGGATAGGGTACTGAATTGTAACTTAATTTCGCCTAATAATGCGATTTTGGCAAAGAGAGTATCTCCCGCAGGGAAGCTGCTACCATCAAATGTTTGCCCTCATTAGACTCCCCTCTGGAAGCGCTTTCACTGCAAGCTGCAGATTCCCTCCTAACAGCAAGCTTTAGGATAGGGTACTGAATTTTAACTTACTTTCGCCTAATAATGCGATTTTGGCAAAGAGAGTATCTCCCGCAGGGAAGCTGCTACCATCAAATGTTTGCCCTCATTAGACTCCCCTCTGGAAGCGCTTTCACTGCAAGCTGCAGATTCCCTCCTAACAGCAAGCTTTAGGATAGGGTACTGAATTGTAACTTACTTTCGCCTAATAATGCGATTTTGGCAAAGAGACTATCTCCCGCAGGGAAGCTGCTACCATCAAATGGTTGCAATCCTTAGACTCCCCTCTGGAAGCGCTTTCACTGCAAGCTGCAGATTCCCTCCTAACAGCAAGCTTTAGGATAGGGTACTGAATTGTAACTTAACTGCGGCTAATAATGCGATTTTGGCAAAGAGAGTATCTCCCGCAGGGAAGCTGCTACCATCAAATATTTGCCCTCATTAGACTCCCCTCTGGAAGCGCTTTCACTGCAAGCTGCAGATTCCCTCCTAACAGCAAGCTTTAGGATAGGGTACTGAATTGTAACTTACTTTCGCCTAACAATGCGATTTTGGCAAAGAGAGTATCTCCCGCAGGGAAGCTGCTACCATCAAATGTTTGCCCTCATTAGACTCCCCTCTGGAAGCGCTTTCACTGCAAGCTGCAGATTCCCTCCTAACAGCAAGCTTTAGGATAGGGTACTGAATTGTACCTTAACTGCGGCTAATAAGCCGATTTTGGCAAAGAGAATATCTCCCGCAGGGAAGCTGCTACCATCAAATGTTTGCCCTCATTAGACTCCCCTCTGGAAGCGCTTTCACTGCAAGCTGCAGATTCCCTCCTAACAGCAAGCTTTAGGATAGGGTACTGAATTGTACCTTAACTGCGGCTAATAAGCCGATTTTGGCAAAGAGAATATCTCCCGCAGGGAAGCTGCTACCATCAAATATTTGCCCTCATTAGACTCCCCTCTGGAAGCGCTTTCACTGCAAGCTGCAGATTCCCTCCTAACAGCAAGCTTTAGGATAGGGTACTGAATTGTAACTTAACTGCGGCTAATAAGGTGATTATGGCAAAGAGAGTATCTCCCGCAGGGAAGCTGCTACCATCAAATGTTTGCCCTCATTAGACTCCCCTCTGGAAGTGCTTTCACTGCAAGCTGCAGATTCCCTCCTAACAGCAAGCTTTAGGATAGGGTACTGAATTGTAACTTACTTTCGCCTAATAATGCGATTTTGGCAAAGAGACTATCTCCCGCAGGGAAGCTGCTACCATCAAATGTTTGCCCTCGTTAGACTCCCCTCTGGAAGCGCTTTCACTGCAAGCTGCAGATTCCTTCCTAACAGCAAGCTTTAGGATAGGGTACTGAATTGTAACTTAATTTCGCCTAATAATGCGATTTTGGCAAAGAGAGTATCTCCCGCAGGGAAGCTGCTACCATCAAATGTTTGCCCTCATTAGACTCCCCTCTGGAAGCGCTTTCACTGCAAGCTGCAGATTCCCTCCTAACAGCAAGCTTTAGGATAGGGTACTGAATTGTAACTTACTTTCGCCTAATAATGCGATTTTGGCAAAGAGAGTATCTCCCGCAGGGAAGCTGCTACCATCAAATGTTTGCCCTCATTAGACTCCCCTCTGGAAGCGCTTTCACTGCAAGCTGCAGATTCCCTCCTAACAGCAAGCTTTAGGATAGGGTACTGAATTGTAACTTACTTTCGCCTAATAATGCGATTTTGGCAAAGAGACTATCTCCCGCAGGGAAGCTGCTACCATCAAATGGTTGCAATCCTTAGACTCCCCTCTGGAAGCGCTTTCACTGCAAGCTGCAGATTCCCTCCTAACAGCAAGCTTTAGGATAGGGTACTGAATTGTAACTTAACTGCGGCTAATAATGCGATTTTGGCAAAGAGAGTATCTCCCGCAGGGAAGCTGCTACCATCAAATATTTGCCCTCATTAGACTCCCCTCTGGAAGCGCTTTCACTGCAAGCTGCAGATTCCCTCCTAACAGCAAGCTTTAGGATAGGGTACTGAATTGTAACTTACTTTCGCCTAACAATGCGATTTTGGCAAAGAGAGTATCTCCCGCAGGGAAGCTGCTACCATCAAATGTTTGCCCTCATTAGACTCCCCTCTGGAAGCGCTTTCACTGCAAGCTGCAGATTCCCTCCTAACAGCAAGCTTTAGGATAGGGTACTGAATTGTAACTTACTTTCGCCTAATAATGCGATTTTGGCAAAGAGAATATCTCCCGCAGGGAAGCTGCTACCATCAAATGTTTGCCCTCATTAGACTCCCCTCTGGAAGCGCTTTCACTGCAAGCTGCAGATTCCCTCCTAACAGCAAGCTTTAGGATAGGGTACTGAATTGTACCTTAACTGCGGCTAATAAGCCGATTTTGGCAAAGAGAATATCTCCCGCAGGGAAGCTGCTACCATCAAATGTTTGCCCTCATTAGACTCCCCTCTGGAAGCGCTTTCACTGCAAGCTGCAGATTCCCTCCTAACAGCAAGCTTTAGGATAGGGTACTGAATTGTACCTTAACTGCGGCTAATAAGCCGATTTTGGCAAAGAGAATATCTCCCGCAGGGAAGCTGCTACCATCAAATATTTGCCCTCATTAGACTCCCCTCTGGAAGCGCTTTCACTGCAAGCTGCAGATTCCCTCCTAACAGCAAGCTTTAGGATAGGGTACTGAATTGTAACTTAACTGCGGCTAATAAGGTGATTATGGCAAAGAGAGTATCTCCCGCAGGGAAGCTGCTACCATCAAATGTTTGCCCTCATTAGACTCCCCTCTGGAAGTGCTTTCACTGCAAGCTGCAGATTCCCTCCTAACAGCAAGCTTTAGGATAGGGTACTGAATTGTAACTTACTTTCGCCTAATAATGCGATTTTGGCAAAGAGACTATCTCCCGCAGGGAAGCTGCTACCATCAAATGTTTGCCCTCGTTAGACTCCCCTCTGGAAGCGCTTTCACTGCAAGCTGCAGATTCCTTCCTAACAGCAAGCTTTAGGATAGGGTACTGAATTGTAACTTACTTTCGCCTAATAATGCGATTTTGGCAAAGAGACTATCTCCCGCAGGGAAGCTGCTACCATCAAATGTTTGCCCTCATTAGACTACCCTCTGGAAGCGCATTCACTGCAAGCTGCATATTCCCTCCTAACAGCAAGCTTTAGGATAGGGTACTGAATTGTAACTTACTTTCGCCTAATAATGCGATTTTGGCAAAGAGACTATCTCCCGCAGGGAAGCTGCTACCATCAAATGCTTGCCCTCATTAGACTCCCCTCTGGAAGCGCTTTCACTGCAAGCTGCAGATTCCCTCCTAACAGCAAGCTTTAGGATAGGGTACTGAATTGTAACTTACTTTCGCCTAATAATGCGATTTTGGCAAAGAGACTATCTCCCGCAGGGAAGCTGCTACCATCAAATGTTTGCCCTCGTTAGACTCCCCTCTGGAAGCGCTTTCACTGCAAGCTGCAGATTCCCTCCTAACAGCAAGCTTTAGGATAGGGTACTGAATTGTAACTTAACTGAGGCTAATAAGGCGATTTTGGCAAAGAGAATATCTCCCGCAGGGAAGCTGCTACCATCAAATGTTTGCCCTCGTTAGACTCCCCTCTGGAAGCGCTTTCACTGCAAGCTGCAGATTCCCTCCTAACAGCAAGCTTTAGGATAGGGTACTGAATTGTAACTTACTTTCGCCTAATAATGCGATTTTGGCAAAGAGACTATCTCCCGCAGGGAAGCTGCTACCATCAAATGTTTGCCCTCGTTAGACTCCCCTCTGGAAGCGCTTTCACTGCAAGCTGCAGATTCCCTCCTAACAGCAAGCTTTAGGATAGGGTACTGAATTGTAACTTACTTTCGCCTAATAATGCGATTTTGGCAAAGAGAGTATCTCCCGCAGGGAAGCTGCTACCATCAAATCCTTGCCCTCATTAGACTACCCTCTGGAAGCGCTTTCACTGCAAGCTGCAGATTCCCTCCTAACAGCAAGCTTTAGGATAGGGTACTGAATTGTAACTTACTTTCGCCTAATAATGCGATTTTGGCAAAGAGAGTATCTCCCGCAGGGAAGCTGCTACCATCAAATGTTTGCCCTCATTAGACTCCCCTCTGGAAGCGCTTTCACTGCAAGCTGCAGATTCCCTCCTAACAGCAAGCTTTAGGATAGGGTACTGAATTGTAACTTACTTTCGCCTAATAATGCGATTTTGGCAAAGAGACTATCTCCCGCAGGGAAGCTGCTACCATCAAATGGTTGCAATCCTTAGACTCCCCTCTGGAAGCGCTTTCACTGCAAGCTGCAGATTCCCTCCTAACAGCAAGCTTTAGGATAGGGTACTGAATTGTAACTTACTTTCGCCTAATAATGCGATTTTGGAAAAGAGACTATCTCCCGCAGGGAAGCTGCTACCATCAAATGGTTGCAATCCTTAGACTCCCCTCTGGAAGCGCTTTCACTGCAAGCTGCAGATTCCCTCCTAACAGCAAGCTTTAGGATAGGGTACTGAATTGTAACTTAACTGCGGCTAATAAGGCGATTTTGGCAAAGAGACTATCTCCCGCAGGGAAGCTGCTACCATCAAATGTTTGTCCTCATTAGACTCCCCTCTGGAAGCGCTTTCACTGCAAGCTGCAGATTCCCTCCTAACAGCAAGCTTTAGGATAGGGTACTGAATTATAACTTACTTTCGCCTAATAATGCGATTTTGGCAAAGAGAGTATCTCCCGCAGGGAAGCTGCTACCATCAAATATTTGCCCTCATTAGACTCCCCTCTGGAAGCGCTTTCACTGCAAGCTGCAGATTCCCTCCTAACAGCAAGCTATAGGATAGCGTACTGAATTGTAACTTACTTTCGCCTAATAATGCGATTTTGGCAAAGAGAGTATCTCCCGCAGGGAAGCTGCTACCATCAAATGTTTGCCCTCGTTAGACTCCCCTCTGGAAGCGCTTTCACTGCAAGCTGCAGATTCCCTCCTAACAGCAAGCTTTAGGATAGGGTACTGAATTGTAACTTACTTTCGCCTAATAATGCGATTTTGGCAAAGAGACTATCTCCCGCAGGGAAGCTGCTACCATCAAATGTTTGCCCTCGTTAGACTCCCCTCTGGAAGCGCTTTCACTGCAAGCTGCAGATTCCCTCCTAACAGCAAGCTTTAGGATAGGGTACTGAATTGTAACTTACTTTCGCCTAATAATGCGATTTTGGCAAAGAGAGTATCTCCCGCAGGGAAGCTGCTACCATCAAATCCTTGCCCTCATTAGACTCCCCTCTGGAAGCGCTTTCACTGCAAGCTGCAGATTCCCTCCTAACAGCAAGCTTTAGGATAGGGTACTGAATTGTAACTTACTTTAGCCTAATAATGCGATTTTGGCAAAGAGAGTATCTCCCGCAGGGAAGCTGCTACCATCAAATCCTTGCCCTCATTAGACTACCCTCTGGAAGCGCTTTCACTGCAAGCTGCAGATTCCCTCCTAACAGCAAGCTTTAGGATAGGGTACTGAATTGTACCTTAACTGCAGCTAATAAGCCGATTTTGGCAAAGAGACTATCTCCCGCAGGGAAGCTGCTACCATCAAATGTTTGCCCTCATTAGACTCCCCTCTGGAAGCGCTTTCACTGCAAGCTGCAGATTCCCTCCTAACAGCAAGCTTTAGGATAGGGTACTGAATTGTATCTTACTTTCGCCTAATAATGCGATTTTGGCAAAGACAATATCTCCCGCAGGGAAGCTGCTACCATCAAATGTTTGCCCTCATTAGACTCCTCTCTGGAAGCGCTTTCACTGCAAGCTGCAGATTCCCTCCTAACAGCAATGTTTAGGATAGTGTACTGAATTGTAACTTACTTTCGCCTAATAATGCGATTTTGGAAAAGAGAGTATCTCCCGCAGGGAAGCTGCTACCATCATATGTTTGCCCTCGTTAGACTCCCCTCTGGAAGCGCTTTCACTGCAAGCTGCAGATTCCCTCCTAACAGCAAGCTTTAGGATAGGGTACTGAATTGTATCTTACTTTCGCCTAATAATGCGATTTTGGCAAAGACAATATCTCCCGCAGGGAAGCTGCTACCATCAAATGTTTGCCCTCATTAGAATCCCTTCTGGAAGCGCTTTCACTGCAAGCTGCAGATTCCCTCCTAACAGCAAGCTTTAGGATAGGGTACTGAATTGTACCTTAACTGCGGCTAATAAGCCGATTTTGGCAAAGAGAATATCTCCCGCAGGGAAGCTGCTACCATCAAATGTTTGCCCTCATTAGACTCCCCTCTGGAAGCGCTTTCACTGCAAGCTGCAGATTCCCTCCTAACAGCAAGCTTTAGGATAGGGTACTGAATTGTACCTTAACTGCGGCTAATAAGCCGATTTTGGCAAAGAGAATATCTCCCGCAGGGAAGCTGCTACCATCAAATATTTGCCCTCATTAGACTCCCCTCTGGAAGCGCTTTCACTGCAAGCTGCAGATTCCCTCCTAACAGCAAGCTTTAGGATAGGGTACTGAATTGTAACTTAACTGCGGCTAATAAGGCGATTATGGCAAAGAGAGTATCTCCCGCAGGGAAGCTGCTACCATCAAATGTTTGCCCTCATTAGACTCCCCTCTGGAAGTGCTTTCACTGCAAGCTGCAGATTCCCTCCTAACAGCAAGCTTTAGGATAGGGTACTGAATTGTAACTTACTTTCGCCTAATAATGCGATTTTGGCAAAGAGACTATCTCCCGCAGGGAAGCTGCTACCATCAAATGTTTGCCCTCGTTAGACTCCCCTCTGGAAGCGCTTTCACTGCAAGCTGCAGATTCCTTCCTAACAGCAAGCTTTAGGATAGGGTACTGAATTGTAACTTAATTTCGCCTAATAATGCGATTTTGGCAAAGAGAGTATCTCCCGCAGGGAAGCTGCTACCATCAAATGTTTGCCCTCATTAGACTCCCCTCTGGAAGCGCTTTCACTGCAAGCTGCAGATTCCCTCCTAACAGCAAGCTTTAGGATAGGGTACTGAATTGTAACTTACTTTCGCCTAATAATGCGATTTTGGCAAAGAGAGTATCTCCCGCAGGGAAGCTGCTACCATCAAATGTTTGCCCTCATTAGACTCCCCTCTGGAAGCGCTTTCACTGCAAGCTGCAGATTCCCTCCTAACAGCAAGCTTTAGGATAGGGTACTGAATTGTAACTTACTTTCGCCTAATAATGCGATTTTGGCAAAGAGACTATCTCCCGCAGGGAAGCTGCTACCATCAAATGGTTGCAATCCTTAGACTCCCCTCTGGAAGCGCTTTCACTGCAAGCTGCAGATTCCCTCCTAACAGCAAGCTTTAGGATAGGGTACTGAATTGTAACTTAACTGCGGCTAATAATGCGATTTTGGCAAAGAGAGTATCTCCCGCAGGGAAGCTGCTACCATCAAATATTTGCCCTCATTAGACTCCCCTCTGGAAGCGCTTTCACTGCAAGCTGCAGATTCCCTCCTAACAGCAAGCTTTAGGATAGGGTACTGAATTGTAACTTACTTTCGCCTAACAATGCGATTTTGGCAAAGAGAGTATCTCCCGCAGGGAAGCTGCTACCATCAAATGTTTGCCCTCATTAGACTCCCCTCTGGAAGCGCTTTCACTGCAAGCTGCAGATTCCCTCCTAACAGCAAGCTTTAGGATAGGGTACTGAATTGTAACTTACTTTCGCCTAATAATGCGATTTTGGCAAAGAGACTATCTCCCGCAGGGAAGCTGCTACCATCAAATGTTTGCCCTCATTAGACTCCCCTCTGGAAGCGCTTTCACTGCAAGCTGCAGATTCCCTCCTAACAGCAAGCTTTAGGATAGGGTACTGAATTGTACCTTAACTGCGGCTAATAAGCCGATTTTGGCAAAGAGAATATCTCCCGCAGGGAAGCTGCTACCATCAAATGTTTGCCCTCATTAGACTCCCCTCTGGAAGCGCTTTCACTGCAAGCTGCAGATTCCCTCCTAACAGCAAGCTTTAGGATAGGGTACTGAATTGTACCTTAACTGCGGCTAATAAGCCGATTTTGGCAAAGAGAATATCTCCCGCAGGGAAGCTGCTACCATCAAATATTTGCCCTCATTAGACTCCCCTCTGGAAGCGCTTTCACTGCAAGCTGCAGATTCCCTCCTAACAGCAAGCTTTAGGATAGGGTACTGAATTGTAACTTAACTGCGGCTAATAAGGTGATTATGGCAAAGAGAGTATCTCCCGCAGGGAAGCTGCTACCATCAAATGTTTGCCCTCATTAGACTCCCCTCTGGAAGTGCTTTCACTGCAAGCTGCAGATTCCCTCCTAACAGCAAGCTTTAGGATAGGGTACTGAATTGTAACTTACTTTCGCCTAATAATGCGATTTTGGCAAAGAGACTATCTCCCGCAGGGAAGCTGCTACCATCAAATGTTTGCCCTCGTTAGACTCCCCTCTGGAAGCGCTTTCACTGCAAGCTGCAGATTCCTTCCTAACAGCAAGCTTTAGGATAGGGTACTGAATTGTAACTTACTTTCGCCTAATAATGCGATTTTGGCAAAGAGACTATCTCCCGCAGGGAAGCTGCTACCATCAAATGTTTGCCCTCATTAGACTACCCTCTGGAAGCGCATTCACTGCAAGCTGCATATTCCCTCCTAACAGCAAGCTTTAGGATAGGGTACTGAATTGTAACTTACTTTCGCCTAATAATGCGATTTTGGCAAAGAGACTATCTCCCGCAGGGAAGCTGCTACCATCAAATGCTTGCCCTCATTAGACTCCCCTCTGGAAGCGCTTTCACTGCAAGCTGCAGATTCCCTCCTAACAGCAAGCTTTAGGATAGGGTACTGAATTGTAACTTACTTTCGCCTAATAATGCGATTTTGGCAAAGAGACTATCTCCCGCAGGGAAGCTGCTACCATCAAATGTTTGCCCTCGTTAGACTCCCCTCTGGAAGCGCTTTCACTGCAAGCTGCAGATTCCCTCCTAACAGCAAGCTTTAGGATAGGGTACTGAATTGTAACTTAACTGAGGCTAATAAGGCGATTTTGGCAAAGAGAATATCTCCCGCAGGGAAGCTGCTACCATCAAATGTTTGCCCTCGTTAGACTCCCCTCTGGAAGCGCTTTCACTGCAAGCTGCAGATTCCCTCCTAACAGCAAGCTTTAGGATAGGGTACTGAATTGTAACTTACTTTCGCCTAATAATGCGATTTTGGCAAAGAGACTATCTCCCGCAGGGAAGCTGCTACCATCAAATGTTTGCCCTCGTTAGACTCCCCTCTGGAAGCGCTTTCACTGCAAGCTGCAGATTCCCTCCTAACAGCAAGCTTTAGGATAGGGTACTGAATTGTAACTTACTTTCGCCTAATAATGCGATTTTGGCAAAGAGAGTATCTCCCGCAGGGAAGCTGCTACCATCAAATCCTTGCCCTCATTAGACTACCCTCTGGAAGCGCTTTCACTGCAAGCTGCAGATTCCCTCCTAACAGCAAGCTTTAGGATAGGGTACTGAATTGTAACTTACTTTCGCCTAATAATGCGATTTTGGCAAAGAGAGTATCTCCCGCAGGGAAGCTGCTACCATCAAATGTTTGCCCTCATTAGACTCCCCTCTGGAAGCGCTTTCACTGCAAGCTGCAGATTCCCTCCTAACAGCAAGCTTTAGGATAGGGTACTGAATTGTAACTTACTTTCGCCTAATAATGCGATTTTGGCAAAGAGACTATCTCCCGCAGGGAAGCTGCTACCATCAAATGGTTGCAATCCTTAGACTCCCCTCTGGAAGCGCTTTCACTGCAAGCTGCAGATTCCCTCCTAACAGCAAGCTTTAGGATAGGGTACTGAATTGTAACTTACTTTCGCCTAATAATGCGATTTTGGCAAAGAGACTATCTCCCGCAGGGAAGCTGCTACCATCAAATGGTTGCAATCCTTAGACTCCCCTCTGGAAGCGCTTTCACTGCAAGCTGCAGATTCCCTCCTAACAGCAAGCTTTAGGATAGGGTACTGAATTGTAACTTAACTGCGGCTAATAAGGCGATTTTGGCAAAGAGACTATCTCCCGCAGGGAAGCTGCTACCATCAAATGTTTGTCCTCATTAGACTCCCCTCTGGAAGCGCTTTCACTGCAAGCTGCAGATTCCCTCCTAACAGCAAGCTTTAGGATAGGGTACTGAATTATAACTTACTTTCGCCTAATAATGCGATTTTGGCAAAGAGAGTATCTCCCGCAGGGAAGCTGCTACCATCAAATATTTGCCCTCATTAGACTCCCCTCTGGAAGCGCTTTCACTGCAAGCTGCAGATTCCCTCCTAACAGCAAGCTATAGGATAGCGTACTGAATTGTAACTTACTTTCGCCTAATAATGCGATTTTGGCAAAGAGAGTATCTCCCGCAGGGAAGCTGCTACCATCAAATGTTTGCCCTCGTTAGACTCCCCTCTGGAAGCGCTTTCACTGCAAGCTGCAGATTCCCTCCTAACAGCAAGCTTTAGGATAGGGTACTGAATTGTAACTTACTTTCGCCTAATAATGCGATTTTGGCAAAGAGACTATCTCCCGCAGGGAAGCTGCTACCATCAAATGTTTGCCCTCGTTAGACTCCCCTCTGGAAGCGCTTTCACTGCAAGCTGCAGATTCCCTCCTAACAGCAAGCTTTAGGATAGGGTACTGAATTGTAACTTACTTTCGCCTAATAATGCGATTTTGGCAAAGAGAGTATCTCCCGCAGGGAAGCTGCTACCATCAAATCCTTGCCCTCATTAGACTCCCCTCTGGAAGCGCTTTCACTGCAAGCTGCAGATTCCCTCCTAACAGCAAGCTTTAGGATAGGGTACTGAATTGTAACTTACTTTAGCCTAATAATGCGATTTTGGCAAAGAGAGTATCTCCCGCAGGGAAGCTGCTACCATCAAATCCTTGCCCTCATTAGACTACCCTCTGGAAGCGCTTTCACTGCAAGCTGCAGATTCCCTCCTAACAGCAAGCTTTAGGATAGGGTACTGAATTGTACCTTAACTGCAGCTAATAAGCCGATTTTGGCAAAGAGACTATCTCCCGCAGGGAAGCTGCTACCATCAAATGTTTGCCCTCATTAGACTCCCCTCTGGAAGCGCTTTCACTGCAAGCTGCAGATTCCCTCCTAACAGCAAGCTTTAGGATAGGGTACTGAATTGTATCTTACTTTCGCCTAATAATGCGATTTTGGCAAAGACAATATCTCCCGCAGGGAAGCTGCTACCATCAAATGTTTGCCCTCATTAGACTCCTCTCTGGAAGCGCTTTCACTGCAAGCTGCAGATTCCCTCCTAACAGCAATGTTTAGGATAGTGTACTGAATTGTAACTTACTTTCGCCTAATAATGCGATTTTGGAAAAGAGAGTATCTCCCGCAGGGAAGCTGCTACCATCATATGTTTGCCTTCGTTAGACTCCCCTCTGGAAGCGCTTTCACTGCAAGCTGCAGATTCCCTCCTAACAGCAAGCTTTAGGATAGGGTACTGAATTGTATCTTACTTTCGCCTAATAATGCGATTTTGGCAAAGACAATATCTCCCGCAGGGAAGCTGCTACCATCAAATGTTTGCCCTCATTAGAATCCCTTCTGGAAGCGCTTTCACTGCAAGCTGCAGATTCCCTCCTAACAGCAAGCTTTAGGATAGGGTACTGAATTGTACCTTAACTGCGGCTAATAAGCCGATTTTGGCAAAGAGAATATCTCCCGCAGGGAAGCTGCTACCATCAAATGTTTGCCCTCATTAGACTCCCCTCTGGAAGCGCTTTCACTGCAAGCTGCAGATTCCCTCCTAACAGCAAGCTTTAGGATAGGGTACTGAATTGTACCTTAACTGCGGCTAATAAGCCGATTTTGGCAAAGAGAATATCTCCCGCAGGGAAGCTGCTACCATCAAATATTTGCCCTCATTAGACTCCCCTCTGGAAGCGCTTTCACTGCAAGCTGCAGATTCCCTCCTAACAGCAAGCTTTAGGATAGGGTACTGAATTGTAACTTAACTGCGGCTAATAAGGCGATTATGGCAAAGAGAGTATCTCCCGCAGGGAAGCTGCTACCATCAAATGTTTGCCCTCATTAGACTCCCCTCTGGAAGTGCTTTCACTGCAAGCTGCAGATTCCCTCCTAACAGCAAGCTTTAGGATAGGGTACTGAATTGTAACTTACTTTCGCCTAATAATGCGATTTTGGCAAAGAGACTATCTCCCGCAGGGAAGCTGCTACCATCAAATGTTTGCCCTCGTTAGACTCCCCTCTGGAAGCGCTTTCACTGCAAGCTGCAGATTCCCTCCTAACAGCAAGCTTTAGGATAGGGTACTGAATTGTAACTTACTTTCGCCTAATAATGCGATTTTGGCAAAGAGAGTATCTCCCGCAGGGAAGCTGCTACCATCAAATGTTTGCCCTCGTTAGACTCCCCTCTGGAAGCGCTTTCACTGCAAGCTGCAGATTCCTTCCTAACAGCAAGCTTTAGGATAGGGTACTGAATTGTAACTTACTTTCGCCTAATAATGCGATTTTGGCAAAGAGACTATCTCCCGCAGGGAAGCTGCTACCATCAAATGTTTGCCCTCATTAGACTACCCTCTGGAAGCGCATTCACTGCAAGCTGCATATTCCCTCCTAACAGCAAGCTTTAGGATAGGGTACTGAATTGTAACTTACTTTCGCCTAATAATGCGATTTTGGCAAAGAGACTATCTCCCGCAGGGAAGCTGCTACCATCAAATGTTTGCCCTCGTTAGACTCCCCTCTGGAAGCGCTTTCACTGCAAGCTGCAGATTCCCTCCTAACAGCAAGCTTTAGGATAGGGTACTGAATTGTAACTTACTTTCGCCTAATAATGCGATTTTGGCAAAGAGACTATCTCCCGCAGGGAAGCTGCTACCATCAAATGTTTGCCCTCGTTAGACTCCCCTCTGGAAGCGCTTTCACTGCAAGCTGCAGATTCCCTCCTAACAGCAAGCTTTAGGATAGGGTACTGAATTGTAACTTAACTGAGGCTAATAAGGCGATTTTGGCAAAGAGAATATCTCCCGCAGGGAAGCTGCTACCATCAAATGTTTGCCCTCGTTAGACTCCCCTCTGGAAGCGCTTTCACTGCAAGCTGCAGATTCCCTCCTAACAGCAAGCTTTAGGATAGGGTACTGAATTGTAACTTACTTTCGCCTAATAATGCGATTTTGGCAAAGAGACTATCTCCCGCAGGGAAGCTGCTACCATCAAATGTTTGCCCTCGTTAGACTCCCCTCTGGAAGCGCTTTCACTGCAAGCTGCAGATTCCCTCCTAACAGCAAGCTTTAGGATAGGGTACTGAATTGTAACTTACTTTCGCCTAATAATGCGATTTTGGCAAAGAGAGTATCTCCCGCAGGGAAGCTGCTACCATCAAATCCTTGCCCTCATTAGACTACCCTCTGGAAGCGCTTTCACTGCAAGCTGCAGATTCCCTCCTAACAGCAAGCTTTAGGATAGGGTACTGAATTGTAACTTACTTTCGCCTAATAATGCGATTTTGGCAAAGAGAGTATCTCCCGCAGGGAAGCTGCTACCATCAAATGTTTGCCCTCATTAGACTCCCCTCTGGAAGCGCTTTCACTGCAAGCTGCAGATTCCCTCCTAACAGCAAGCTTTAGGATAGGGTACTGAATTGTAACTTACTTTCGCCTAATAATGCGATTTTGGCAAAGAGACTATCTCCCGCAGGGAAGCTGCTACCATCAAATGGTTGCAATCCTTAGACTCCCCTCTGGAAGCGCTTTCACTGCAAGCTGCAGATTCCCTCCTAACAGCAAGCTTTAGGATAGGGTACTGAATTGTAACTTAACTGCGGCTAATAATGCGATTTTGGCAAAGAGACTTTCTCCCGCAGGGAAGCTGCTACCATCAAATATTTGCCCTCATTAGACTCCCCTCTGGAAGCGCTTTCACTGCAAGCTGCAGATTCCCTCCTAACAGCAAGCTTTAGGATAGGGTACTGAATTGTAACTTAACTGCGGCTAATAAGGCGATTATGGCAAAGAGAGTATCTCCCGCAGGGAAGCTGCTACCATCAAATGTTTGCCCTCGTTAGACTCCCCTCTGGAAGCGCTTTCACTGCAAGCTGCAGATTCCCTCCTAACAGCAAGCTTTAGGATAGGGTACTGAATTATAACTTACTTTCGCCTAATAATGCGATTTTGGCAAAGAGAGTATCTCCCGCAGGGAAGCTGCTACCATCAAATATTTGCCCTCATTAGACTCCCCTCTGGAAGCGCTTTCACTGCAAGCTGCAGATTCCCTCCTAACAGCAAGCTATAGGATAGCGTACTGAATTGTAACTTACTTTCGCCTAATAATGCGTTTTTGGCAAAGAGACTATCTCCCGCAGGGAAGCTGCTACCATCAAATGTTTGCCCTCGTTAGACTCCCCTCTGGAAGCGCTTTCACTGCAAGCTGCAGATTCCCTCCTAACAGCAAGCTTTAGGATAGGGTACTGAATTGTAACTTACTTTCGCCTAATAATGCGATTTTGGCAAAGAGACTATCTCCCGCAGGGAAGCTGCTACCATCAAATGTTTGCCCTCATTAGACTACCCTCTGGAAGCGCATTCACTGCAAGCTGCATATTCCCTCCTAACAGCAAGCTTTAGGATAGGGTACTGAATTGTAACTTACTTTCGCCTAATAATGCGATTTTGGCAAAGAGACTATCTCCCGCAGGGAAGCTGCTACCATCAAATGTTTGCCCTCGTTAGACTCCCCTCTGGAAGCGCTTTCACTGCAAGCTGCAGATTCCCTCCTAACAGCAAGCTTTAGGATAGGGTACTGAATTGTAACTTACTTTCGCCTAATAATGCGATTTTGGCAAAGAGACTATCTCCCGCAGGGAAGCTGCTACCATCAAATGTTTGCCCTCGTTAGACTCCCCTCTGGAAGCGCTTTCACTGCAAGCTGCAGATTCCCTCCTAACAGCAAGCTTTAGGATAGGGTACTGAATTGTAACTTAACTGAGGCTAATAAGGCGATTTTGGCAAAGAGAATATCTCCCGCAGGGAAGCTGCTACCATCAAATGTTTGCCCTCGTTAGACTCCCCTCTGGAAGCGCTTTCACTGCAAGCTGCAGATTCCCTCCTAACAGCAAGCTTTAGGATAGGGTACTGAATTGTAACTTACTTTCGCCTAATAATGCGATTTTGGCAAAGAGACTATCTCCCGCAGGGAAGCTGCTACCATCAAATGTTTGCCCTCGTTAGACTCCCCTCTGGAAGCGCTTTCACTGCAAGCTGCAGATTCCCTCCTAACAGCAAGCTTTAGGATAGGGTACTGAATTGTAACTTACTTTCGCCTAATAATGCGATTTTGGCAAAGAGAGTATCTCCCGCAGGGAAGCTGCTACCATCAAATCCTTGCCCTCATTAGACTACCCTCTGGAAGCGCTTTCACTGCAAGCTGCAGATTCCCTCCTAACAGCAAGCTTTAGGATAGGGTACTGAATTGTAACTTACTTTCGCCTAATAATGCGATTTTGGCAAAGAGAGTATCTCCCGCAGGGAAGCTGCTACCATCAAATGTTTGCCCTCATTAGACTCCCCTCTGGAAGCGCTTTCACTGCAAGCTGCAGATTCCCTCCTAACAGCAAGCTTTAGGATAGGGTACTGAATTGTAACTTACTTTCGCCTAATAATGCGATTTTGGCAAAGAGACTATCTCCCGCAGGGAAGCTGCTACCATCAAATGGTTGCAATCCTTAGACTCCCCTCTGGAAGCGCTTTCACTGCAAGCTGCAGATTCCCTCCTAACAGCAAGCTTTAGGATAGGGTACTGAATTGTAACTTAACTGCGGCTAATAATGCGATTTTGGCAAAGAGACTTTCTCCCGCAGGGAAGCTGCTACCATCAAATATTTGCCCTCATTAGACTCCCCTCTGGAAGCGCTTTCACTGCAAGCTGCAGATTCCCTCCTAACAGCAAGCTTTAGGATAGGGTACTGAATTGTAACTTAACTGCGGCTAATAAGGCGATTATGGCAAAGAGAGTATCTCCCGCAGGGAAGCTGCTACCATCAAATGTTTGCCCTCGTTAGACTCCCCTCTGGAAGCGCTTTCACTGCAAGCTGCAGATTCCCTCCTAACAGCAAGCTTTAGGATAGGGTACTGAATTATAACTTACTTTCGCCTAATAATGCGATTTTGGCAAAGAGAGTATCTCCCGCAGGGAAGCTGCTACCATCAAATATTTGCCCTCATTAGACTCCCCTCTGGAAGCGCTTTCACTGCAAGCTGCAGATTCCCTCCTAACAGCAAGCTATAGGATAGCGTACTGAATTGTAACTTACTTTCGCCTAATAATGCGTTTTTGGCAAAGAGACTATCTCCCGCAGGGAAGCTGCTACCATCAAATGTTTGCCCTCGTTAGACTCCCCTCTGGAAGCGCTTTCACTGCAAGCTGCAGATTCCCTCCTAACAGCAAGCTTTAGGATAGGGTACTGAATTGTAACTTACTTTCGCCTAATAATGCGATTTTGGCAAAGAGACTATCTCCCGCAGGGAAGCTGCTACCATCAAATGTTTGCCCTCGTTAGACTCCCCTCTGGAAGCGCTTTCACTGCAAGCTGCAGATTCCCTCCTAACAGCAAGCTTTAGGATAGGGTACTGAATTGTAACTTACTTTCGCCTAATAATGCGATTTTGGCAAAGAGAGTATCTCCCGCAGGGAAGCTGCTACCATCAAATCCTTGCCCTCATTAGACTACCCTCTGGAAGCGCTTTCACTGCAAGCTGCAGATTCCCTCCTAACAGCAAGCTTTAGGATAGGGTACTGAATTGTAACTTACTTTCGCCTAATAATGCGATTTTGGCAAAGAGAGTATCTCCCGCAGGGAAGCTGCTACCATCAAATCCTTGCCCTCATTAGACTACCCTCTGGAAGCGCTTTCACTGCAAGCTGCAGATTCCCTCCTAACAGCAAGCTTTAGGATAGGGTACTGAATTGTAACTTACTTTCGCCTAATAATGCGATTTTGGCAAAGAGACTATCTCCCGCAGGGAAGCTGCTACCATCAAATGTTTGCCCTCATTAGACTCCCCTCTGGAAGCGCTTTCACTGCAAGCTGCAGATTCCCTCCTAACAGCAAGCTTTAGGATAGGGTACTGAATTGTAACTTACTTTCGCCTAATAATGCGATTTTGGCAAAGAGACTATCTCCCGCAGGGAAGCTGCTACCATCAAATGGTTGCCCTCGTTAGACTCCCCTCTGGAAGCGCTTTCACTGCAAGCTGCAGATTCCCTCCTAACAGCAAGCTTTAGGATAGGGTACTGAATTGTAACTTACTTTCGCCTAATAATGCGATTTTGGCAAAGAGAGTATCTCCCGCAGGGAAGCTGCTACCATCAAATGTTTGCCCTCGTTAGACTCCCCTCTGGAAGCGCTTTCACTGCAAGCTGCAGATTCCTTCCTAACAGCAAGCTTTAGGATAGGGTACTGAATTGTAACTTACTTTCGCCTAATAATGCGATTTTGGCAAAGAGAGTATCTCCCGCAGGGAAGCTGCTACCATCAAATGTTTGCCCTCATTAGACTACCCTCTGGAAGCGCATTCACTGCAAGCTGCATATTCCCTCCTAACAGCAAGCTTTAGGATAGGGTACTGAATTGTAACTTACTTTCGCCTAATAATGCGATTTTGGCAAAGAGACTATCTCCCGCAGGGAAGCTGCTACCATCAAATGTTTGCCCTCGTTAGACTCCCCTCTGGAAGCGCTTTCACTGCAAGCTGCAGATTCCTTCCTAACAGCAAGCTTTAAGATAGGGTACTGAATTGTAACTTACTTTCGCCTAATAATGCGATTTTGGCAAAGAGAATATCTCCCGCAGGGAAGCTGCTACCATCAAATGTTTGCCCTCATTAGACTCCCCTCTGGAAGCGCTTTCACTGCAAGCTGCAGATTCCCTCCTAACAGCAAGCTTTAGGATAGGGTACTGAATCGTAACTTACTTTCGCCTAATAATGCGATTTTGGCAAAGAGAGTATCTCCCGCAGGGAAGCTGCTACCATCAAATGCTTGCCCTCATTAGACTCCCCTCTGGAAGCGCTTTCACTGCAAGCTGCAGATTCCCTCCTAACAGCAAGCTTTAGGATAGGGTACTGAATTGTAACTTACTTTCGCCTAATAATGCGATTTTGGCAAAGAGAGTATCTCCCGCAGGGAAGCTGCTACCATCAAATATTTGCCCTCGTTAGACTCCCCTCTGGAAGCGCTTTCACTGCAAGCTGCAGATTCCCTCCTAACAGCAAGCTTTAGGATAGGGTACTGAATTGTAACTTAACTGAGGCTAATAAGGCGATTTTGGCAAAGAGAATATCTCCCGCAGGGAAGCTGCTACCATCAAATGTTTGCCCTCGTTAGACTCCCCTCTGGAAGCGCTTTCACTGCAAGCTGCAGATTCCCTCCTAACAGCAAGCTTTAGGATAGGGTACTGAATTGTAACTTACTTTCGCCTAATAATGCGATTTTGGCAAAGAGACTATCTCCCGCAGGGAAGCTGCTACCATCAAATGGTTGCAATCCTTAGACTCCCCTCTGGAAGCGCTTTCACTGCAAGCTGCAGATTCCCTCCTAACAGCAAGCTTTAGGATAGGGTACTGAATTGTAACTTAACTGCGGCTAATAATGCGATTTTGGCAAAGAGACTTTCTCCCGCAGGGAAGCTGCTACCATCAAATATTTGCCCTCATTAGACTCCCCTCTGGAAGCGCTTTCACTGCAAGCTGCAGATTCCCTCCTAACAGCAAGCTTTAGGATAGGGTACTGAATTGTAACTTAACTGCGGCTAATAAGGCGATTATGGCAAAGAGAGTATCTCCCGCAGGGAAGCTGCTACCATCAAATGTTTGCCCTCGTTAGACTCCCCTCTGGAAGCGCTTTCACTGCAAGCTGCAGATTCCCTCCTAACAGCAAGCTTTAGGATAGGGTACTGAATTGTAACTTACTTTCGCCTAATAATGCGATTTTGGCAAAGAGAGTATCTCCCGCAGGGAAGCTGCTACCATCAAATGTTTGCCCTCGTTAGACTCCCCTCTGGAAGCGCTTTCACTGCAAGCTGCAGATTCCTTCCTAACAGCAAGCTTTAGGATAGGGTACTGAATTGTAACTTACTTTCGCCTAATAATGCGATTTTGGCAAAGAGAGTATCTCCCGCAGGGAAGCTGCTACCATCAAATGTTTGCCCTCATTAGACTACCCTCTGGAAGCGCATTCACTGCAAGCTGCATATTCCCTCCTAACAGCAAGCTTTAGGATAGGGTACTGAATTGTAACTTACTTTCGCCTAATAATGCGATTTTGGCAAAGAGACTATCTCCCGCAGGGAAGCTGCTACCATCAAATGTTTGCCCTCGTTAGACTCCCCTCTGGAAGCGCTTTCACTGCAAGCTGCAGATTCCCTCCTAACAGCAAGCTTTAGGATAGGGTACTGAATTGTAACTTACTTTCGCCTAATAATGCGATTTTGGCAAAGAGACTATCTCCCGCAGGGAAGCTGCTACCATCAAATGTTTGCCCTCATTAGACTCCCCTCTGGAAGCGCTTTCACTGCAAGCTGCAGATTCCCTCCTAACAGCAAGCTTTAGGATAGGGTACTGAATCGTAACTTACTTTCGCCTAATAATGCGATTTTGGCAAAGAGAGTATCTCCCGCAGGGAAGCTGCTACCATCAAATGCTTGCCCTCATTAGACTCCCCTCTGGAAGCGCTTTCACTGCAAGCTGCAGATTCCCTCCTAACAGCAAGCTTTAGGATAGGGTACTGAATTGTAACTTACTTTCGCCTAATAATGCGATTTTGGCAAAGAGAGTATCTCCCGCAGGGAAGCTGCTACCATCAAATATTTGCCCTCGTTAGACTCCCCTCTGGAAGCGCTTTCACTGCAAGCTGCAGATTCCCTCCTAACAGCAAGCTTTAGGATAGGGTACTGAATTGTAACTTAACTGAGGCTAATAAGGCGATTTTGGCAAAGAGAATATCTCCCGCAGGGAAGCTGCTACCATCAAATGTTTGCCCTCGTTAGACTCCCCTCTGGAAGCGCTTTCACTGCAAGCTGCAGATTCCCTCCTAACAGCAAGCTTTAGGATAGGGTACTGAATTGTAACTTACTTTCGCCTAATAATGCGATTTTGGCAAAGAGACTATCTCCCGCAGGGAAGCTGCTACCATCAAATGGTTGCAATCCTTAGACTCCCCTCTGGAAGCGCTTTCACTGCAAGCTGCAGATTCCCTCCTAACAGCAAGCTTTAGGATAGGGTACTGAATTGTAACTTAACTGCGGCTAATAAGGCGATTTTGGCAAAGAGAATATCTCCCGCAGGGAAGCTGCTACCATCAAATGTTTGTCCTCATTAGACTCCCCTCTGGAAGCGCTTTCACTGCAAGCTGCAGATTCCCTCCTAACAGCAAGCTTTAGGATAGGGTACTGAATTGTAACTTACTTTCGCCTAATAATGCGATTTTGGCAAAGAGAGTATCTCCCGCAGGGAAGCTGCTACCATCAAATATTTGCCCTCATTAGACTCCCCTCTGGAAGCGCTTTCACTGCAAGCTGCAGATTCCCTCCTAACAGCAAGCTATAGGATAGCGTACTGAATTGTAACTTACTTTCGCCTAATAATGCGATTTTGGCAAAGAGACTATCTCCCGCAGGGAAGCTGCTACCATCAAATGTTTGCCCTCGTTAGACTCCCCTCTGGAAGCGCTTTCACTGCAAGCTGCAGATTCCCTCCTAACAGCAAGCTTTAGGATAGGGTACTGAATTGTAACTTACTTTCGCCTAATAATGCGATTTTGGCAAAGAGAATATCTCCCGCAGGGAAGCTGCTACCATCATATGTTTGCCCTCATTAGACTCCCCTCTGGAAGCGCTTTCACTGCAAGCTGCAGATTCCCTCCTAACAGCAAGCTTTAGGATAGGGTACTGAATTGTACCTTAACTGCGGCTAATAAGCCGATTTTGGCAAAGAGACTATCTCCCGCAGGGAAGCTGCTACCATCAAATATTTGCCCTCATTAGACTCCCCTCTGGAAGCGCTTTCACTGCAAGCTGCAGATTCCCTCCTAACAGAAAGCTTTAGGATAGTGTACTGAATTGTATCTTACTTTCGCCTAATAATGCGATTTTGGCAAAGAGACTATCTCCCGCAGGGAAGCTGCTACCATCAAATGTTTGCCCTCGTTAGACTCCCCTCTGGAAGCGCTTTCACTGCAAGCTGCAGATTCCCTCCTAACAGCAAGCTTTAGGATAGGGTACTGAATTGTAACTTACTTTCGCCTAATAATGCGATTTTGGCAAAGAGAGTATCTCCCGCAGGGAAGCTGCTACCATCAAATCCTTGCCCTCATTAGACTACCCTCTGGAAGCGCTTTCACTGCCAGCTGCAGATTCCCTCCTAACAGCAAGCTTTAGGATAGGGTACTGAATTGTAACTTACTTTCGCCTAATAATGCGATTTTGGCAAAGAGACTATCTCCCGCAGGGAAGCTGCTACCATCAAATGCTTGCCCTCATTAGACTCCCCTCTGGAAGCGCTTTCACTGCAAGCTGCAGATTCCCTCCTAACAGCAAGCTTTAGGATAGGGTACTGAATTGTAACTTAACTGAGGCTAATAAGGCGATTTTGGCAAAGAGAATATCTCCCGCAGGGAAGCTGCTACCATCAAATGTTTGCCCTCGTTAGACTCCCCTCTGGAAGCGCTTTCACTGCAAGCTGCAGATTCGCTCCTAACAGCAAGCTTTAGGATAGGGTACTGAATTGTAACTTAACTGCGGCTAATAAGGCGATTTTGGCAAAGAGACTATCTCCCGCAGGGAAGCTGCTACCATCAAATGTTTGTCCTCATTAGACTCCCCTCTGGAAGCGCTTTCACTGCAAGCTGCAGATTCCCTCCTAACAGCAAGCTTTAGGATAGGGTACTGAATTGTAACTTACTTTCGCCTAATAATGCGATTTTGGCAAAGAGAGTATCTCCCGCAGGGAAGCTGCTACCATCAAATATTTGCCCTCATTAGACTCCCCTCTGGAAGCGCTTTCACTGCAAGCTGCAGATTCCCTCCTAACAGCAAGCTATAGGATAGCGTACTGAATTGTAACTTACTTTCGCCTAATAATGCGATTTTGGCAAAGAGACTATCTCCCGCAGGGAAGCTGCTACCATCAAATGTTTGCCCTCGTTAGACTCCCCTCTGGAAGCGCTTTCACTGCAAGCTGCAGATTCCCTCCTAACAGCAAGCTTTAGGATAGGGTACTGAATTGTAACTTACTTTCGCCTAATAATGCGATTTTGGCAAAGAGACTATCTCCCGCAGGGAAGCTGCTACCATCAAATGTTTGCCCTCGTTAGACTCCCCTCTGGAAGCGCTTTCACTGCAAGCTGCAGATTCCCTCCTAACAGCAAGCTTTAGGATAGGGTACTGAATTGTAACTTACTTTCGCCTAATAATGCGATTTTGGCAAAGAGAGTATCTCCCGCAGGGAAGCTGCTACCATCAAATCCTTGCCCTCATTAGACTACCCTCTGGAAGCGCTTTCACTGCAAGCTGCAGATTCCCTCCTAACAGCAAGCTTTAGGATAGGGTACTGAATTGTAACTTACTTTCGCCTAATAATGCGATTTTGGCAAAGAGACTATCTCCCGCAGGGAAGCTGCTACCATCAAATGCTTGCCCTCATTAGACTCCCCTCTGGAAGCGCTTTCACTGCAAGCTGCAGATTCCCTCCTAACAGCAAGCTTTAGGATAGGGTACTGAATTGTAACTTACTTTCGCCTAATAATGCGATTTTGGCAAAGAGAGTATCTCCCGCAGGGAAGCTGCTACCATCAAATGTTTGCCCTCATTAGACTCCCCTCTGGAAGCGCTTTCACTGCAAGCTGCAGATTCCCTCCTAACAGCAAGCTTTAGGATAGGGTACTGAATTGTAACTTACTTTCGCCTAATAATGCGATTTTGGCAAAGAGACTATCTCCCGCAGGGAAGCTGCTACCATCAAATGTTTGCCCTCGTTAGACTCCCCTCTGGAAGCGCTTTCACTGCAAGCTGCAGATTCCCTCCTAACAGCAAGCTTTAGGATAGGGTACTGAATTGTAACTTACTTTCGCCTAATAATGCGATTTTGGCAAAGAGAGTATCTCCCGCAGGGAAGCTGCTACCATCAAATGTTTGCCCTCGTTAGACTCCCCTCTGGAAGCGCTTTCACTGCAAGCTGCAGATTCCTTCCTAACAGCAAGCTTTAGGATAGGGTACTGAATTGTAACTTACTTTCGCCTAATAATGCGATTTTGGAAAAGAGAGTATCTCCCGCAGGGAAGCTGCTACCATCAAATGTTTGCCCTCATTAGACTACCCTCTGGAAGCGCATTCACTGCAAGCTGCATATTCCCTCCTAACAGCAAGCTTTAGGATAGGGTACTGAATTGTAACTTACTTTCGCCTAATAATGCGATTTTGGCAAAGAGACTATCTCCCGCAGGGAAGCTGCTACCATCAAATGTTTGCCCTCGTTAGACTCCCCTCTGGAAGCGCTTTCACTGCAAGCTGCAGATTCCTTCCTAACAGCAAGCTTTAGGATAGGGTACTGAATTGTAACTTACTTTCGCCTAATAATGCGATTTTGGCAAAGAGAATATCTCCCGCAGGGAAGCTGCTACCATCAAATGTTTGCCCTCATTAGACTCCCCTCTGGAAGCGCTTTCACTGCAAGCTGCAGATTCCCTCCTAACAGCAAGCTTTAGGATAGGGTACTGAATCGTAACTTACTTTCGCCTAATAATGCGATTTTGGCAAAGAGAGTATCTCCCGCAGGGAAGCTGCTACCATCAAATGCTTGCCCTCATTAGACTCCCCTCTGGAAGCGCTTTCACTGCAAGCTGCAGATTCCCTCCTAACAGCAAGCTTTAGGATAGTGTACTGAATTGTAACTTACTTTCGCCTAATAATGCGATTTTGGCAAAGAGAGTATCTCCCGCAGGGAAGCTGCTACCATCAAATGGTTGCAATCCTTAGACTCCCCTCTGGAAGCGCTTTCACTGCAAGCTGCAGATTCCCTCCTAACAGCAAGCTTTAGGATAGGGTACTGAATTGTAACTTAACTGAGGCTAATAAGGCGATTTTGGCAAAGAGACTTTCTCCCGCAGGGAAGCTGCTACCATCAAATGTTTGCCCTCGTTAGACTCCCCTCTGGAAGCGCTTTCACTGCAAGCTGCAGATTCCCTCCTAACAGCAAGCTTTAGGATAGGGTACTGAATTGTAACTTAACTGCGGCTAATAAGGCGATTATGGCAAAGAGAGTATCTCCCGCAGGGAAGCTGCTACCATCAAATGCTTGCCCTCATTAGACTCCCCTCTGGAAGCGCTTTCACTGCAAGCTGCAGATTCCCTCCTAACAGCAAGCTTTAGGATAGGGTACTGAATTGTAACTTACTTTCGCCTAATAATGCGATTTTGGCAAAGAGACTATCTCCCGCAGGGAAGCTGCTACCATCAAATGTTTGCCCTCATTAGACTCCCCTCTGGAAGCGCTTTCACTGCAAGCTGCAGATTCCCTCCTAACAGCAAGCTTTAGGATAGGGTACTGAATTGTAACTTACTTTCGCCTAATAATGCGATTTTGGCAAAGAGACTATCTCCCGCAGGGAAGCTGCTACCATCAAATGTTTGCCCTCGTTAGACTCCCCTCTGGAAGCGCTTTCACTGCAAGCTGCAGATTCCCTCCTAACAGCAAGCTTTAGGATAGGGTACTGAATTGTAACTTACTTTCGCCTAATAATGCGATTTTGGCAAAGAGAGTATCTCCCGCAGGGAAGCTGCTACCATCAAATGTTTGCCCTCGTTAGACTCCCCTCTGGAAGCGCTTTCACTGCAAGCTGCAGATTCCTTCCTAACAGCAAGCTTTAGGATAGGGTACTGAATTGTAACTTACTTTCGCCTAATAATGCGATTTTGGCAAAGAGACTATCTCCCGCAGGGAAGCTGCTACCATCAAATGTTTGCCCTCATTAGACTACCCTCTGGAAGCGCATTCACTGCAAGCTGCATATTCCCTCCTAACAGCAAGCTTTAGGATAGGGTACTGAATTGTAACTTACTTTCGCCTAATAATGCGATTTTGGCAAAGAGACTATCTCCCGCAGGGAAGCTGCTACCATCAAATGTTTGCCCTCGTTAGACTCCCCTCTGGAAGCGCTTTCACTGCAAGCTGCAGATTCCTTCCTAACAGCAAGCTTTAGGATAGGGTACTGAATTGTAATTTACTTTCGCCTAATAATGCGATTTTGGCAAAGAGAATATCTCCCGCAGGGAAGCTGCTACCATCAAATGTTTGCCCTCATTAGACTCCCCTCTGGAAGCGCTTTCACTGCAAGCTGCAGATTCCCTCCTAACAGCAAGCTTTAGGATAGGGTACTGAATCGTAACTTACTTTCGCCTAATAATGCGATTTTGGCAAAGAGAGTATCTCCCGCAGGGAAGCTGCTACCATCAAATGCTTGCCCTCATTAGACTCCCCTCTGGAAGCGCTTTCACTGCAAGCTGCAGATTCCCTCCTAACAGCAAGCTTTAGGATAGGGTACTGAATTGTAACTTACTTTCGCCTAATAATGCGATTTTGGCAAAGAGAGTATCTCCCGCAGGGAAGCTGCTACCATCAAATATTTGCCCTCGTTAGACTCCCCTCTGGAAGCGCTTTCACTGCAAGCTGCAGATTCCCTCCTAACAGCAAGCTTTAGGATAGGGTACTGAATTGTAACTTAACTGAGGCTAATAAGGCGATTTTGGCAAAGAGAATATCTCCCGCAGGGAAGCTGCTACCATCAAATGTTTGCCCTCGTTAGACTCCCCTCTGGAAGCGCTTTCACTGCAAGCTGCAGATTCCCTCCTAACAGCAAGCTTTAGGATAGGGTACTGAATTGTAACTTACTTTCGCCTAATAATGCGATTTTGGCAAAGAGACTATCTCCCGCAGGGAAGCTGCTACCATCAAATGGTTGCAATCCTTAGACTCCCCTCTGGAAGCGCTTTCACTGCAAGCTGCAGATTCCCTCCTAACAGCAAGCTTTAGGATAGGGTACTGAATTGTAACTTAACTGCGGCTAATAATGCGATTTTGGCAAAGAGACTTTCTCCCGCAGGGAAGCTGCTACCATCAAATATTTGCCCTCATTAGACTCCCCTCTGGAAGCGCTTTCACTGCAAGCTGCAGATTCCCTCCTAACAGCAAGCTTTAGGATAGGGTACTGAATTGTAACTTAACTGCGGCTAATAAGGCGATTATGGCAAAGACAGTATCTCCCGCAGGGAAGCTGCTACCATCAAATGTTTGCCCTCATTAGACTCCCCTCTGGAAGTGCTTTCACTGCAAGCTGCAGATTCCCTCCTAACAGTAAGCTTTAGGATAGGGTACTGAATTGTAACTTACTTTCGCCTAATAATGCGATTTTGGCAAAGAGACTATCTCCCGCAGGGAAGCTGCTACCATCAAATGTTTGCCCTCGTTAGACTCCCCTCTGGAAGCGCTTTCACTGCAAGCTGCAGATTCCCTCCTAACAGCAAGCTTTAGGATAGGGTACTGAATTGTAACTTACTTTCGCCTAATAATGCGATTTTGGCAAAGAGACTATCTCCCGCAGGGAAGCTGCTACCATCAAATGTTTGCCCTCGTTAGACTCCCCTCTGGAAGCGCTTTCACTGCAAGCTGCAGATTCCTTCCTAACAGCAAGCTTTAGGATAGGGTACTGAATTGTAACTTACTTTCGCCTAATAATGCGATTTTGGAAAAGAGAGTATCTCCCGCAGGGAAGCTGCTACCATCAAATGTTTGCCCTCATTAGACTACCCTCTGGAAGCGCATTCACTGCAAGCTGCATATTCCCTCCTAACAGCAAGCTTTAGGATAGGGTACTGAATTGTAACTTACTTTCGCCTAATAATGCGATTTTGGCAAAGAGACTATCTCCCGCAGGGAAGCTGCTACCATCAAATGTTTGCCCTCGTTAGACTCCCCTCTGGAAGCGCTTTCACTGCAAGCTGCAGATTCCTTCCTAACAGCAAGCTTTAGGATAGGGTACTGAATTGTAACTTACTTTCGCCTAATAATGCGATTTTGGCAAAGAGAATATCTCCCGCAGGGAAGCTGCTACCATCAAATGTTTGCCCTCATTAGACTCCCCTCTGGAAGCGCTTTCACTGCAAGCTGCAGATTCCCTCCTAACAGCAAGCTTTAGGATAGGGTACTGAATCGTAACTTACTTTCGCCTAATAATGCGATTTTGGCAAAGAGAGTATCTCCCGCAGGGAAGCTGCTACCATCAAATGCTTGCCCTCATTAGACTCCCCTCTGGAAGCGCTTTCACTGCAAGCTGCAGATTCCCTCCTAACAGCAAGCTTTAGGATAGGGTACTGAATTGTAACTTACTTTCGCCTAATAATGCGATTTTGGCAAAGAGAGTATCTCCCGCAGGGAAGCTGCTACCATCAAATATTTGCCCTCGTTAGACTCCCCTCTGGAAGCGCTTTCACTGCAAGCTGCAGATTCCCTCCTAACAGCAAGCTTTAGGATAGGGTACTGAATTGTAACTTAACTGAGGCTAATAAGGCAATTTTGGCAAAGAGAATATCTCCCGCAGGGAAGCTGCTACCATCAAATGTTTGCCCTCGTTAGACTCCCCTCTGGAAGCGCTTTCACTGCAAGCTGCAGATTCCCTCCTAACAGCAAGCTTTAGGATAGGGTACTGAATTGTAACTTACTTTCGCCTAATAATGCGATTTTGGCAAAGAGACTATCTCCCGCAGGGAAGCTGCTACCATCAAATGTTTGCCCTCGTTAAACTCCCCTCTGGAAGCGCTTTCACTGCAAGCTGCAGATTCCCTCCTAACAGCAAGCTTTAGGATAGGGTACTGAATTGTAACTTAACTGCGGCTAATAATGCGATTTTGGCAAAGAGACTTTCTCCCGCAGGGAAGCTGCTACCATCAAATATTTGCCCTCATTAGACTCCCCTCTGGAAGCGCTTTCACTGCAAGCTGCAGATTCCCTCCTAACAGCAAGCTTTAGGATAGGGTACTGAATTGTAACTTAACTGCGGCTAATAAGGCGATTATGGCAAAGAGAGTATCTCCCGCAGGGAAGCTGCTACCATCAAATGTTTGCCCTCGTTAGACTCCCCTCTGGAAGCGCTTTCACTGCAAGCTGCAGATTCCCTCCTAACAGCAAGCTTTAGGATAATGTACTGAATTGTAACTTACTTTCGCCTAATAATGCGATTTTGGCAAAGAGAGTATCTCCCGCAGGGAAGCTGCTACCATCAAATGTTTGCCCTCGTTAGACTCCCCTCTGGAAGCGCTTTCACTGCAAGCTGCAGATTCCTTCCTAACAGCAAGCTTTAGGATAGGGTACTGAATTGTAACTTACTTTCGCCTAATAATGCGATTTTGGCAAAGAGACTATCTCCCGCAGGGAAGCTGCTACCATCAAATGTTTGCCCTCATTAGACTACCCTCTGGAAGCGCATTCACTGCAAGCTGCATATTCCCTCCTAACAGCAAGCTTTAGGATAGGGTACTGAATTGTAACTTACTTTCGCCTAATAATGCGATTTTGGCAAAGAGACTATCTCCCGCAGGGAAGCTGCTACCATCAAATGTTTGCCCTCGTTAGACTCCCCTCTGGAAGCGCTTTCACTGCAAGCTGCAGATTCCTTCCTAACAGCAAGCTTTAGGATAGGGTACTGAATTGTAACTTACTTTCGCCTAATAATGCGATTTTGGCAAAGAGACTATCTCCCGCAGGGAAGCTGCTACCATCAAATGTTTGCCCTCATTAGACTCCCCTCTGGAAGCGCTTTCACTGCAAGCTGCAGATTCCCTCCTAACAGCAAGCTTTAGGATAGGGTACTGAATCGTAACTTACTTTCGCCTAATAATGCGATTTTGGCAAAGAGAGTATCTCCCGCAGGGAAGCTGCTACCATCAAATGCTTGCCCTCATTAGACTCCCCTCTGGAAGCGCTTTCACTGCAAGCTGCAGATTCCCTCCTAACAGCAAGCTTTAGGATAGGGTACTGAATTGTAACTTACTTTCGCCTAATAATGCGATTTTGGCAAAGAGAGTATCTCCCGCAGGGAAGCTGCTACCATCAAATATTTGCCCTCGTTAGACTCCCCTCTGGAAGCGCTTTCACTGCAAGCTGCAGATTCCCTCCTAACAGCAAGCTTTAGGATAGGGTACTGAATTGTAACTTAACTGAGGCTAATAAGGCGATTTTGGCAAAGAGAATATCTCCCGCAGGGAAGCTGCTACCATCAAATGTTTGCCCTCGTTAGACTCCCCTCTGGAAGCGCTTTCACTGCAAGCTGCAGATTCCCTCCTAACAGCAAGCTTTAGGATAGGGTACTGAATTGTAACTTACTTTCGCCTAATAATGCGATTTTGGCAAAGAGACTATCTCCCGCAGGGAAGCTGCTACCATCAAATGGTTGCAATCCTTAGACTCCCCTCTGGAAGCGCTTTCACTGCAAGCTGCAGATTCCCTCCTAACAGCAAGCTTTAGGATAGGGTACTGAATTGTAACTTAACTGCGGCTAATAAGGCGATTTTGGCAAAGAGAATATCTCCCGCAGGGAAGCTGCTACCATCAAATGTTTGTCCTCATTAGACTCCCCTCTGGAAGCGCTTTCACTGCAAGCTGCAGATTCCCTCCTAACAGCAAGCTTTAGGATAGGGTACTGAATTGTAACTTACTTTCGCCTAATAATGCGATTTTGGCAAAGAGAGTATCTCCCGCAGGGAAGCTGCTACCATCAAATATTTGCCCTCATTAGACTCCCCTCTGGAAGCGCTTTCACTGCAAGCTGCAGATTCCCTCCTAACAGCAAGCTATAGGATAGCGTACTGAATTGTAACTTACTTTCGCCTAATAATGCGATTTTGGCAAAGAGACTATCTCCCGCAGGGAAGCTGCTACCATCAAATGTTTGCCCTCGTTAGACTCCCCTCTGGAAGCGCTTTCACTGCAAGCTGCAGATTCCCTCCTAACAGCAAGCTTTAGGATAGGGTACTGAATTGTAACTTACTTTCGCCTAATAATGCGATTTTGGCAAAGAGAATATCTCCCGCAGGGAAGCTGCTACCATCATATGTTTGCCCTCATTAGACTCCCCTCTGGAAGCGCTTTCACTGCAAGCTGCAGATTCCCTCCTAACAGCAAGCTTTAGGATAGGGTACTGAATTGTACCTTAACTGCGGCTAATAAGCCGATTTTGGCAAAGAGACTATCTCCCGCAGGGAAGCTGCTACCATCAAATATTTGCCCTCATTAGACTCCCCTCTGGAAGCGCTTTCACTGCAAGCTGCAGATTCCCTCCTAACAGAAAGCTTTAGGATAGTGTACTGAATTGTATCTTACTTTCGCCTAATAATGCGATTTTGGCAAAGAGACTATCTCCCGCAGGGAAGCTGCTACCATCAAATGTTTGCCCTCGTTAGACTCCCCTCTGGAAGCGCTTTCACTGCAAGCTGCAGATTCCCTCCTAACAGCAAGCTTTAGGATAGGGTACTGAATTGTAACTTACTTTCGCCTAATAATGCGATTTTGGCAAAGAGAGTATCTCCCGCAGGGAAGCTGCTACCATCAAATCCTTGCCCTCATTAGACTACCCTCTGGAAGCGCTTTCACTGCCAGCTGCAGATTCCCTCCTAACAGCAAGCTTTAGGATAGGGTACTGAATTGTAACTTACTTTCGCCTAATAATGCGATTTTGGCAAAGAGACTATCTCCCGCAGGGAAGCTGCTACCATCAAATGCTTGCCCTCATTAGACTCCCCTCTGGAAGCGCTTTCACTGCAAGCTGCAGATTCCCTCCTAACAGCAAGCTTTAGGATAGGGTACTGAATTGTAACTTAACTGAGGCTAATAAGGCGATTTTGGCAAAGAGAATATCTCCCGCAGGGAAGCTGCTACCATCAAATGTTTGCCCTCGTTAGACTCCCCTCTGGAAGCGCTTTCACTGCAAGCTGCAGATTCGCTCCTAACAGCAAGCTTTAGGATAGGGTACTGAATTGTAACTTAACTGCGGCTAATAAGGCGATTTTGGCAAAGAGACTATCTCCCGCAGGGAAGCTGCTACCATCAAATGTTTGTCCTCATTAGACTCCCCTCTGGAAGCGCTTTCACTGCAAGCTGCAGATTCCCTCCTAACAGCAAGCTTTAGGATAGGGTACTGAATTGTAACTTACTTTCGCCTAATAATGCGATTTTGGCAAAGAGAGTATCTCCCGCAGGGAAGCTGCTACCATCAAATATTTGCCCTCATTAGACTCCCCTCTGGAAGCGCTTTCACTGCAAGCTGCAGATTCCCTCCTAACAGCAAGCTATAGGATAGCGTACTGAATTGTAACTTACTTTCGCCTAATAATGCGATTTTGGCAAAGAGAGTATCTCCCGCAGGGAAGCTGCTACCATCAAATGTTTGCCCTCGTTAGACTCCCCTCTGGAAGCGCTTTCACTGCAAGCTGCAGATTCCCTCCTAACAGCAAGCTTTAGGATAGGGTACTGAATTGTAACTTACTTTCGCCTAATAATGCGATTTTGGCAAAGAGACTATCTCCCGCAGGGAAGCTGCTACCATCAAATGTTTGCCCTCGTTAGACTCCCCTCTGGAAGCGCTTTCACTGCAAGCTGCAGATTCCCTCCTAACAGCAAGCTTTAGGATAGGGTACTGAATTGTAACTTACTTTCGCCTAATAATGCGATTTTGGCAAAGAGAGTATCTCCCGCAGGGAAGCTGCTACCATCAAATCCTTGCCCTCATTAGACTACCCTCTGGAAGCGCTTTCACTGCAAGCTGCAGATTCCCTCCTAACAGCAAGCTTTAGGATAGGGTACTGAATTGTAACTTACTTTCGCCTAATAATGCGATTTTGGCAAAGAGACTATCTCCCGCAGGGAAGCTGCTACCATCAAATGCTTGCCCTCATTAGACTCCCCTCTGGAAGCGCTTTCACTGCAAGCTGCAGATTCCCTCCTAACAGCAAGCTTTAGGATAGGGTACTGAATTGTAACTTACTTTCGCCTAATAATGCGATTTTGGCAAAGAGACTATCTCCCGCAGGGAAGCTGCTACCATCAAATGTTTGCCCTCATTAGACTCCCCTCTGGAAGCGCTTTCACTGCAAGCTGCAGATTCCCTCCTAACAGCAAGCTTTAGGATAGGGTACTGAATTGTAACTTACTTTCGCCTAATAATGCGATTTTGGCAAAGAGACTATCTCCCGCAGGGAAGCTGCTACCATCAAATGTTTGCCCTCGTTAGACTCCCCTCTGGAAGCGCTTTCACTGCAAGCTGCAGATTCCCTCCTAACAGCAAGCTTTAGGATAGGGTACTGAATTGTAACTTACTTTCGCCTAATAATGCGATTTTGGCAAAGAGAGTATCTCCCGCAGGGAAGCTGCTACCATCAAATGTTTGCCCTCGTTAGACTCCCCTCTGGAAGCGCTTTCACTGCAAGCTGCAGATTCCTTCCTAACAGCAAGCTTTAGGATAGGGTACTGAATTGTAACTTACTTTCGCCTAATAATGCGATTTTGGAAAAGAGAGTATCTCCCGCAGGGAAGCTGCTACCATCAAATGTTTGCCCTCATTAGACTACCCTCTGGAAGCGCATTCACTGCAAGCTGCATATTCCCTCCTAACAGCAAGCTTTAGGATAGGGTACTGAATTGTAACTTACTTTCGCCTAATAATGCGATTTTGGCAAAGAGACTATCTCCCGCAGGGAAGCTGCTACCATCAAATGTTTGCCCTCGTTAGACTCCCCTCTGGAAGCGCTTTCACTGCAAGCTGCAGATTCCTTCCTAACAGCAAGCTTTAGGATAGGGTACTGAATTGTAACTTACTTTCGCCTAATAATGCGATTTTGGCAAAGAGAATATCTCCCGCAGGGAAGCTGCTACCATCAAATGTTTGCCCTCATTAGACTCCCCTCTGGAAGCGCTTTCACTGCAAGCTGCAGATTCCCTCCTAACAGCAAGCTTTAGGATAGGGTACTGAATCGTAACTTACTTTCGCCTAATAATGCGATTTTGGCAAAGAGAGTATCTCCCGCAGGGAAGCTGCTACCATCAAATGCTTGCCCTCATTAGACTCCCCTCTGGAAGCGCTTTCACTGCAAGCTGCAGATTCCCTCCTAACAGCAAGCTTTAGGATAGTGTACTGAATTGTAACTTACTTTCGCCTAATAATGCGATTTTGGCAAAGAGACTATCTCCCGCAGGGAAGCTGCTACCGTCAAATGGTTGCAATCCTTAGACTCCCCTCTGGAAGCGCTTTCACTGCAAGCTGCAGATTCCCTCCTAACAGCAAGCTTTAGGATAGGGTACTGAATTGTAACTTACTTTCGCCTAATAATGCGATTTTGGCAAAGAGAGTATCTCCCGCAGGGAAGCTGCTACCATCAAATGTTTGCCCTCGTTAGACTCCCCTCTGGAAGCGCTTTCACTGCAAGCTGCAGATTCCTTCCTAACAGCAAGCTTTAGGATAGGGTACTGAATTGTAACTTACTTTCGCCTAATAATGCGATTTTGGCAAAGAGACTATCTCCCGCAGGGAAGCTGCTACCATCAAATGTTTGCCCTCATTAGACTACCCTCTGGAAGCGCATTCACTGCAAGCTGCATATTCCCTCCTAACAGCAAGCTTTAGGATAGGGTACTGAATTGTAACTTACTTTCGCCTAATAATGCGATTTTGGCAAAGAGACTATCTCCCGCAGGGAAGCTGCTACCATCAAATGTTTGCCCTCGTTAGACTCCCCTCTGGAAGCGCTTTCACTGCAAGCTGCAGATTCCTTCCTAACAGCAAGCTTTAGGATAGGGTACTGAATTGTAATTTACTTTCGCCTAATAATGCGATTTTGGCAAAGAGAATATCTCCCGCAGGGAAGCTGCTACCATCAAATGTTTGCCCTCATTAGACTCCCCTCTGGAAGCGCTTTCACTGCAAGCTGCAGATTCCCTCCTAACAGCAAGCTTTAGGATAGGGTACTGAATCGTAACTTACTTTCGCCTAATAATGCGATTTTGGCAAAGAGAGTATCTCCCGCAGGGAAGCTGCTACCATCAAATGCTTGCCCTCATTAGACTCCCCTCTGGAAGCGCTTTCACTGCAAGCTGCAGATTCCCTCCTAACAGCAAGCTTTAGGATAGGGTACTGAATTGTAACTTACTTTCGCCTAATAATGCGATTTTGGCAAAGAGAGTATCTCCCGCAGGGAAGCTGCTACCATCAAATATTTGCCCTCGTTAGACTCCCCTCTGGAAGCGCTTTCACTGCAAGCTGCAGATTCCCTCCTAACAGCAAGCTTTAGGATAGGGTACTGAATTGTAACTTAACTGAGGCTAATAAGGCGATTTTGGCAAAGAGAATATCTCCCGCAGGGAAGCTGCTACCATCAAATGTTTGCCCTCGTTAGACTCCCCTCTGGAAGCGCTTTCACTGCAAGCTGCAGATTCCCTCCTAACAGCAAGCTTTAGGATAGGGTACTGAATTGTAACTTACTTTCGCCTAATAATGCGATTTTGGCAAAGAGACTATCTCCCGCAGGGAAGCTGCTACCATCAAATGGTTGCAATCCTTAGACTCCCCTCTGGAAGCGCTTTCACTGCAAGCTGCAGATTCCCTCCTAACAGCAAGCTTTAGGATAGGGTACTGAATTGTAACTTAACTGCGGCTAATAATGCGATTTTGGCAAAGAGACTTTCTCCCGCAGGGAAGCTGCTACCATCAAATATTTGCCCTCATTAGACTCCCCTCTGGAAGCGCTTTCACTGCAAGCTGCAGATTCCCTCCTAACAGCAAGCTTTAGGATAGGGTACTGAATTGTAACTTAACTGCGGCTAATAAGGCGATTATGGCAAAGACAGTATCTCCCGCAGGGAAGCTGCTACCATCAAATGTTTGCCCTCATTAGACTCCCCTCTGGAAGTGCTTTCACTGCAAGCTGCAGATTCCCTCCTAACAGTAAGCTTTAGGATAGGGTACTGAATTGTAACTTACTTTCGCCTAATAATGCGATTTTGGCAAAGAGACTATCTCCCGCAGGGAAGCTGCTACCATCAAATGTTTGCCCTCGTTAGACTCCCCTCTGGAAGCGCTTTCACTGCAAGCTGCAGATTCCCTCCTAACAGCAAGCTTTAGGATAGGGTACTGAATTGTAACTTACTTTCGCCTAATAATGCGATTTTGGCAAAGAGAGTATCTCCCGCAGGGAAGCTGCTACCATCAAATGTTTGCCCTCGTTAGACTCCCCTCTGGAAGCGCTTTCACTGCAAGCTGCAGATTCCTTCCTAACAGCAAGCTTTAGGATAGGGTACTGAATTGTAACTTACTTTCGCCTAATAATGCGATTTTGGAAAAGAGAGTATCTCCCGCAGGGAAGCTGCTACCATCAAATGTTTGCCCTCATTAGACTACCCTCTGGAAGCGCATTCACTGCAAGCTGCATATTCCCTCCTAACAGCAAGCTTTAGGATAGGGTACTGAATTGTAACTTACTTTCGCCTAATAATGCGATTTTGGCAAAGAGACTATCTCCCGCAGGGAAGCTGCTACCATCAAATGTTTGCCCTCGTTAGACTCCCCTCTGGAAGCGCTTTCACTGCAAGCTGCAGATTCCTTCCTAACAGCAAGCTTTAGGATAGGGTACTGAATTGTAACTTACTTTCGCCTAATAATGCGATTTTGGCAAAGAGAATATCTCCCGCAGGGAAGCTGCTACCATCAAATGTTTGCCCTCATTAGACTCCCCTCTGGAAGCGCTTTCACTGCAAGCTGCAGATTCCCTCCTAACAGCAAGCTTTAGGATAGGGTACTGAATCGTAACTTACTTTCGCCTAATAATGCGATTTTGGCAAAGAGAGTATCTCCCGCAGGGAAGCTGCTACCATCAAATGCTTGCCCTCATTAGACTCCCCTCTGGAAGCGCTTTCACTGCAAGCTGCAGATTCCCTCCTAACAGCAAGCTTTAGGATAGTGTACTGAATTGTAACTTACTTTCGCCTAATAATGCGATTTTGGCAAAGAGAGTATCTCCCGCAGGGAAGCTGCTACCATCAAATGGTTGCAATCCTTAGACTCCCCTCTGGAAGCGCTTTCACTGCAAGCTGCAGATTCCCTCCTAACAGCAAGCTTTAGGATAGGGTACTGAATTGTAACTTAACTGAGGCTAATAAGGCGATTTTGGCAAAGAGACTTTCTCCCGCAGGGAAGCTGCTACCATCAAATGTTTGCCCTCGTTAGACTCCCCTCTGGAAGCGCTTTCACTGCAAGCTGCAGATTCCCTCCTAACAGCAAGCTTTAGGATAGGGTACTGAATTGTAACTTAACTGCGGCTAATAAGGCGATTATGGCAAAGAGAGTATCTCCCGCAGGGAAGCTGCTACCATCAAATGCTTGCCCTCATTAGACTCCCCTCTGGAAGCGCTTTCACTGCAAGCTGCAGATTCCCTCCTAACAGCAAGCTTTAGGATAGGGTACTGAATTGTAACTTACTTTCGCCTAATAATGCGATTTTGGCAAAGAGACTATCTCCCGCAGGGAAGCTGCTACCATCAAATGTTTGCCCTCATTAGACTCCCCTCTGGAAGCGCTTTCACTGCAAGCTGCAGATTCCCTCCTAACAGCAAGCTTTAGGATAGGGTACTGAATTGTAACTTACTTTCGCCTAATAATGCGATTTTGGCAAAGAGACTATCTCCCGCAGGGAAGCTGCTACCATCAAATGTTTGCCCTCGTTAGACTCCCCTCTGGAAGCGCTTTCACTGCAAGCTGCAGATTCCCTCCTAACAGCAAGCTTTAGGATAGGGTACTGAATTGTAACTTACTTTCGCCTAATAATGCGATTTTGGCAAAGAGAGTATCTCCCGCAGGGAAGCTGCTACCATCAAATGTTTGCCCTCGTTAGACTCCCCTCTGGAAGCGCTTTCACTGCAAGCTGCAGATTCCTTCCTAACAGCAAGCTTTAGGATAGGGTACTGAATTGTAACTTACTTTCGCCTAATAATGCGATTTTGGCAAAGAGACTATCTCCCGCAGGGAAGCTGCTACCATCAAATGTTTGCCCTCATTAGACTACCCTCTGGAAGCGCATTCACTGCAAGCTGCATATTCCCTCCTAACAGCAAGCTTTAGGATAGGGTACTGAATTGTAACTTACTTTCGCCTAATAATGCGATTTTGGCAAAGAGACTATCTCCCGCAGGGAAGCTGCTACCATCAAATGTTTGCCCTCGTTAGACTCCCCTCTGGAAGCGCTTTCACTGCAAGCTGCAGATTCCTTCCTAACAGCAAGCTTTAGGATAGGGTACTGAATTGTAATTTACTTTCGCCTAATAATGCGATTTTGGCAAAGAGAATATCTCCCGCAGGGAAGCTGCTACCATCAAATGTTTGCCCTCATTAGACTCCCCTCTGGAAGCGCTTTCACTGCAAGCTGCAGATTCCCTCCTAACAGCAAGCTTTAGGATAGGGTACTGAATCGTAACTTACTTTCGCCTAATAATGCGATTTTGGCAAAGAGAGTATCTCCCGCAGGGAAGCTGCTACCATCAAATGCTTGCCCTCATTAGACTCCCCTCTGGAAGCGCTTTCACTGCAAGCTGCAGATTCCCTCCTAACAGCAAGCTTTAGGATAGGGTACTGAATTGTAACTTACTTTCGCCTAATAATGCGATTTTGGCAAAGAGAGTATCTCCCGCAGGGAAGCTGCTACCATCAAATATTTGCCCTCGTTAGACTCCCCTCTGGAAGCGCTTTCACTGCAAGCTGCAGATTCCCTCCTAACAGCAAGCTTTAGGATAGGGTACTGAATTGTAACTTAACTGAGGCTAATAAGGCGATTTTGGCAAAGAGAATATCTCCCGCAGGGAAGCTGCTACCATCAAATGTTTGCCCTCGTTAGACTCCCCTCTGGAAGCGCTTTCACTGCAAGCTGCAGATTCCCTCCTAACAGCAAGCTTTAGGATAGGGTACTGAATTGTAACTTACTTTCGCCTAATAATGCGATTTTGGCAAAGAGACTATCTCCCGCAGGGAAGCTGCTACCATCAAATGGTTGCAATCCTTAGACTCCCCTCTGGAAGCGCTTTCACTGCAAGCTGCAGATTCCCTCCTAACAGCAAGCTTTAGGATAGGGTACTGAATTGTAACTTAACTGCGGCTAATAATGCGATTTTGGCAAAGAGACTTTCTCCCGCAGGGAAGCTGCTACCATCAAATATTTGCCCTCATTAGACTCCCCTCTGGAAGCGCTTTCACTGCAAGCTGCAGATTCCCTCCTAACAGCAAGCTTTAGGATAGGGTACTGAATTGTAACTTAACTGCGGCTAATAAGGCGATTATGGCAAAGACAGTATCTCCCGCAGGGAAGCTGCTACCATCAAATGTTTGCCCTCATTAGACTCCCCTCTGGAAGTGCTTTCACTGCAAGCTGCAGATTCCCTCCTAACAGTAAGCTTTAGGATAGGGTACTGAATTGTAACTTACTTTCGCCTAATAATGCGATTTTGGCAAAGAGACTATCTCCCGCAGGGAAGCTGCTACCATCAAATGTTTGCCCTCGTTAGACTCCCCTCTGGAAGCGCTTTCACTGCAAGCTGCAGATTCCCTCCTAACAGCAAGCTTTAGGATAGGGTACTGAATTGTAACTTACTTTCGCCTAATAATGCGATTTTGGCAAAGAGACTATCTCCCGCAGGGAAGCTGCTACCATCAAATGTTTGCCCTCGTTAGACTCCCCTCTGGAAGCGCTTTCACTGCAAGCTGCAGATTCCTTCCTAACAGCAAGCTTTAGGATAGGGTACTGAATTGTAACTTACTTTCGCCTAATAATGCGATTTTGGCAAAGAGACTATCTCCCGCAGGGAAGCTGCTACCATCAAATCCTTGCCCTCATTAGACTACCCTCTGGAAGCGCATTCACTGCAAGCTGCATATTCCCTCCTAACAGCAAGCTTTAGGATAGGGTACTGAATTGTAACTTACTTTCGCCTAATAATGCGATTTTGGCAAAGAGACTATCTCCCGCAGGGAAGCTGCTACCATCAAATGCTTGCCCTCATTAGACTCCCCTCTGGAAGCGCTTTCACTGCAAGCTGCAGATTCGCTCCTAACAGCAAGCTTTAGGATAGGGTACTGAATTGTAACTTAACTGCGGCTAATAAGGCGATTTTGGCAAAGAGACTATCTCCCGCAGGGAAGCTGCTACCATCAAATGTTTGTCCTCATTAGACTCCCCTCTGGAAGCGCCTTCACTGCAAGCTGCAGATTCCCTCCTAACAGCAAGCTTTAGGATAGGGTACTGAATTGTAACTTACTTTCGCCTAATAATGCGATTTTGGCAAAGAGAGTATCTCCCGCAGGGAAGCTGCTACCATCAAATATTTGCCCTCATTAGACTCCCCTCTGGAAGCGCTTTCACTGCAAGCTGCAGATTCCCTCCTAACAGCAAGCTATAGGATAGCGTACTGAATTGTAACTTACTTTCGCCTAATAATGCGATTTTGGCAAAGAGACTATCTCCCGCAGGGAAGCTGCTACCATCAAATGTTTGCCCTCGTTAGACTCCCCTCTGGAAGCGCTTTCACTGCAAGCTGCAGATTCCCTCCTAACAGCAAGCTTTAGGATAGGGTACTGAATTGTAACTTACTTTCGCCTAATAATGCGATTTTGGCAAAGAGAATATCTCCCGCAGGGAAGCTGCTACCATCATATGTTTGCCCTCATTAGACTCCCCTCTGGAAGCGCTTTCACTGCAAGCTGCAGATTCCCTCCTAACAGCAAGCTTTAGGATAGGGTACTGAATTGTACCTTAACTGCGGCTAATAAGCCGATTTTGGCAAAGAGACTATCTCCCGCAGGGAAGCTGCTACCATCAAATATTTGCCCTCATTAGACTCCCCTCTGGAAGCGCTTTCACTGCAAGCTGCAGATTCCCTCCTAACAGCAAGCTTTAGGATAGTGTACTGAATTGTATCTTACTTTCGCCTAATAATGCGATTTTGGCAAAGAGAGTATCTCCCGCAGGGAAGCTGCTACCATCAAATCCTTGCCCTCATTAGACTACCCTCTGGAAGCGCTTTCACTGCAAGCTGCAGATTCCCTCCTAACAGCAAGCTTTAGGATAGGGTACTGAATTGTAACTTACTTTCGCCTAATAATGCGATTTTGGCAAAGAGACTATCTCCCGCAGGGAAGCTGCTACCATCAAATGCTTGCCCTCATTAGACTCCCCTCTGGAAGCGCTTTCACTGCAAGCTGCAGATTCCCTCCTAACAGCAAGCTTTAGGATAGGGTACTGAATTGTATCTTACTTTCGCCTAACAATGCGATTTTGGCAAAGAGAGTATCTCCCGCAGGGAAGCTGCTACCATCAAATGTTTGCCCTCGTTAGACTCCCCTCTGGAAGCGCTTTCACTGCAAGCTGCAGATTCCCTCCTAACAGCAAGCTTTAGGATAGGGTACTGAATTGTAACTTACTTTCGCCTAATAATGCGATTTTGGCAAAGAGAGTATCTCCCGCAGGGAAGCTGCTACCATCAAATATTTGCCCTCCTTAGACTCCCCTCCGGAAGCGCTTTCACTGCAAGCTGCAGATTCCCTCCTAACAGCAAGCTTTAGGATAGGGTACTGAATTGTACCTTAACTGCGGCTAATAAGCCGATTTTGGCAAAGAGAATATCTCCCGCAGGGAAGCTGCTACCATCAAATGTTTGCTCTCATTAGACTCCCCTCTGGAAGTGCTTTCACTGCAAGCTGCAGATTCCCTCCTAACAGCAAGCTTTAGGATAGGGTACTGAATTGTAACTTACTTTTGCCTAATAATGCGATTTTGGCAAAGAGAGTATCTCCCGCAGGGAAGCTGCTACCATCAAATGTTTGCCCTCATTAGACTCCCCTCTGGAAGTGCTTTCACTGCAAGCTGCAGATTCCCTCCTAACAGCAAGCTTTAGGATAGGGTACTGAATTGTATCTTAAATGCGGCTAAAAAGGCGATTTTGGCAAAGAGAGTATCTCCCGCAGGGAAGCTGCTACCATCAAATGTTTGCCCTCATTAGACTCCCCTCTGGAAGCGCTTTCACTGCAAGCTGCAGATTCCCTCCTAACAGCAAGCTTTAGGATAGGGTACTGAATTGTATCTTACTTTCGCCTAATAATGCGATTTTGGCAAAGACAATATCTCCCGCAGGGAAGCTGCTACCATCAAATGTTTGCCCTCATTAGACTCCCCTCTGGAAGCGCCTTCACTGCAAGCTGCAGATTCCCTCCTAACAGCAAGCTTTAGGATAGGGTACTGAATTGTAACTTACTTTCGCCTAATAATGCGATTTTGGCAAAGAGAGTATCTCCCGCAGGGAAGCTGCTACCATCAAATATTTGCCCTCATTAGACTCCCCTCTGGAAGCGCATTCACTGCAAGCTGCAGATTCCCTCCTAACAGCAAGCTTTAGGATAGGGTACTGAATTGTATCTTAAATGCGGCTAAAAAGGGGATTTTGGCAAAGAGAGTATCTCCCGCAGGGAAGCTGCTACCATCAAATGTTTGCCCTCATTAGACTCCCCTCTGGAAGCGCTTTCACTGCAAGCTGCAGATTCCCTCCTAACAGCAAGCTTTAGGATAGGGTACTGAATTGTAACTTACTTTCGCCTAATAATGCGATTTTGGCAAAGAGAGTATCTCCCGCAGGGAAGCTGCTACCATCAAATATTTGCCCTCATTAGACTCCCCTCTGGAAGCGCTTTCACTGCAAGCTGCAGATTCCCTCCTAACAGCAAGCTTTAGGATAGGGTACTGAATTGTAACTTACTTTCGCCTAATAATGCGATTTTGGCAAAGAGAGTATCTCCCGCAGGGAAGCTGCTACCATCAAATGTTTGCCCTCCTTAGACTACCCTCTGGAAGCGCTTTCACTGCAAGCTGCAGATTCCCTCCTAACAGCAAGCTTTAGGATAGGGTACTGAATTGTAACTTACTTTCGCCTAATAATGCGATTTTGGCAAAGAGAATATCTCCCGCAGGGAAGCTGCTACCATCAAATATTTGCCCTCATTAGACTCCCCTCTGGAAGCGCTTTCACTGCAAGCTGCAGATTCCCTCCTAACAGCAAGCTTTAGGATAGGGTACTGAATTGTAACTTAACTGCGGCTAATAAGGCGATTTTGGCAAAGAGAGTATCTCCCGCAGGGAAGCTGCTACCATCAAATGTTTGCCCTCATTAGACTCCCCTCTGGAAGCGCTTTCACTGCAAGCTGCAGATTCCCTCCTAACAGCAAGCTTTAGGATAGGGTACTGAATTGTAACTTAACTTTCGCCTAATAATGCGATTTTGGCAAAGAGAGTATCTCCCGCAGGGAAGCTGCTACCATCAATGTTTGCCCTCATTAGACTCCCCTCTGGAAGCGCTTTCACTGCAAGCTGCAGATTCCCTCCTAACAGCAAGCTTTAGAATAGGGTACTGAATTTTAAATTAACTGCGGCAATAAGGCGATTTTGGCAAAGAGAGTATCTCTCGCAGGGAAGCTGCTACCATCAAATGTTTGCCCTCATTAGACTCCCCTCTGGAAGCGCTTTCACTGCAAGCTGCAGATTCCCTCCTAACAGCAAGCTTTAGGATAGGGTACTGAATTGTAACTTACTTTCGCCTAATAATGCGATTTTGGAAAAGAGAGTATCTCCCGCAGGGATGCTGCTACCATCAAATACTTGCCCTCATTAGACTCCCCTCTGGAAGCGCTTTCACTGCAAGCTGCAGATTCCCTCCTTACAGCAAGCTTTATGATAGGGTACTGAATTGTAACTTACTTTCGCCTAATAATGCGATTTTGGCAAAGAGAGTATCTCCCGCAGGGAAGCTGCTACCATCATATGTTTGCCCTCATTAGACTCCCCTCTGGAAGCGCTTTCACTGCAAGCTGCAGATTCCCTCCTTACAGCAAGCTTTATGATAGGGTACTGAATTGTAACTTACTTTCGCCTAATAATGCGATTTTGGCAAAGAGAGTATCTCCCGCAGGGAAGCTGCTACCATCATATGTTTGCCCTCATTAGACTCCCCTCTGGAAGCGCTTTCACTGCAAGCTGCAGATTCCTGCCTAACAGCAAGCTTTAGGATAGGGTACTGAATTGTACCTTAACTGCGGCTAATAAGCCGATTTTGGCAACGAGAATATCTCCCGCAGGGAAGCTGCTACCATCAAATGTTTGCCCTCATTAGACTCCCCTCTGGAAGCGCTTTCACTGCAAGCTGCAGATTCCCTCCTAACAGCAAGCTTTAGGATAGGGTACTGAATTGTAACTTACTTTCGCCTAATAATGCGATTTTGGCAAAGAGAGTATCTCCCGCAGGGAAGCTGCTACCATCAAATATTTGCCCTCATTAGACTCCCCTCTGGAAGCGCTTTCACTGCAAGCTGCAGATTCCCTCCTAACAGCAAGCTTTAGGATAGGGTACTGAATTGTAACTTAACTGAGGCTAATAATGCGATTTTGGCAAAGAGAATATCTCCCGCAGGGAAGCTGCTACCATCAAATGTTTGCCCTCATTAGACTCCCCTCTGGAAGCGCTTTCACTGCAAGCTGCAGATTCCCTCCTAACAGCAAGATTTAGGATAGGGTACTGAATTGTAACTTAACTGCGGCTAATAAGGCGATTTTGGCAAAGAGAGTATCTCCCGCAGGGAAGGTGATACCATCAAATATTTGCCCTCGTTAGACTCCCCTCTGGAAGCGCTTTCACTGCAAGCTGCAGATTCCCTCCTAACAGCAAGCTTTAGGATAGGGTACTGAATTGTAACTTACTTTCGCCTAATATTGCGATTTTGGAAAAGAGAGTATCTCCCTCAGGGAAGCTGTTACCATCAAATGTTTGCCCTCGTTAGACTACCCTCTGGAAGCGCTTTCACTGCAATCTGCAGATTCCCTCCTAACAGCAAGCTTTAGGATAGGGTACTGAATTGTAACTTAACTGCGGCTAATAAGGAGAATTTGGCAAAGAGAATATCTCCCGCAGGGAAGCTGCTACCATCAAATGTTTGCCCTCATTAGACTCCCCTCTGGAAGCGCTTTCACTGCAAGCTGCAGATTCCCTCCTAACAGCAAGCTTTAGGATAGGGTACTGAATTGTAACTTAACTGCGGCTAATAAGGCGATTTTGGCAAAGAGAGTATCTCCCGCAGGGAAGCTGCTACCATCAAATGTTTGCCCTCATTAGACTCCCCTCTGGAAGCGCTTTCACTGCAAGCTGCAGATTCCCTCCTAACAGCAAGCTTTAGGATAGGGTACTGAATTGTAACTTACTTTCGCCTAATAATGCGATATTTGAAAAGGACTATCTACCGCAGGGAAGCTGCTACCATCAAATGTTTGCCCTCATTAGACTCCCCTCTGGAAGTGCTTTCACTGCAAGCTGCAGATTCCCTCCTAACAGCAAGCTTTAGGATAGGGTACTGAATTGTAACTTACTTTCGCCTAATAATGCGATTTTGGCAAAGAGAGTATCTCCCGCAGGGAAGCTGCTACCATCAAATATTTGCCCTCATTAGACTCCCCTCTGGAAGCGCTTTCACTGCAAGCTGCAGATTCCCTCCTAACAGCAAGCTTTAGGATAGGGTACTGAATTGTATCTTAAATGCGGCTAAAAAGGCGATTTTGGCAAAGAGAGTATCTCCCGCAGGGAAGCTGCTACCATCAAATGTTTGCCCTCATTAGACTCCCCTCTGGAAGCGCTTTCACTGCAAGCTGCAGATTCCCTCCTAACAGCAAGCTTTAGGATAGGGTACTGAATTGTAACTTAACTGCGGCTAATAAGGCGATATTGGCAAAGAGAGTATCTCCCGCAGGGAAGCTGCTACCATCAAATGTTTGCCCTCATTAGACTCCCCTCTGGAAGCGCTTTCACTGCAAGCTGCAGATTCCCTCCTAACAGCAAGCTTTAGGATAGGGTACTGAATTGTAACTTACTTTCGCCTAATAATGCGATTTTGGAAAAGGACTATCTCCCGCAGGGAAGCTGCTACCATCAAATGTTTGCCCTCATTAGACTCCCCTCTGGAAGTGCTTTCACTGCAAGCTGCAGATTCCCTCCTAACAGCAAGCTTTAGGATAGGGTACTGAATGGTAACTTACTTTCGACTAATAATACGATTTTGATAAAGAGAGTATCTCCCGCAGGGAAGCTGCTACCATCAAATGTTTGCCCTCATTAGACTCCCCTCTGGAAGCGCTTTCACTGCAAGCTGCAGATTCCCTCCTAATAGCAAGCTTTAGGATAGGGTACTGAATTGTATCTTAAATGCGGCTAAAAAGGCGATTTTGGCAAAGAGAGTATCTCCCGCAGGGAAGCTGCTACCATCAAATGGTTGCAATCCTTAGACTCCCCTCTGGAAGCGCTTTCACTGCAAGCTGCAGATTCCCTCCTAACAGCAAGCTTTAGGATCGGGTACTGAATTGTAACTAACTTTCGCCTAATAATGCGATTTTGGCAAAGAGAGTATCTCCCGCAGGGAAGCTGCTACCATCAAATGTTTGCCCTCATTAGACTCCCCTCTGGTAGCGCTTTCACTGCAAGCTGCAGATTCCCTCCTAACAGCAAGCTTTAGAATAGGGTACTGAATTGTATCTTAACTGCGGCAATAAGGCGATTTTGGCAAAGAGAGTATCTCTCGCAGGGAAGCTGCTACCATCAAATGTTTGCCCTCATTAGACTCCCCTCTGGAAGCGCTTTCACTGCAAGCTGCAGATTCCCTCCTAACAGCAAGCTTTGCGATAGGGTACTGAATTGTAACTTAACTGCGGCTAATAATGCGATTTTGGCAAAGAGAGTATCTCCCGCAGGGAAGCTGCTACCATCAAATGTTTGCCCTCATTAGACTCCCCTCTGGAAGCGCTTTCACTGCAAGCTGCAGATTCCCTCCTAACAGCAAGCTTTAGGATAGGGTACTGAATTGTAACTTACTTTCGCCTAATAATGCGATTTTGTCAAAGAGAGTATCTCCCGCAGGGAAGCTGCTACCATCAAATATTTGCCCTCATTAGACTCCCCTCTGGAAGCGCTTTCACTGCAAGCTGCAGATTCCCTCCTAACAGCAAGCTTTAGGATAGGGTACTGAATTGTATCTTAAATGCGGCTAAAAAGGCGATTTTGGCAAAGAGAGTATCTCCCGCAGGGAAGCTGCTACCATCAAATGTTTGCCCTCATTAGACTCCCCTCTGGAAGCGCTTTCACTGCAAGCTGCATATTCCCTCCTAACAGCAAGCTTTAGGATAGGGTACTGAATTGTAACTTACTTTCGCCTAATGATGCGATTTTGGCAAAGAGAGTATCTCCCGCAGGGAAGCTGCTACCATCAAATATTTGCCCTCATTAGACTCCCCTCTGGAAGCGCTTTCACTGCAAGCTGCAGATTCCCTCCTAACAGCAAGCTTTAGGATAGGGTACTGAATTGTAACTTACTTTCGCCTAATAATGCGATTTTGGCAAAGAGACTTTCTCCCGCAGGGAAGCTGCTACCATCAAATGTTTGCCCTCCTTAGACTACCCTCTGGAAGCGCTTTCACTGCAAGCTGCAGATTCCCTCCTAACAGCAAGCTTTAGGATAGGGTACTGAATTGTAACTTACTTTCGCCTAATAATGCGATTTTGGCAAAGAGACTATCTCCCGCAGGGAAGCTGCTACCATCAAATATTTGCCCTCATTAGACTCCCCTCTGGAAGCGCATTCACTGCAAGCTGCAGATTCCCTCCTAACAGCAAGCTTTAGGATAGGGTACTGAATTGTAACTTAACTGCGGCTAATAAGGCGATTTTGGCAAAGAGAGTATCTCCCGCAGGGAAGCTGCTACCATCAAATGTTTGCCCTCATTAGACTCCCCTCTGGAAGCGCTTTCACTGCAAGCTGCAGATTCCCTCCTAACAGCAAGCTTTAGGATAGGGTACTGAATTGTAACTTACTTTCGCCTAATAATGCGATTTTGGAAAAGGACTATCTCCCGCAGGGAAGCTGCTACCATCAAATGTTTGCCCTCATTAGACTCCCCTCTGGAAGTGCTTTCACTGCAAGCTGCAGATTCCCTCCTAACAGCAAGCTTTAGGATAGGGTACTGAATGGTAACTTACTTTCGACTAATAATACGATTTTGATAAAGAGAGTATCTCCCGCAGGGAAGCTGCTACCATCAAATGTTTGCCCTCATTAGACTCCCCTCTGGAAGCGCTTTCACTGCAAGCTGCAGATTCCCTCCTAACAGCAAGCTTTGGGATAGGGTACTGAATTGTAACTTAACTGCGGTTAATAATGCGATTTTGGAAAAGAGAGTATCTCCCGCAGGGAAGCTGCTACCATCAAATGTTTGCCCTCATTAGACTCCCCTCTGGAAGCGCTTTCACTGCAAGCTGCAGATTCCCTCCTAACAGCAAGCTTTAGGATCGGGTACTGAATTGTAACTAACTTTCGCCTAATAATGCGATTTTGGCAAAGAGAGTATCTCCCGCAGGGAAGCTGCTACCATCAAATGTTTGCCCTCATTAGACTCCCCTCTGGTAGCGCTTTCACTGCAAGCTGCAGATTCCCTCCTAACAGCAAGCTTTAGAATAGGGTACTGAATTGTATCTTAACTGCGGCAATAAGGCGATTTTGGCAAAGAGAGTATCTCCCGCAGGGAAGCTGCTACCATCAAATGTTTGCCCTCATTAGACTCCCCTCTGGAAGCGCTTTCACTGCAAGCTGCAGATTCCCTCCTAACAGCAAGCTTTGCGATAGTGTACTGAATTGTAACTTAACTGCGGCTAATAATGCGATTTTGGCAAAGAGAGTATCTCCCGCAGGGAAGCTGCTACCATCAAATGTTTGCCCTCATTAGACTCCCCTCTGGAAGCGCTTTCACTGCAAGCTGCAGATTCCCTCCTAACAGCAAGCTTTAGGATAGGGTACTGAATTGTAACTTAACTTTCGCCTAATAATGCGATTTTGGCAAAGAGAGTATCTCCCGCAGGGAAGCTGCTACCATCAATGTTTGCCCTCATTAGACTCCCCTTTGGAAGCGCTTTCACTGCAAGCTGCAGATTCCCTCCTAACAGCAAGCTTTAGAATAGGGTACTGAATTTTAAATTAACTGCGGCAATAAGGCGATTTTGGCAAAGAGAGTATCTCCCGCAGGGAAGCTGCTACCATCAAATGTTTGCCCTCATTAGACTCCCCTCTGGAAGCGCTTTCACTGCAAGCTGCAGATTCCCTCCTAACAGCAAGCTTTAGGATAGGGTACTGAATTGTAACGTACTTTCGCCTAATAATGCGATTTTGGCAAAGAGAGTATCTCCCGCAGGGATGCTGCTACCATCAAATATTTGCCCTCATTAGACTCCCCTCTGGAAGCGCTTTCACTGCAAGCTGCAGATTCCCTCCTTACAGCAAGCTTTAGGATAGGGTACTGAATTGTAACTTACTTTCGCCTAATAATGCGATTTTGGAAAAGAGAGTATCTCCCGCAGGGAAGCTGCTACCATCAAATGTTTGCCCTCATTAGACTCCCCTCTGGAAGCGCTTTCACTGCAAGCTGCAGATTCCCTCCTAACAGCAAGCTTTAGGATAGGGTACTGAATTGTATCTTAACTGCGGCAATAAGGCGATTTTGGCAAAGAGAGTATCTCCCGCAGGGAAGCTGCTATCATCAAATGTTTGCCCTCGTTAGACTCCCCTCTGGAATCGCTTTCACTGCAAGCCACATATTCGCTCTTAACAGCAAGCTTTAGGATAGGGTACTGAATTGTAACTTACTTTCGCCTAATAATGCGATTTTGGCAAAGAGACTATCTCCCGCAGGGAAGCTGCTACCATCAAATATTTGCCCTCATTAGACTCCCCTCTGGAAGCGCTTTCACTGCAAACTGCAGATTCCCTCCTAACAGCAAGCTTTAGGATAGGGTACTGAATTGTATCTTAAATGCGGCTAATAATGCGATTTTGGAAAATAGAATATCTCCCGCAGGGAAGGTGCTACCATCAAATGCTGGCTCTCGTTAGAGTCCTCTCTTGAAGCACTTTCACTGCAAGCTGCAGATTCCCTCCTAACAGCAAGCTTTAGGATAGGGTACTGAATTGTATCTTACTTTCGCCTAATAAAGTGATTTTGGAAAAGAGAGTATCTCCCGCAGGGAAGCTGCTACCATCATGTGTTTGCCCTCTTTAGACTTCCCTCTGGAAGCGCTTTCACTGCAAGCTGCAGATTCCCCTGATGGAGCTTGAGGCCATTCCCTCTTGTCCTGTCCCCTGTCACTTGGGAGAAATGGCCATCATCCTCCTCTCTACAATCTCCTTTCAGGTAATTGTAGAGAGCAATGAAGTCTCCCCTCAGCCTCCTTTTCTCCAGACTAAACAACCCCAGTCCTCTCAGCTGTTTCTCATAAGGCCATGTGTGTACATAAAAAAGCGCTGACTTTTTTGAGAGGAACTAGGAGCACTACAGACTGACAGAGGATTATAAAAAGGGGAGGGACTAGCACAAAGATTCAGAAACAGCAAGAGGAGCAAAGGGGAGTATCAACAGAATGAGGAACGCAAATTGGTAGAAAGATGGAAAAGGAGAGAAAAAGTATGGACAGAGAACTGATACTGAAGACTGGGGGAAAAAAGAGAGAGAAAAGAGCACAGAAAAATTAAAGAGTAGGGGTATAGGGATACCTGGGAACAGTAATTGTAGCAGCACGATAAATGAAAGGAACAAAAAAGTCCAGGTCTAAAATGTTCGTTACCTAGTTCCATCACTGTCACAACTAGCAATGTTGCAGTGACAGCACGCATACTGTTATTTCTTGTAAGGATGCTTTCAGACACATAGTAGTGTTGTTCTAGCTGAGAATGTAAGGCAGAGTTAATAAAACACAGCTACTCCCCAGGCACTCTTTATACCTGTGAGGGCTTCACCACACCCCAGTCACAGGTGGTGGGTGGGAAGGGCCAGGGGGTATATAAGCTACAGGCCTTGCCTCTGGAGGTCATTTAGGTTGTGGTTTATCCTTGAGATTAGGGTTTTGCTGCTGTTTCAATTCATTATATATTTTAGGCTAGTTGGGTAAGTGGTGTTTTTTGGCTTTTTTTTTTGATTTTTTTTTTTCTGATCCTCTAAAGAAGCAGAGGCATCTGTTGGAGGAGGTATGAGCTTTGGAAGAGTCCAGGCAAAGCAGCACATACAGCTGTAACTATGGGGCTTTTTTGTCAGTAATTTTTGATTGGGTGTTGGAGGGGGCAAGATGTTTTAATGGTTTGTTTTCCTTCTTTGTTTTTTTTCTGGGTGCTTTGCCTGGAGTTTTTAGTTATGGGATGATTTGTTGTTGTTCCTCATTCTGTGTGGCATGATGTATTGGCCCTAGGGGCTCTGCAGTTTGTAATGGGCATCTTGTGGGTGATAATAACCTGGAATGAGCCTTGTTGGCCTGTGGTAGGAAGTTGAGTCTGTGGGTTGGTGGAAGATAGAAGGGGCCAGGGGAGCCTTGGGAAGGGCTCAGGAGCCCAGCTCCCAAGGAACAGCAACACAGAAGGGTCAGGGGGGTTAAAATATAGGACAGGTTCTGTTAAGAAGGAGCAGGGTTCCTTCTCTGATACTTCAGGGGTAGAAAAGGGCTTTAATGGTTTGGGGAAAGGGAGATGGGTTCATCAGTCTTTCTTGGGTCAGTTTGGTGGTCAGATGCAAGTGCCATTCAGGTGTCTGTTGTTCTAGTCTCTCTGTAGCCAACGAGGTAACGATGAGGTTGAGACACAAGTTGAAAAGCATTAGTTACCCTAAGAAATGTAATCTCTAGGGCTGTGAGATCTCTGCTCCCTTATACTTTCTACTTATTGTGTTCCTCAACCAACTTCTTTGCATCCATCCTGTCTCCATCCATCTGAATGTCCAGAGAAGAGTACTGTAGCTGGTGAGGGGGCTGGTGAATAAGCCTTATGAGGAGTGGCTGAGAGGGCTGGGGGTGTTTAGCCTGGAGAAGAGGAGGCTGAGGGGAGACCTCATTGCTGAAAGGAGGTTGTGGAGATAAGGAAGCTGGCCACCTCTCCAAAGTGACAGGGGACAGGACAAGAGGGAATAGCCTCAAGCTCTGCCAGGGAAGGTTCAGGCTGTACATCAGGAAAAAATATTTCACTGAAAGGGTTATTAGGGATGGGCAAAGGCTGCCCAAGGAGGTGGTAGAGTCACCTTCCCTGGAGGTGTTTAAAGGACGGGTGGCCGAAGTGCTGAGGGACGTGGTTTAGTGATTGATAGGAATGGTTGGACTCAATGATCCAATGGGTCTTTTCCAACCGGGTGATCCTATGAATATCAGACACCTTGCTACTTAAACATATGGACTCACTGCCTATCTACAGTGCAGGATTCTGCCGCTTGTTTCGCTTGCATTTCTCAGGGAAGAGATTGGATATTGTTTTGGCTCGTAACAGTTAGCAGCTGAGCAACTCTTTTTCATCTGGTCTGTGGGCACACAAGCCTCCCTTATTTAGTAGAGTTTTGGATTTTTCCTGAACTTACCAGTGAGGTTTGCTTTGTTATTGCTTACAGCAGTTGTTACCTTGTCCCTGTTATCCATTGTGTTTTTTTACGGTCATTGAGTTTCCAACTTAGGTCTTAGAGCAGTCAAATCCCACTGTTGCGAGTTTTTCATTGGCTGACTGCCTCTGTAATTCCAGTCTCCATTGCTGTGTGGTGAGTGTCCTGTGTTTTTATGTCTTCTGTGTTAATAATCTTTACTGGGTTTTGATAAGAATATTCTTTTTCAAGTTCTTCTTGTTTACTCCTGTGACTAAAGTCTGGTAACTTCCTAGAATTAGGATCTCTATGGCTCATCTTTCTTTTGTCCTGGGTATCACCACTACTGGTCCTACAACTTAAGTGGTGAGGAGGAGAGGAGAAGTAAGCAGACAGCAGAGAATTTTGGGGTGCCGGTGAGGTAGTCAGGCTTTTTCTCATCATTGTGGGGCTGATGGTGAGGAGGAAGTTGAGTATGTCTAGAAGAGCAAAGTATTATTTGGCAACATAGTATTTACTTTTGGTTTGGCAGGCACTGTGTGGGCCACCTTGGGAATGGGAAGAGCATTTGAGATGAGCTGGGTAGTAGGGAGAAGGAGCATGGGGCAGACTTCTCACAGGTGTGAGTAATTCTCTTAATTTAATTACCCTGGGTGATAACAGCTGCAGCATCTGACATAAGAACTGCTGTGGAGCAAGTGAGTGGAAGAACATGGCAGTTAGGCAGAGCAAGTTTTCATGTAAGGTGCTGACATTGATCAGTGCAATGCTGGCTGTTGGCACTATTTTAGTTTTCTCATTGGTTTTCTTACAGATGGCCAAGTGGAACCTGGCAACTGTAGGATCATCCCAGGGAGCTGATGCTCTTGGAGTTTTTTCTGCTGAGGAAGCCTCCTGGTGGTCTGAAAGCTAAGTTGAGGGACGGGGGCAAGGGTGGGGTGTGACAGAGGGGAGAAGGCTGGGGATGGCAGGGTGGAGTTTTAAAAGTAGCCTAGGGGAGAGGGCTGTGCAGGAAATGTCCCCTTTGGGCATGGAGAGCTGGAGGGTGTTACTTCTCAGCCCAAAGCTAGCATGTTCCAGGTAGGGCCGTTCCAGCTTGTGTGTGCTGTGTGCTTTATATTCTGTTTCTCTTTCATGTTTCTTAAGCCTTGATGTCCCCTTTGCTTTAAAGGAATGCAGCATATGACTTGAGCAGCATCTCGAGGGTCTTGAATGCCTGTACTCATGGGTACAATACCAATTAGGCACTGTTCTTCTTGCATCATAACCTAAGTGTGGATTGGCTTCACATTTTCAAAGTTTCTAGTCAGCCATCTTTTCCTGTGACCTTGCAGACTGTGTTGGTGGCCACAATCGCTAGTCTTGTATTTTCAAGGATCCCTGTAGGCCTAAGACTTCTTCCACGCATCTTGTGTCTTTAGACATTTAAAAGGTGATCCTCTCACGTACATCATCCCAGTCTTGGCCACATACCATTGTAATGAGGGATCCTTTACAGCATGCCGGACATGCCTCGAGCACCATATCTAGGGTCCTGAATGCTTGTACCCATCAATGCACTGTCGATTGGGCACTGCTTTTCTTGCATCGTGCTCCTAAAGCCGGGATCGTTCTCGTGTTTTGGCACTGTGTTTTTCTCCTTGTTTTCCTTGCAGATGCTGAAGAGGAACCCAGTGACTGCAGGATTATTTCTGTTAGCTGATGTGATTTGAGCTGCTTTGGCCAAGGACAGCTTCATTCGTGGCCCTCTGAAAGCTAAGTTGAGGGACCAGATTTGGGAAGCGGGAGGCGGGTTGGGGATAGCAGGGAGGGGTTTTGAAGGTAGCCTAGGCTGTGCAGGGAGAGTCCTCTTTGGGCAGGTGAAGGCAGAGGGGCGTACTTCTGAGCCCAAACCCTGCATGGGCAGGGCAGTTCCAGCCTGTATCTGTTGTTATCTAGTTTGTGTAGTCACTGTGCTGTGTCTGAAATTTTCTGCAGGTCTTGATGTCCTCTTTTGTACTCGAGGCATGCCGGATGTGCCTTGGGCACCATGTCTAGGGTCCCAAATGCTCGTACTGATCAAAGCAGTGTCGATGGGGCACTGCTTTTCTTTCTTCACATTTTTAAAGCGTGGATCGCTCTTGTGTTTTGGAAGCATCCGGTCAGTTGTCTTCTGCTGCAGCCTTGCAGCCGGCCTTATTATCCAGGATAGTTAGTCTTCCGTTTTGTTGGATCCCTGTTCTGGGACTTGTTCCATCCATCCTCTGCATCTTTAGGACTTTAAAAGGGTTTCTTGCCCGTTCATCTTGCCAGTTGCAGCCACATCTCTTTGGAACCATCTTTGCTTTTCCAGGGCTACCGTAGGTTCTTCCTCAGAGCCCTGTCCATTGCCTTGCCCATTGGCAAGCGTGGTCCAAGAGTCCTCCATGTTGCTGCAAATCTTCTTTTGTCCTCGGTTCACGACATCGGTCTTGTGTGTTAGTGTTCCGTGTGTATTTGTGTCCAGTTCAAGCTGCTCTGCCTGGTGCATGGAGGAGGTGATAAGAGTCAGCCAAGGTATAGCGGCCCGGTTCTTATCTTAATGTTTTAATGTGACTAGACCATGCAGTCTAGGGGCATCCATTACTTTGGAGAGCTAGCAGCCCTAAGTGTGGTAGTTTCTGCTAGTCTCTGAAACCATGGAGGGGATGCAGAGAAGTACTGTAGGGAAGCTGCTATGATCAAATTCTGGCTTTTGTTAGAGTCTTCTCTGGAAGCGCCTTCACTGCAAGCTGCAGAAGAATGTCTAACAGAACGGTTTAGTATAGGGTACTGAATTGTGACTTACTTTCGCCTAATAAGGCGATTTGGGAAAAGAGAGTGTCTCCCGCAGGGAAGATGCTAGCATGGAATGCTGCTGTTTCTGAATGTCTTCTCTTAGAGTGCTTTCAGTGCAAAGCAAGGCTTGTAGAATGTTCAGTCTCGGCTTGTGTACAGTAACATCAGAATGGCGGTTAAAGTGTCACTTTGAAATTTCATACCGTTCAGCACAAGGACTGCGGGGAATCTGCTACAATCAAATGCTGGCTCTCAGTAGAGTCTTCTCCGGAAGTGCTTTCACTTCAAGCTGGTTAAGCTCGACTAACAGAACGTTTAATATAAGGTACTGAGTTGAGACTGAACTGCACCTCCACCCCGTGCGGCCCTGCTCTTACCCCGTGCGGCCCTGCTCTTACCCCGTGCGGCCCTGCTCTTACCCCGTGCGGCCCTGCTCTTACCCCTGTCCGGTATTTTCCGCACTTGCCTGGCCCGACTTGGGCCCCTCCCGGCCCGACTTGGGCCCTTGTCCCGTATTCTCCGCCCTTGTCCGCCCCTCTGTGCCCTTGTCCCGTGTTCTCCGCCCTTGTCCGCCCCTCTGTGGCCTTGTCCCGTATTATCCGCACTTGTCCGGTATTTTCCGCACTTGCCCGGCCCGACTTGGGCCCTTGTCCCGTGTCTCCGCCCTTGTCCGCCCCTCTGTGGCCTTCTCCTGTGTTCTCTGCCCTTGTCCGCCCCTCTGTGGCCTTGTCCCGTATTATCCGCACTTGTCCGGTATTTTCCGCACTTGCCCGCCCCGACTTGGGCCCCTCCCGGCCCGACTTGGGCCCTTGTCCCGTGTTCTCCGCCCTTGTCCGCCCCTCTGTGCCCTTGTCCCGTGTTCTCCGCCCTTGTCCGCCACTCTGTGGCCTTGTCCCGTGTTCTCCGCCATTGTCCACCACTCTGTGGCCTTGTCCCATGTTCTCCGCCATTGTCCGCCACTCTGTGGCCTTGTACCGTGTTCTCCACACTTGTCCGACCCTCTTTCCCCTTGTCCCGTGTTCTCTGCCCTTGTCCGCCCCTCTGTGGCCTTGTCCCGTATTATCCGCACTTGTCCGCCCCTCTGGGCCTGTGTCCGACCCTCTGTGGCCTTGTCCCGCATTCTCTGGGCCCGTGTCCCGCATTCTCTGGGCCCGTGTCCCGCATTCTCTGGGCCCGTGTCCCGCATTCTCTGGGCCCGTGTCCCGCATTCTCTGGGCCCGTGTCCCGCATTCTCTGGGCCCGTGTCCCGCATTCTCTGGGCCCGTGTCCCGCATTCTCTGGGCCCGTGTCCCGCATTCTCTGGGCCCGTGTCCCGCATTCTCTGGGCCCGTGTCCCGCATTCTCTGGGCCCGTGTCCCGCATTCTCTGGGCCCGTGTCCCGCATTCTCTGGGCCCGTGTCCCGCATTCTCTGGGCCCGTGTCCCGCATTCTCTGGGCCCGTGTCCCGCATTCTCCTAACTTGTCCGCCCCTCTGGGCCCGTGTCCCGTATTCTCCTAACTTGTCCGCCCCTCTGGGCCCTTGTCCGCCCCTCTGGGCCCTTGTCCCGTATTCTCCGAAATTGTCTGCCAATCTGGGCCCTTGTCTGCCCCTCTGTGCCCTTGTCCCGTACTCTCCGAACTTGTCCGCCCCGCTTTGCCCTGGTCGGGCCCGCTTTGCCCTGGTCGGGCCCGCTTTGCCCTGGTCGGGCCCGGCTTTGCCCTTGTCCGCCCGGCTTTGCCCTTGTCCGCCCGGCTTTGCCCTTGTCCGCCCGGCTTTGCCCTTGTCCGCCCGGCTTTGCCCTTGTCCGGTATTCTCCGCCCTTGTCCGCCCGGCTTTGCCCTTGTCCGGTATTCTCTGCCCTTGTCCGGTATTCTCTGCCCTTGTCCGGTATTCTCTGCCCTTGTCCGCCCGGCTTTGCCCTTGTCCGCCCGGCTTTGCCCTTGTCCGCCCGGCTTTGCCCTTGTCCGCCCGGCTTTGCCCTTGTCCGCCCGGCTTTGCCCTTGTCCGCCCGGCTTTGCCCTTGTCCGCCCGGCTTTGCCCTTGTCCGCCCGGCTTTGCCCTTGTCCGCCCGGCTTTGCCCTTGTCCGGTATTCTCCGCACTTGTCCGGTATTCTCCGCACTTGTCCGCCCGGCTTTGCCCTTGTCCGGTATTCTCCGCACTTGTCCGCCCGGCTTTGCCCTTGTCCGCCCGGCTTTGCCCTTGTCCGCCCGGCTTTGCCCTTGTCCGCCCGGCTTTGCCCTTGTCCGCCCGGCTTTGCCCTTGTCCGGTATTCTCCGCACTTGTCCGCCCGGCTTTGCCCTTGTCCGCCCGGCTTTGCCCTTGTCCGCCCGGCTTTGCCCTTGTCCGCCCGGCTTTGCCCTTGTCCGGTATTCTCCGCCCTTGTCCGCCCGGCTTTGCCCTTGTCCGCCCGGCTTTGCCCTTGTCCGGTATTCTCCGCCCTTGTCCGCCCGGCTTTGCCCTTGTCCGGTATTCTCCGCACTTGTCCGCCCGGCTTTGCCCTTGTCCGGTATTCTCCGCACTTGTCCGGTATTCTCCGCACTTGTCCGGTATTCTCCGCACTTGTCCGCCCGGCTTTGCCCTTGTCCGGTATTCTCCGCACTTGTCCGGTATTCTCCGCACTTGTCCGCCCGGCTTTGCCCTTGTCCGCCCGGCTTTGCCCTTGTCCGGTATTCTCCGCACTTGTCCGCCCGGCTTTGCCCTTGTCCGCCCGGCTTTGCCCTTGTCCGGTATTCTCCGCACTTGTCCGGTATTCTCCGCACTTGTCCGGTATTCTCCGCACTTGTCCGCCCGTCTTTGCCCTTGTCCGCCCGTCTTTGCCCTTGTCCGCCCGTCTTTGCCCTTGTCCGCCCGTCTTTGCCCTTGTCCGGTATTCTGCAAACGTGTCCGCCCGTCTTTACCCTTGTCCGGTATTCTGCAAACGTCTCCGCCCCTCTTTGCCCTTGTCCGCCCCTCTTTGCCCTTGTCCGCCCCTCTTTGCCCTTGTCCGCCCCTCTTTGCCCTTGTCCGCCCCTCTTTGCCCTTGTCCGCCCCTCTTTGCCCTTGTCCGCCCCTCTTTGCCCTTGTCCGCCCCTCTTTGCCCTTGTCCGCCCCTCTTTGCCCTTGTCCGCCCCTCTTTGCCCTTGTCCGCCCCTCTTTGCCCTTGTCCGCCCCTCTTTGCCCTTGTCCGCCCCTCTTTGCCCTTGTCCGCCCCTCTTTGCCCTTGTCCGCCCCTCTTTGCCCTTGTCCGCCCCTCTTTGCCCTTGTCCGCCCCTCTTTGCCCTTGTCCGCCCCTCTTTGCCCTTGTCCGCCCCTCTTTGCCCTTGTCCGCCCCTCTTTGCCCTTGTCCGCCCCTCTTTGCCCTTGTCCGCCCCTCTTTGCCCTTGTCCGCCCCTCTTTGCCCTTGTCCGCCCCTCTTTGCCCTTGTCCGCCCCTCTTTGCAATTTTTCGCACCTCTTTGCCCTTGTCCGCCCCTCTTTGCAATTTTTCGCACCTCTTTGCCCTTGTCCGGCAGTCTCCGCAGTTCTCCACCCCTCTCTGCCCTTGTCGGCCCCTCTCTGCCCTTGTCGGCCCCTCTCTGCCCTTGTCGGCCCCTCTCTGCCCTTGTCGGCCCCTCTCTGCCCTTGTCGGCCCCTCTCTGCCCTTGTCGGCCCCTCTCTGCCCTTGTCGGCCCCTCTCTGCCCTTGTCGGCCCCTCTTTGCACATTTCTGCTCCTCTTTGCACTTGTTCACCTGTCCTTGCCCTTGTCCGGTATTCTCCACACTTCTGCACCCCTCTTTGCCCTTGTCCGCCCCTCTTTGCCCTTGTCCGCCCCTCTTTGCCCTTGTCCGCCCCTCTTTGCCCTTGTCCGCCCCTCTTTGCCCTTGTCCGCCCCTCTTTGCCCTTGTCCGCCCCTCTTTGCCCTTGTCCGCCCCTCTTTGCCCTTGTCCGCCCCTCTTTGCCCTTGTCCGCCCCTCTTTGCCCTTGTCCGCCCCTCTTTGCCCTTGTCCGCCCCTCTTTGCCCTTGTCCGCCCCTCTTTGCCCTTGTCCGCCCCTCTTTGCCCTTGTCCGCCCCTCTTTGCCCTTGTCCGCCCCTCTTTGCCCTTGTCCGCCCCTCTTTGCCCTTGTCCGCCCCTCTTTGCCCTTGTCCGCCCCTCTTTGCCCTTGTCCGCCCCTCTTTGCCCTTGTCCGCCCCTCTTTGCCCTTGTCCGCCCCTCTTTGCCCTTATCCTGTACTCGCCAGACTTGTCCGCCCCTCTTTGCCCTTGTCCTGTACTCGCCAGACTTGTCCGCCCCTCTTTGCCCTTGTCCGCCCCTCTTTGCCCTTGTCCTGTACTCGCCAGACTTGTCCGCCCCTCTTTGCCCTTGTCCGCCCCTCTTTGCCCTTGTCCGCCCCTCTTTGCCCTTGTCCGCCCCTCTTTGCCCTTGTCCGCCCCTCTTTGCCCTTGTCCGCCCCTCTTTGCCCTTGTCCGCCCCTCTTTGCCCTTGTCCGCCCCTCTTTGCCCTTGTCCGCCCCTCTTTGCCCTTGTCCGCCCCTCTTTGCCCTTGTCCGCCCCTCTTTGCCCTTGTCCGCCCCTCTTTGCCCTTGTCCGCCCCTCTTTGCCCTTGTCCGCCCCTCTTTGCCCTTGTCCGCCCCTCTTTGCCCTTGTCCGCCCCTCTTTGCCCTTGTCCTGTACTCGCCAGACTTGTCCGCCCCTCTTTGCCCTTGTCCGCCCCTCTTTGCCCTTGTCCGCCCCTCTTTGCCCTTGTCCGCCCCTCTTTGCCCTTGTCCGCCCCTCTTTGCCCTTGTCCGCCCCTCTTTGCCCTTGTCCGCCCCTCTTTGCCCTTGTCCGCCCCTCTTTGCCCTTCTCTGGTATTCTCCGCACTTCTCCGCCACACTTTGAACTTGTCCGCCCCTCTTTGCCCTTCTCTGGTATTCTCCGCACTTCTCCGCCACACTTTGAACTTGTCCGCCCCTCTTTGCCCTTGTCCCGCATTTTCCGCCCTTGTCCCGCATTTTCCGCCCTTGTCCCGCATTTTCCGCCCTTGTCCCGCATTTTCCGCCCTTGTCCCGCATTTTCCGCCCTTGTCCCGCATTTTCCGCCCTTGTCCCGCATTTTCCGCCCTTGTCCCGCATTTTCCGCCCTTGTCCCGCATTTTCCGCCCTTGTCCCGCATTTTCCGCCCTTGTCCCGCATTTTCCGCCCTTGTCCCGCATTTTCCGCCCTTGTCCCGCATTTTCCGCCCTTGTCCCGCATTTTCCGCCCTTGTCCCGCATTTTCCGCCCTTGTCCCGCATTTTCCGCCCTTGTCCCGCATTTTCCGCCCTTGTCCCGCATTTTCCGCCCTTGTCCCGCATTTTCCGCCCTTGTCCCGCATTTTCCGCCCTTGTCCCGCATTTTCCGCCCTTGTCCCGCATTTTCCGCCCTTGTCCGCCCCTCTCCGCCCTTGTCCGCCCCTCTCCGCCCTTGTCCGCCCCTCTCCGCCCTTGTCCGCCCCTCTTTGCCCTTGTCTGGTATTCTCCGCCACTCTTTGCCCTTGTCCGCCACTCTTTGCCCTTGTCCGCCACTCTTTGCCCTTGTCCGCCACTCTTTGCCCTTGTCCGCCACTCTTTGCCCTTGTCCGCCACTCTTTGCCCTTGTCCGCCACTCTTTGCCCTTGTCCGCCACTCTTTGCCCTTGTCCGCCACTCTTTGCCCTTGTCCGCCACTCTTTGCCCTTGTCCGCCACTCTTTGCCCTTGTCCGCCACTCTTTGCCCTTGTCCGCCACTCTTTGCCCTTGTCCGCCACTCTTTGCCCTTGTCCGCCACTCTTTGCCCTTGTCCGCCACTCTTTGCCCTTCTCCGGTATTCTCCGCACTTGTCCGCCCCTCTTTGCCCTTGTCCGCCCCTCTTTGCCCTTGTCCGCCCCTCTTTGCCATTGTCTGGTATTCTCCGCACTTCTCCGCCCCTCTTTGCCCTTGTGCACCCCTCTTTGCCCTTCTCCCGTATTCTCCACATTTGTCCGCCCCTCTTTGCAGTTGTCCTGTATACTCCGCCCTTGTGCGCCCCTCTTTGCCCTTGTGCGCCCTTCTTTGCCCTTGTGCGCACATCTTTGCCCTTCTCCGCCCCCCTTTACCCTTGTCCGACCCTCTTTGCACTTACCGCCTATTCTCCGCAATTGTCAACCCCTCTTTGCCCTTGTCCGCTCCTCTTTGCCCTTGTCCCGTATTCTCCGAACTTATCCTCCCCACTTTGCCCTTGTCCTCCCCCCTTGCCCTTGTCCGCCCCTCTTTGCCCTTGTCCGCCCCTCTTTGCCCTTGTCTGCCCATCTTTGTCCTTGTCCGCCCCTCTTTGCCCTTGTCTGCCCATCTTTGTCCTTGTCCGCCCCTCTTGCCCTTGTCCACCCCACTTTACCCTTGTCCCGTATTCTCCGCACTTGTCCATCCCTCCTTGCACTTGTCCCATATTCTCTGCCCTTGTCCGCCCCTCTCTGCCCTTGTCCGCCCCTCTTTGCCCTTGTCCCTTATTCTCCGTACTTGTCCGCCCCTCTTGGCCTTTGTCCCGTATCCTCCGCACTTGTCCGCCCCTCTTTGCCCTTTTCCGGTGTTCTCCGCCCTTGTCCGCCCCTCTTTGCACTTGTCCCGTATTCTCCGCACTTGTCCGCCCCTCTTTACCCTTGTCCGCCCCTCTTTGCCCTTGTCCACCCCTCTTTGCACTTGTCCTGTGTTCTCCGTACTTCTCCGCCCCACTTTGCCCTTCTCCGCCCTTCTTTGCTGTGGTCCGCCCCTCTTTGCCCTTGTCCCGTATTTTCCACACTTGTACGCTCTTCTTTGCCCTTGTCCAACACTCTTTGCACTTGTCCACCCCTCTTTGCCTTTGCCGCGTATTCTCCACAATTGTCCTCTCCTCTTTGCCCTTGTCCGCCACTCTTTGCCCTTGTCCGCCCCTCTTTGCCAATGTCTGCCCCTCTTTGCCCTTGTCCCGTATTCTCCACAATTGTCCGCCCCTCTTTGCCTTTGTCCGACCCTCTTTGCCCTTGTCCGCCCCTTTCGCAATTTTCCTCCCCTCTTTGCCCTTGTCCGCCCCTCTTTGCCATTGTCCCATATTCTCTCTCTTTGCCAAAATCGCATTATTAGGCGAAAGTAAGTTACTATTCAGTACCCTATCCTAAAGCTTGCTGTTAGGAGGGAATCTGCAGCTTGCAGTGAAAGCGCTTCCAGAGGGGTGTCTAATGAGGGCAAACATTTGATGGTAGCAGCTTCCCTGCGGGAGATACTCTCTTTGCCAAAATCGCTTTATTAGGCGAAAGTAAGTTACAATTCAGTACCCTATCCTAAAGCTTGCTGTTAGGAGGGAATCTGCAGCTTGCAGTGAAAGCGCTTCCAGAGGGGAGTCTAATGAGGGCAAACATTTGATGGTAACAGCTTCCCTGCGGGAGATATTCTCATTGCCAAAATCGCCTTATTAGCCGCAGTTAAGTTACAATTCAGTACCCTATCCTAAAGCTTGCTGTTAGGAGGGATTCTGCAGCTTGCAGTGAAAGCGCTTCCAGAGGGGAGTCTAATGAGGGCAAATATTTGATGGTAGCAGCTTCCCTGCGGGAGATACTCTCTTTGCCAAAATCGCATTATTACGCGAAAGTAAGATACAATTCAGTACCCTATCCTAAAGCTTGCTATTAGGAGGGAATCTGCAGCTTGCAGTGAAAGTGCTTCCAGAGGGGAGTCTAATGAGGGCAAACATTTGATGGTAGCAGCTTCCCTGCGGGAGATACTCTCTTTGCCAATATCGCCTTATTAGCCGTATTTAAGTTACAATTCAGTACCCTATCCTAAAGCTTACTGTTAGGAGGGAATCTGCAGCTTGCAGTGAAAGCGCTTCCAGAGGGGAGTCTAATGAGGGCAAACATTTGATGGTAGAGCCTTCCCTGCGGGAGATACTCTCTTTGCCAAAATCGCATTATTAGGCGAAAGTAAGATACAATTCAGTACCCTATCCTAAAGCTTGCTGTTAGGAGGGAATCTGCAGCTTGCAGTGAAAGCGCTTGCAGAGGGGAGTCTAATGAGGGCAAACATTTGATGGTAGCAGCTTCCCTGCGGGAGATACTCTCTTTGCCAAAATCGCATTATTAGGCGAAAGTAAGATACAATTCAGTACCCTATCCTAAAGCTTGCTGTTAGGAGGGAATCTGCAGCTTGCAGTGAAAGCGCTTCCAGAGGGGAGTCTAATGAGGGCAAACATTTGATGGTAGCAGCTTCCCTGCGGGAGATAGTCTCTTTGCCATAATCGCATTAATAGGCGAAAGTAAGTTACAATTCAGTACCCTATCCTAAAGCTTGCTGTTAGGAGGGAATCTGCAGCTTGCAGTGAAAGCGCTTCCAGAGGGGAGTCTAACGAGGGCAAACATTGGATGGTAGCAGCTTCCCTGCGGGAGATACTCTCTTTGCCAAAATCGCATTATTAGGCGAAAGTAAGTTACAATTCAGTACCCTATCCTAAAGCTTGCTGTTAGGAGGGAATCTGCAGCTTGCAGTGAAAGCGCTTCCAGAGGGGAGTCTAATGAGGGCAAACATTTGATGGTAGCAGCTTCCCTGCGGGAGATACTCTCTTTGCCAAAATCGCATTATTAGGCGAAAGTAAGTTACAATTCAGTACCCTATCCTAAAGCTTGCTGTTAGGTAGGAATCTGCAGCTTGCAGTGAAAGCGCTTCCAGAGGGGAGTCTAATGAGGGCAAACATTTGATGGTAGCAGCTTCCCTGCGGAAGATACTCTCTTTGCCAAAACCGCCTCATTAGCCGCAGTTAAGTTACAATTCAGTACCCTATGCTAAAGCTTGCTGTTAGGAGGGAATCTGCAGCTTGCAGTGAAAGCGCTTCCAGAGGGGAGTCTAATGAGGGCAAACATTTGATGGTAGCAGCTTCCCTGCGGGAGATATTCTCTTTGCCAAATTCTCCTTATTAGCCGCAGTTAAGTTACAATTCAGTACCCTATCCTAAAGCTTGCTGTTAGGAGGGAATCTGCAGCTTGCAGTGAAAGCGCTTCCAGAGGGGAGTCTAATGAGGGCAAACATTTGATGGTAACAGCTTCCCTGCGGGAGATATTCTCATTGCCAAAATCGCCTTATTAGCCGCAGTTAAGTTACAATTCAGTACCCTATCCTAAAGCTTGCTGTTAGGAGGGAATCTGCAGCTTGCAGTGAAAGCGCTTCCAGAGGGGAGTCTAATGAGGGCAAATATTTGATGGTAGCAGCTTCCCTGCGGGAGATACTCTCTTTGCCAAAATCGCATTATTAGGCGAAAGGAAGATACAATTCAGTACCCTATCCTAAAGCTTGCTTTTAGGAGGGAATCTGCAGCTTGCAGTGAAAGCGCTTCCAGAGGGGAGTCTAATGAGGGCAAACATTTGATGGTAGCAGCTTCCCTGCGGGAGATATTCTCTTTGCCAAAATCGCCTTATTAGACGCACTTAAGTTACAATTCAGTACAGTGTCCTACAGCTTGCTGTTAGGAGGGAATCTGCAGCTTGCAGTGAAAGCGCTTCCAGAGGGGAGTCTAATGAGGGCAAACATTTGATGGTAGCAGCTTCCCTGCGGGAGATACTCTCTTTGCCAAAATCGCATTATTAGGCGAAAGTAATTTACAATTCAGTACCCTATCCTAAAGCTTGCTCTTAGGAGGGAATCTGCAGCTTGCAGTGAAAGCGCTTCCAGAGGGGAGTCTAACGAGGGCAAACATTTGATGGTAGCAGCTTCCCTGCGGAAGATATTCTCTTTGCAAAAATCGCATTAATAGGCGAAAGTAAGTTACAATTCAGTATCCTATCCTAAAGCTTGCTGTTGGGAGGGAATCTTCAGCTTGCAGTGAAAGCGCTTCCAGAGGGTAGTCTAATGAGGGCAAACATTTGATGGTAGCAGCTTCCCAGCGGGAGATACTCTCTTTGCCAAAATCGCATTATTAGGCGAAAGTAAGTTACCATTCAGTACCCCTTCCTAAAGCTTGATGTTAGGAGGGAATCTGCAGCTTGCAGTGAAAGCGCTTCCAGAGGGGAGTCTAATGAGGGCAAACATTTGATGGTAGCAGCTTCCCTGCGGGAGATACTCTCTTTGCCAAAACCGCATTATTAGCCGCAGTTAAGTTACAATTCAGTACCCTATCCTAAAGCTTGCTGTTAGGAGGGAATCTGCAGCTTGCAGTGAAAGCGCTTCCAGAGGGGAGTCTAATGAGGGCAAACATTTGATGGTAGCAGCTTCCCTGCGGGAGATACTCTCTTTGCCAAAATCGCTTTATTAGGCGAAAGTAAGATACAATTCAGTACCCTATCCTAAAGCTTGCTGTTAGGAGGGAATCTGCAGCTTGCAGTGAAAGCGCTTCCAGAGGGGAGTCTAATGAGGGCAAATATTTGATGGTAGCAGCTTCCCTGCGGGAGATACTCTCTTTGCCAAAATCGCATTATTACGCGAAAGTAAGATACAATTCAGTACCCTATCCTAAAGCTTGCTATTAGGAGGGAATCTGCAGCTTGCAGTGAAAGTGCTTCCAGAGGGGAGTCTAATGAGGGCAAACATTTGATGGTAGAGCCTTCCCTGCGGGAGATACTCTCTTTGCCAAAATCGCAGTATTAGGCGAAAGTAAGATACAATTCAGTACCCTATCCTAAAGCTTGCTGTTAGGAGGGAATCTGCAGCTTGCAGTGAAAGCGCTTGCAGAGGGGAGTCTAATGAGGGCAAACATTTGATGGTAGCAGCTTCCCTGCGGGAGATACTCTCTTTGCCAAAATCGCATTATTAGCCGCATTTAAGATACAATTAAGTACCCTATCCTAAAGCTTGCTGTTAGGAGGGAATCTGCAGCTTGCAGTGAAAGCGCTTCCAGAGGGGAGTCTAATGAGGGCAAACATTTGATGGTAGCAGCTTCCCTGCGGGAGATATTCTCTTTGCCAAAATCTCCTTATTAGACGCAGTTAAGTTACAATTCAGTACCCTATCCTAAAGCTTGCTGTTAGGAAGGAATCTGCAGCTTGCAGTGAAAGCGCTTCCAGAGGTGAGTCTATTGAGGGCAAACATTTGATGGTAGCAGCTTCTCTGCGGGAGATATTCTCTTTGAAAAAACCGCATTATTAGGCGAAAGTACGTTACAATTCAGTACCCTATCCTAAAGCTTGCTGTTAGGAGGGAATCTGCATCTTTCAGTGAAAGCACTTCCAGAGGGGTGTCTAAGGAGGGCAAACATTTGATGGTAGCTGCTTCCCTGCGGGAGATAGTCTCTTTGCCAAAATCGCATTATTAGGCGAAAGTAAGTTACAATTCAGTACCCTATCCTAAAGCTTGCTGTTAGGAGGGAATCTGCAGCTTGCAGTGAAAGCGCTTCCAGAGGGGAGTCTAATGAGGGCAAACATTTGATGGTAGCAGCTTCCCTGCGGGAGATAATCTCTTAGCTAAAATAGCATTATTAGGCGAAACTAAGATACAATTCAGTACCCTATCCTAAAGCTTGCTGTTAGGAGGGAATCTGCAGCTTGCAGTGAAAGCGCTTCCAGAGCGGTGTCTAATGAGGGCAAACATTTGATGGTAGCAGCTTCCCTGCGGGAGATACTCTCTTTGCCAAATCGCTTTATTAGGCGAAAGTAAGTTACAATTCAGTACGCTATCCTAAAGCTTGCTGTTAGGAGGGAATCTGCAGCTTGCAGTGAAAGCGCTTCCAGAGGGGAGTCTAATGAGGGCAAATATTTGATGGTAGCAGCTTCCCTGCGGGAGATATTCTCTTTGCCATAATCACCTTATTAGCCGCAGTTAAGTTACAATTCAGTACCCTATCCTAAAGCTTGCTGTTAGGAAGGAATCTGCAGCTTGCAGTGAAAGCGCTTCCAGAGGGGAGTCTAATGAGGGCAAACATTTGATGGTAGCAGCTTCCCTGCGGTAGATAGTCTCCTTGCCATAATCGCATTATTAGGCGAAAGTAAGTTACAATTCAGTACCATATCCTAAAGCTTGCTGTTAGGAGGGAATCTGCAGCTTGCAGTGAAAGCGCTTCCAGAGGGGAGTCTAATGAGGGCAAACATTTGATGGTAGCAGCTTCCCTGCGGGAGATACTCTCTTTGCAAAAATCGCATTATTAGGCGAAAGTAAGTTACAATTCAGTACCCTAACCTAAAGTTGCTGTTAGGAGGGAATCTGCAGCTTGCAGTGAAAGCGCTTCCAGAGGGGAGTCTAATGAGGGCAAAGATTTGATGGTAGCAGCTTCCCTGCGGGAGATACTCTCTCTGCCAAAATCGCATTATTAGGCGAAAGTAAGTTACAATTCAGTACCCTATCCTAAAGCTTGCTGTTAGGAGGGAATCTGCAGCTTGCAGTGAAAGCGCTTCCAGAGGGGAGTCTAATGAGGGCAAACATTTGATGGTAGCAGCTTCCCTGCGGGAGATACTCTCTTTGCCAAAATCGCATTATTAGGCGAAAGTAAGTTACAATTCAGGACCCTATCCTAAAGCTTGCTGTTAGGAGGGAATCTGCAGCTTGAAGTGAAAGCGCTTCCAGAGGGGAGTCTAATGAGGGCAAACATTTGATGGTAGCAGCTTCCCTGCGGGAGATACTCTCTTTGCCAAAATCGCCTTATTAGCCGCAGTTAAGTTACAATTCAGTACACTGCCCTACAGCTTGCTGTTAGGAGGGAATCTGCCGCTTGCAGTGAAAGCGCTTCCAGAGGGGAGTCTAATGAGGGCAAACATTTGATGGTAGCAGCTTCCCTGCGGGTGATACTCTCTTTGCCAAAATCGCATTATTAGGCGAAAGTAAGTTTCAATTCAGTACCCTATCCTAAAGCTTGCTGTTAGGAGGGAATCTGCAGCTTGCCGTGAAAGCACTTCCAGAGGGGAGTCTAATGAGGGCAAATATTTGATGGTAGCAGCTTCCCTGCGGGAGATATTTTCTTTGCCATAATCGCCTTATTAGCCGCAGTTAAGTTACAATTCAGTACCCTATCCTAAAGCTTGCTGTTAGGAGGGAATCTGCAGCTTGCAGTGAAAGCGCTTCCAGAGGGGAGTCTAATGAGGGCAAGCATTTGATGGTAGCAGCTTCCCTGCGGGAGATATTCTCTTTGCCAAAATCGCCTTATTAGCCGCAGTTAAGTTACAATTCAGTACACTGCCCTACAGCTTGCTGTTAGGAGGGAATCTGCAGCTTGCAGTGAAAGCGCTTCCAGAGGGGAGTCTAATGAGGGCAAACATTTGATGTTAGCAGCTTCCCTGCGGGTGATACTCTCTTTGCCAAAATCGCATTATTACGCGAAAGGAAGTTTCAATTCAGTACCCTATCCTAAAGCTTGCTGTTAGGAGGGAATCTGCAGCTTGCAGTGAAAGCGCTTCCAGAGGGGAGTCTAATGAGGGCAAACATTTGATGGTAGCAGCTTCCCTGCGGGAGATACTTTCTATGCCAAAATCGCATTATTAGCCGCAGTTAAGTTACAATTCAGTACCCTATCCTAAAGCTTGCTGTTAGGAGGGAATCTGCAGCTTGCAGTGAAAGCGCTTCCAGAGGGGAGTCTAATGAGGGCAAATATTTGATGATAGCAGCTTCCCTGCGGGAGATATTCTCTTTGCCATAATCGCCTTATTAGCCGCAGTTAAGTTACAATTCAGTACCCTATCCTAAAGCTTGCTGTTAGGAGGGAATCTGCAGCTTGCAGTGAAAGCGCTTCCAGAGGGGAGTCTAATGAGGGCAAACATTTGATGGTAGCAGCTTCCCTGCGGGAGATACTCTCTTTGCCAAAATCGCATTATTAGGCGAAAGTAAGTTACAATTCAGTACCCTATCCTAAAGCTTGCTTTTAGGAGGGAATCTGCAGCTTGCAGTGAAAGCGCTTCCAGAGGGGAGTCTAATGAGGGCAAATATTTGATGGTAGCAGCTTCCCTGCGGGAGATATTCTCTTTGCCATAATCACCTTATTAGCCGCAGTTAAGTTACAATTCAGTACCCTATCCTAAAGCTTGCTGTTAGGAGGGAATCTGCAGCTTGCAGTGAAAGCGCTTCCAGAGGGTGGTCTAATGAGGGCAAACATTTGATGGTAACAGCTTCCCTGCAGGAGATACTCTCTTTGCCAAAATCGCATTATTAGGCGAAAGTAAGTTACAATTCAGTACCCTATCCTAAAGCTTGCTGTTAGGAGGGAATCTGCAGCTTGCAGTGAAAGCGCTTCCAGAGGGGAGTCTAATGAGGGCAAACATTTGATGGTAGCAGCTTCCCTGCGGGAGATGTTCTCTTTGCCAAAATCGCCTTATTAGCCGCAGTTAAGTTACAATTCAGTACCCTATCCTAAAGCTTGCTGTTAGGAGGGAATCTGCAGCTTGCAGTGAAAGCGCTTCCAGAGGGGAGTCTAATGAGGGCAAACATTTGATGGTAGCAGCTTCCCTGCGGGAGATAGTCTCTTTTCCAAAATCGCATTATTAGGCGAAAGTAAGTTACAATTCAGTACCCTATCCTAAAGCTTGCTGTTAGGAGGGAATCTGCAGCTTGCAGTGAAAGCGCTTCCAGAGGGGAGTCTAATGAGGGCAAAGATTTGTTGGTAGCAGCTTCCCTGCGGGAGATACTCTCTTTGCCAAAATCGCATTATTAGGCGAAAGTAAGTTTCAATTCAGTACCCTATCCTAAAGCTTGCTGTTAGGAGGGAATCTGCAGCTTGCAGTGAAAGCGCTTCCACAGGGTAGTCTAATGAGGGCAAACATTTGATGGTAGCAGCTTCCCTGCAGGAGATACTCTTTTTGCCAAAATCGCATTATTAGGCGAAAGTAAGTTACAATTCAGTACCCTATCCTAAAGCTTGCTGTTAGGAGGGAATCTGCAGCTTGCAGTGAAAGCGCTTCCAGAGGGGAGTCTAATGAGGGCAAACATTTGATGGTAACAGCTTCCCTGCGGGAGATATTCTCTTTGCCAAAATCGCCTTATTAGCCGCAGTTAAGATACAATTCAGTACCCTATCCTAAAGCTTGCTGTTAGGAGGGAATCTGCAGCTTGCAGTGAAAGCGCTTCCAGAGGGGAGTCTAATGAGGGCAAGCATTTGATGGTAGCAGCTTCCCTGCGGGAGATAGTCTCTTTGCCAAAATCGCATTATTAGGCGAAAGTAAGTTATAATTCAGTACCCTATCCTAAAGCTTGCAGTTAGGAGGGAATCTGCAGCTTGCAGTGAAAGCGCTTCCAGAGGGGAGTCTAATGAGGGCAAACATTTGATGGTAGCATCTTCCCTGCGGGAGATATTCTCTTTGCCAAATTCTCCTTATTAGCCGTAGTTAAGTTACAATTCAGTACCCTATCCTAAAGCTTGCTGTTAGGAGGGAATCTGCAGCTTGCAGTGAAAGCGCTTCCAGAGGGGAGTCTAATGAGGGCAAACATTTGATGGTAGCAGCTTCCCTGCCGGAGATACTCTCTTTGCCAAAATCGCATTATTAGGCGAAAGTAAATTTCAATTCAGTACCCTATCCTAAAGCTTGCTGTTAGGAGGGAATCTGCAGCTTGCAGTGAAAGCGCTTCCAGAGAGGAGTCTAATGAGGGCAAAGATTTGATGGTAGCAGATTCCCTGCGGGAGATACTCTCTTTGCCAAAATCGCATTTTTAGGCGAAAGTAAGTTACAATTCAGGACCCTATCCTAAAGCTTGCAGTTAGGAGGGAATCTGCAGCTTGCAGTGAAAGCGCTTCCAGAGGGTAGTCTAATGAGGGCAAACATTTGATGGTAGCAGCTTCCCTGCGGGAGATAGTCTCTTTTCCAAAATCGCATTATTAGGCGAAAGTAAGTTACAATTCAGTACCCTATCCTAAAGCTTGCTGTTAGGAGGGAATCTGCAGCTTGAAGTGAATGCGCTTCCAGAGGGGAGTCTAATGAGGGCAAATATTTGATGGTAGCAGCTTCCCTGCGGGAGATATTCTCTTTGCCATAATCGCCTTATTAGCCGCATTTAAGATACAATTCAGTACCCTATCCTAAAGCTTGCTGTTAGGAGGGAATCTGCAGCTTGCAGTGAAAGCGCTTCCAGAGGGGAGTCTAATGAGGGCAAACATTTGATGGTAGCAGCTTCCCTGCGGGAGATACTCTCTTTGCCAAAATCGCATTATTAGGCGAAAGTAAGTTACAATTCAGTACCCTATCCTAAAGCTTGCTGTTAGGAGGGAA